>NC_134542.1:16080281-16383138 GCF_050624435.1 Tenrec ecaudatus | reverse complement strand
TGAATGAGTCCTTATAAAAAATAATATAAAAAAGGGAAGAGACATGCTAGTGAAGACAGAGAGATGGAGTAGCAAGTCAAGAAACACCAGGAGCTACTGAAAGCCATAAGACAAGAACAAGTATTTCTGTAGAACCTCAGAGAGAGGCTGGTTAGATAGTGAATTTTTTTACCTCCAGCACTGGGAGAGAATATGTTTCTGTGTACCCAAGCCACCTACTTTGTGGTTTATTTTTGCATCAGTACATGGAAACCAATACTCCATCATCTGGCTAATGAGAGGACCCATGGGTGCACATAGAGCCATTACACAAAAACACAAAATAACTTCATTACCATTGAGTTGATGCTGACTCACAGTGACCTTACACTCACTGGGCTGCTAATGACAAGATCAGCAGTTTGAAACCACAAGCCATTCTTCAGGACAAAGAGGGCTTTCTACTTCTGTAAAGAATTAGAATTATGGAAACTCACAAGGGGTCATCCTACCCTGTCCTATAGGGTTGCTATGAGTCAATAAAGCCATTAGGAATCATCAAGTAGGTTCTAGGAGGTTTGCCCTGAGAAAGAAAAGTTAACCTACTCAAGGAGCTACCTTTGCTGTTGCTGGGTGCTGTCGAGTCATTTCTGACACACAGAGACCCGGTGTACAACCCAACGAAACACTACCAAGTCCTGTGTCATCTTCCTCGTGGCTGCAATGTTTGAGCCCATTGTTGCCGCCACTGGGTCAAACATCTTCTTGAGCATCTACCTCTTTTTCACTGGTGCTCTACTTTATCAAGTATGATATCCATTGCCAGGGATTAGTCCCTCCTTATAGTATGTCCACAGTTGAGAGATGAAGTCCTGTCTTCCTTACTTTTAAAGAACATTCTGGCTTGACTTCTTCCAAAACGTGTCTGTGTGTGTGTGTGTGTGCGTGTTGGTGTGTGTGTGTGTGTGTGCGTGTTGGTGTGTGTGTTGGTGTGTGTGTGTGTTGGTGTGTGTGTTGTTCTGGCCGTCCGCAGTACTTTCAATATCCTTCACCAGCACAATCATTCAAGTGTCAATTATTCCCCAGTCTTCTCTCTTTATTGTTCAGCTTCCACCGGCATACAGAAGGCAACTGAAAATACTGTGACTTGGGTTGAACACACCTTAGTCCTCAAAGTGAATACTCTAACAGGGTATTGTGCAGAAGATCTGCCCAGTGTGACGCGTTGCTTGATTTCCTGGATGCTGCTTCCATGAGTGTTGATTGTGGGTCAGAGTAAAACGAAATTGTTGACAACTTCAATCTTTTCCCTTTTTATCACGATGTTGTCCAGTGGTGCAGATTTGTGTGTTCTTTACACTGAGTTCCACAACACACTAAAGTCTTTGATCATAAATCAGTGAGTATTTCATGTTCTCTTTGCTTTCAGCAAGGAAAATTGTGTTATCTGCATATTGCAGGTTGTTAATGAGGCTTCCTCCTATCCTGATACCTCATTCCTCTTCAACTACTCAGATGATTGGCTCAGCATCAAGATTAAATAAACATGATGTAAAAGGAAACCCCAATGCACGTTTCCTGATTTTAAACCATTGCCTCTCAGTCTGAGTACCAAACGGCACGAGTACAATTAAGCGTTCCAGAATTCCCACACGTGGCAATGTTCTACATAGCTTGTTTTCATCCACACAGTCAAATAACTGCACAGTCAACAAAACACAAATAAACATCTTCCTGGTATTTTTTGCTTTCAGCTAAGAGCCATCTGACATCAGCAGTGATGTCCTTCTGTCGGCCCTAAGATGTGCGTAACAATGTTAGGCTTCATGCCAGCGCACAGCACTGCGGGCTCTTCTCTGAATGAGAGGTAGACAGATCCAGGGCAGAACTTAAATTTGATTTATAAAGACTAAGTAAATATGGACAAACTGACCTGTTTAAATATCGACTTCATAATTTATTTCAAGCAACAGAAAGCCCTCTTTTATAGAGCTTAATTCAATAACCATCAATAAGGCATATATGAGGTTAAGTCAACAAGTATAAAATCATAGAAACCTTTGCTAAACAAAAACATCAAACGCTGAAGCTATTGTCTCAGCATATCTTCTGTCTAAGCCTGTCCACTTCTAACAGCATCGTTTCCACCTCTTTAGCCCTTCCCCCAAAGACTTCTGCACTCACCTATATACACCATGTGAAAATGTCAGTATCGGCGTGCTCAAGGGACTCAAGTCATGGACTTCTTCAATGTTCTTTGAGTTTGGGAAGTAAAAGGAAGTCTGAAAGGGTAACAGCAGGGCTATAGTGTGGATGATTCTATAAAGTTTCTGCAGGTGAAGCGGATTATTTAATGTGGCTCTTCACCAAACCACCTTTTCTTGCATGGGCCTTGTAAGAAGGTAGAGAGTCCCCTGTGAGTAATTGAAAAGGGGATTCCCAGGAGTATTCCCCCAACTGTGTATAAAATGAGCTTTCTGGGAAGTAGGAGGAGGAATCACATTTCCTGATAGGGCCAGAAGTGGGGCATGTCCCCTAGACCTGAGATCCCTGTGCAGTGAACCTCCTGGATCCAGAAGATTACTGAACCGTCAGAGGAGGAGCAGCAGAACCAGGAGCCAGAGCATGGAATCAAGGGATGGACTTCCCAGCCATGGAGCAAGTAAAGCTGTGTGTTTTGTGCAGGAGGATGGCTAGCAGAGTAGGGTGCCTCTGGGCACTTAATTGGGAAAGATGGGATTGCTGACCCACAGAGATTGAGCTGAATGCCTTCAGGGTGAGGCTTATAGAAGAGACATATGCCCCTCTGAGCATTTATTAGCAGGCTTGAGAGAACTTTGTAAATTGTCCTGATCAACAACTCAACCCTGAGCGTTTCTTCCTTGAATTATAACCTGTTAGCTTCCTTAATAAACCTATAATCTTGAGTTTTGTCTATGAGTTCTGTGTAGCCATTGCAATGAACCTAGGGATCGAGTAGAAAATATCAACTACGTCCACAATTCCCACGACTTACTTACTCCTAAGATAGCCTTTACTACGCTTCAAGAATGAGCAAGCGCATTGAAAGGGAGTGGGGGTGACGGTGGGGGGAGTCCTGTTTTCTTTGAAAAAAAAAATCTATCAAGATTACCTCTTCAGAATTCCCAAAATCCAGTCTCCATCACCTGGAATAACCTCTCTGCCTTGAATTCACTGCTCTTGCAGATTTGATCTGTTTTTGGAAGATGCCCTAACGAAACTAAGTAAGTATAGTACTGAGCGCACTTGGCTGCAGTCACCCACTCATCACAGAGACATGTTGGAATGTGTTTGCTTTTTTTTGGGGGGGGGGATCGGTGGGGGAGGGAACAGCCCTGTGTGAACTAGAGCCATCTTAGCAACACCTTTTGATTGCCCTTGTATGAAGTACTATTACATATTTGAGTTTTTTTTAAACAGGAAAAAAAGAAGTATCTTTAACTTCCCGAAAGTAAACCTTTTCTGAATTTGACTCACCAGTCTTCATGAATAGTCGCTTATTCAGTCAACAAGTATTTACTGAGTGTCTACCATTTACCTGAACCTCTTCCAGCTGTGAGAGGTTCAGGCATTTACAGAAGTGAGAAACCTGCCACCCTCCATGTGCCTTCATTGTCCAGAGGCAAAGTACACCATGGTGAAGAAGATGGGTACAAATCCCAGCTCTCTCACTAGGGATGTGAGGAGCGCATTCCTAAACCCCTCTTTGTTCAGTGTTCTCATTTTAAATATTAGAATGATAATAAAGGGAACTCGATGTCAATAGGGTTGTCGTAGAAGTACATTCATTTATCACATTGTAAAAGTTGTTAACACGCTCATATCATTTGAACCCTTTCTTTTTCAAATCAATTTTTGGGGGGTTCTTACAGCTCTTATAACATTCTATACATCAATTGTATCCAGCATATCTGTGCATATGCTGCCATCGTCATTTCCAAAGCTTTTCTTTGAGCCCTTGGTATCAGCTCCTCTTTTTTCCTCTCCTTCCCCCATCCTCCCACCCTCATGAATCCTTGATCAATTATAAATTGTCATTATTATTTTATACCTCACACTGTCAGTTGTCTCCCTGCACCCACATTTCTGTTATTCATCTCCTTCGGGGTGGGAGTGGGTGGGTATGTATCCAACCCTGTAATGGGTTCCCCCTCTCTTCCCTTCCCCCTCCACTTCATGTGAATCTTTAGCCAGCTCTGCACCCCTTGCTGTGTTGTAGCCAATGCTTGAGATTACCCTCCCAAACTAAGTCCACCAAGAGGTTCTCCTAAACCAAATGCAAGGGAGTTCTATTTACGTCTTTACTGAGTTGCAGGAACCACAATGCTTGCACCAGAGCAGTGCTGAGATGGAGTCTGGAGTACAAGCGGCTGAGAAGGGGTTAATGTCGGTGAACACCTGTAGCCCCACGTGGGGAGAGGGCAAAGCTGAACCACATGCAATTCAGACCAGCAAGTGCTCCCCTAACCCAGCAGCCATCTCCGAAGCTCCAATTGCTCCTTCGAGCCTCTGGATGATCCAAAGAGGCAGCACATTCACACTCCACACTCTGTCATTGACTGGGGGATGTGGGGACATGGCCTGAGTGTCTCTTTGTTGGTCACAGATGGAGTGAGGCTGGAATAAGAAAGTAAACAGTCACCACCATGATGTGATGTCCTAGAAAGCTCACAGTTTAGGGAGTGAGGAGAGGCCGTGTGAATATTGATAACAGAAAGAATGCGTTCAGGCGAAGAGTTGTTAAGTGTTACTGGAGTTCACGTAGTAGAAAGATGTCTAGGCTGAGATGAGAATACTAAATAATAGTGTTTAGGTCTTCAGCGAGGGCCATGTTCAAAGACAAATTGAACAAGAAATTAATAAACTCTGGCATGATTAGTAGAGCAGAGATTCTCATTTAATTGAATTGTATCTCTTCAACTAAATTGGCGTGAGAATCTCCCTGTCTATACCAGTGAAACTGAGGTTGGCCCATAGACCATAATCATAATGACCTGCAACCTGTTTGTCAACAGCTCTTAAACAAAAATCTAGCAAGTCAGAGGAAGCATTTAAAATCACTTCTAGCAAAAAAAAAAAAAAAGGAATGTTTTTAGCAATCAAAAGAAAATGATGGGCTTGTATTTTGCAAATCAGGATTTTTTTCCTTCTTTATTCTTCTGAGAATTTGTTTTTATTATATTTTATAAAAATATATGCCCATAAGAAATTTATATTTATGTACTAATATGTGTGTATATTTATTTATAAACACACATGTATAAACATGTGATTCTTTATCATAGATAGTTTAAGAAGCACTGGTCAACATGATCTGTGAATAATTTTTATTACACATTTCTATTAAATTTAGGAAAATATATCTTCTTAAATCTAAATAATTTCTTTCATACTGGTGACCATAATATGCATTGGGAAAAATATAAATCTATATACTTCTTTACAAATTTCCTAAAAAGAGAATTACTGTGTAGGAGGCCAATTTTTCTACAAGTTTTTTATTTAATTCTAGCTATATTATATAATTATAGGTGATGTCACCATGTGTGTGAAAGCAATAAAGTGTGATGAAACCAAATTATAATGTAACAGGCTTAAAATTGGTAGTATCAATGATCAGTGCACTCAGGTGCTAACCAGAAGGCTGAAGGGCACATCTGAAAATTCAGTAACTAAAAGCTCTCTGGCACACCATCTGCTTCGACACACATGGGGTCATCATCAGCCAGAATCCACTAGATGGTAGGAAAATATCTTTCTAATAAAATATGAATAAGCCTCAAGATATTTATAAGGCGTAAACACAGAAGTATCATGAATATCAAAGTCGTCAGGGCCTGTGTGGAAGTGAAATGACCAGGTATGGCTCCTCTATCCCTAGTCTTCAAAACTCCCACCAGGAGCTGGTTGGAGCATGCAAATAAGGTAGAGAGGACCTTTTATCCCAAAAAAATATTTTCATAATTTTATAGGAAACTTACAGATATCATAACATTCCATACTTTAATCACATCAAGCAGTATGGTACAAATTGCTATCACAGTTTTCAAAACATCTTCTTTCTTCTTGAACTCCTTGATATCAGCTCCCCTTTAGTCCCTCCCTCCCCAACCCCAAGAACCCTTACTATTATTACTTTTCCCCTAAAATAGTTCCCCCCCCCATATCTTAAACAATCCAATATATCCATTCACATACAATTCTGTTGTTTGGTCCCATTGACTGGAGTCATACAGTTATCAGTGCTATCAGCTCCCTATTTCCCCACCTCCCATCTCCCCGCCCTCTCTTCCTATACCCTCCGAGAACCGTTACTCCTGTTACTATTTCTGAAGGGTTATCTATCTTGGCTTTTATGTACTGAATGATTTTAAATATACACATAAACATAGGAAAATCTAACATGATTAATGAGGTAAAACAAATACAAACCATAATAGTAATGGGAGAAAATATTAAATAACTAGAAAATAGTGATGTGGTTCGTCAGTGCTATACCGCACCCTGGATTTTTCATCCCTTCCATGTGGCCCTTCTGAGAGGCACTGTCCAATTATCTTACAAGGGGGTTTTGGGGTCTCCACTGAATCCACACCCTTTCACATTGATTTGGTAGCTTGTGTTTTGAACTTCTGATATTAAGGGCCTTATTTTTAAGAACTCCTAACATACTCAGTTCAGATTTTACTGAATCAAAATATCATTTGAACCACAAAAGATTCCTACCTATACAGAACAGCAGCAACAATTTTGTAGTTATTGATGTTGATTATTTCACAATATTTTGCTAATATGAGAATGAGGGATTATGTGATTTTGAAGTTCTGGGAAAAGAGAAAAAGTCAAGAATTTAGGATCTCTTCACAGTTGATGAGTAATAGCAGATTTTTAATGTATCCATTTTAAAATGTTGTAAGACAATAGAAAAATGTAATGCAATTTAATTTTTTTAAAACTAAAAAAAAAATGACCCTCTATGATATGAGTAACAAGCTCCGGGAACCAGCTGAGTTTCAGATCCAGAGACTGGGAATGAAATTTTCAAGAAGAAGCATTTCTTTAAGCTAAAATTAGTGAGCACAAATATCCCATAAATGGAATTCAATGGAATTCCTTTTAAATTGTGACTTGACCATAGCTGATATTTTGGGGTTGTTTCCCCCCTCCACTTCCTACTGGTAATCATTTAAAAGAATCTCTCTGAACACTAAGTAATGGAAAAATATGATCAAATCTTGAATACCTTTAATAGAGAACAATAATTTGTTGCCAGGATATGAAGTTTGTTGTTGAATTGAGAACAGAATATAATGAATAAGGACTACATATTAAGAATTGGTTTGTGGGTTTTAAGTACTGGGGGGTGGAGATCAATATTCTCATTCTACTGCAAAGTGTTGTTGATTGAATAAACGTGTGGACAAACTAATGAATAAATGTATTTATATCCTTAATAGGAAGTTTCTCATTTAGCGATACTTCCCTCCATGTAACTATATTATGACCACATCTAATTTTCTTGAGAAAATTATGCTTGCTCACCAAGCATATCTGTAATTACAATTCAATTTTCTAAGTTAAAGTAGTCCCCATAAACTATGTATTTCCTTAAAGTCAAGTCAATATTGCAGTATAAATGGAAAAAAACAACCCTGGCATTTTGTATTCAACTGGACTCTCATAAGTTTTGTTGTCCTTGTTAGGGGTTGTCTGGCTCAGAGCAACTCTCTGTACAGCAGAATGAAACACTGCCCAGTGCAGTGGCATCCTCACAAGTGTGCTTATATTTGAGCTCCTTGGTGCAGCCACTGTGGAAGACTCATCTTTTTAAGGATTTTCATCCTTTGTACTTTCTCTCTATTGGACCAAGCACGATAGCCTTCTCTAGGGACTGGTTCCTCCCGACAATGTCCAAAGTACATGAGGTGAAGTCTCACCATCCTTTACTCTAAGGAGCATTCTGGTTTCTTCCAAGACAGATTTTTGGCAGTCCATCGTACTTCCAATTTTTTTTTGCCAGTAGTATACCACAAATGCTTCGGTTATTCTTCAGTCTTCCTTAGTTGATGGCCAACTTTCATTTGCCTATGTGGACATTGAAAATGCCATGGCTGTGATCAGGCACATGGTAGTGCCCAGATTAACATCTTGCTTTCCAGTACTTGGAAGAAGTCCTATGCAGATTTATCCAATGCAGTTTGTCCTGTGATCTCTTGGCTGCTGTTTTCATGCGCATTGACTATGGATCAAAGCAAAACAAAATCCTTGACAACGTCAATCTTTTCTCTGCTTACCATGAGGTTACCTATTGGTCCAGTTGTGAGGACTTCAGTTGTCTTAACATTGTGTTACAATTCATACGGAAAGCTGCAATCTTTGGCCTTCGTGTCAAGTGTCTCAAGTCCTCCGCACTTTCAGCAAGCAAGGTGTGTCATCTGCATACGGAGGTTGTTAGTAAGATTTCCTCCAATCCTGACATGGCATTCTTCTTCATGGAATTCCATTTCTCTGGTTATTTGCTACACATATCGATTGAATAAGTATGGTGATGAGATCCAACCTGGATGCACACCTTTCCTGATTTTTAATGATGCCGTACTTCCTTGTTCTAGTAGCACGACTACCTTTTGATCCGTGTACAAGTTCTGCATGAGCACAATGAAGTGTTCTACTATTTCTATTCTTTTAAAGGCTACCTATGATTTGTTTGTTATAATCTACGTAGTCAAGTGCCTTTACAAATTCTGGTGAACAGATTTGAGTGAAATTGATAGCTCAAGGACTAACAGTTAATTACAGAAAGGAAAAAAGTCAAGTGCTGTCCTAGAATAATCATATTAAACCCACAAACATTAATGAGTCTAAGGTTGAAATTTCTTTGTAAAGCTTAGCGTGAGATAAGCACCTGTGCATGATTATCAACTCTGTCAACTTAGATACTTCATCACATATATTTTTCACACATATGCATACAGAAACACATATTCATACTGTGAAAAATAGATGCACGTTGCTATTGTTGGGTGCCATTAGGTCAATTATCAGCTCAGAGTGAGTCCATGTGGCAGAACAGGTTTCCTAGGTTATAAACTTTATAGGAAGAATCACTAGTGTTTCAGGTGTTAAAGCACTCAACGTCACCAAAAGGTGGGAAGTTGAACCCGCCAGCCACTCCATAGAAGAAAGAAGTGACAGTCTGTTCCCACGTAGATTCATAACCTTGGGAACCATAGTCTGTCCTATGAGTTGAAATTAGGACCTCTATGAGTCAAAATCAACCTATGAGCAGTTGGTCTGGTTTTTGTAACCTTTGTAGGATCATCTTCCCACATCTTTCTCCTTTGCAATTGATAAGAAGGCTCAATCCACCAACTTGTGGTTTAGAAGAAGAATACTTAACCAGGGCTCCTGATCATTTTTCCTTGTTCGACTCCATTTTAAGGAGCCGTGGTGGAACATGAGGTTCCCATTGAACTGTTAACCACGTGCTCCATGCTTCCAGTCCACCAACCGCTCCTTGGAAAAAAGATGAAGCAGTTCTTCACGATCCTATCGGGTCACTATGAGTTGAATCAATTTGATGGCAATGGGTTATTACATTTTCACTTCTATGAAGATGAGTTTAAAATTAGAAACTCTCTGGTTTCCCAGGGCAGAACTAGTCACTGGCCACCTGGCTTCTGAGAGCAAATGGAGACAACATCTCAACACTTCTCCAGTACGTTTTGTCTTCACTGATGAGTTGCTGGCTAAGGCCTGGCATCCCTTGATTATTTGGTTGGCATAAGTAATGATGTAGGAGTCAAGTCCATACTTGCTTTTTATGGAACAAATACAGTTTATGGAAAATAAAATAAAAAATATGCTCATCACAGTTAGTTGACTTACAATGATCCCTTTATCATTCCATTGGAAAGATTACCTAGACAATCTTTCATGTTAAGCGTTATAGACTCACTGAAGAAAAGTATATATGTTGGAGACCTTAAGATCAATTTGTCATCTACTGATGAGACTTTAAGTACCTAGTTGTTTAGGTATTCAAGAGTAAATAGAGTAAAAATCAGAAAATCCCCAAGGGTATCAGTCACTATCTAAAAAAAAAAAACTCACTGCCATTGAATCAATTCCCACTGGGAGCAACTCTGTAGGACAGGGTTCTGAGGCTGTAACTCTTTAAGGGAGAAGGAAGCCTCATCTTTCTTCTTAGAAGTGGCTGTTGGTTTTGAACTGCTGGCCTTGCTGTTAGCAACTCATGACAGAACCCACAGCCCGTTAGAAGTGGGGTGAAACTTAGGGATCCATTGCTCTTGGCTTCCATAAATTGTGATTTCCAGAACAGTAAGTAGATCTGAAGCTATTTTGAAACATTTGCTGACAAGTTTAGAGGTCAGATGAGTTTTGGAAGTGCTACATATATGAGCTAACATCAGACTATTTCCCATTGTCCTTCTCAGAGCCTTTAATATTCTAATACATATAGTGCATCTCTAAGAGACTACGCGTAGCATTCCAAGAAGGGGGGGTGGGGGTGGGGAGAGGTAGCCAGAACCATTTCCCAGGTGTATTTGATCATAGAACTCTTCCTTCATAAACACCTATGAACATTTGGTGGCATACCTTTGGGGACTGCTGACCCAGTCTAATTTTGAAGGTGAAGAAATTGTCTTTGTGAGAAATTTTTTACTAAATTATAAAGCAAGCTGGTAATCAAACCAGAAAAAGAAAATCAGAATTTCTCTCTATCCCTGTATTTTAAGTAGAAAACATCAGAAGAAAGAAGGAAAACCTGAGTGTGCAGGGTATTATGTGAAGTGAAATAATTACAAAAATCAGAAGAAATCAAGGATAATTTACTTTCATTGTTATTTAAGGTAACAGAGAGAAAATAATTTTTCAGCAACAAAGAATCAGAAAAATATATAGATATGGAATTATGATTGCACCTCTACTTTGGGGTATATAGTGATTGGGGTTGTATCCTTTTACAATATTTATTCAATCTGCATGTTGAGCGCAAATAACCTGCAGTGCTCAGGTATCTGAGAATGAACACTGCATCAGGATTAGGAAGACACGTTTACAACCGGCGCTGTGCACATGACAACCTGGCTTGCTGGAAGTAAAGAGAACTTAAAGCACTCTCTGATGAAAATCAAAGACTACAGCCCTCCATATGAATTATGCCTCAACATTAAGAAAACAAGAATCCTGACTACTGGGCCAATAAGTGACATCATGATGAATGGAGAAGAGATTCAAGCTGTCAAGGATTTCATTGTGCTTGGATTCACAATTAATGTCGATAGAAACGGCGGTCAAGAAATCAAATGATGTATTGCATCGGGCAAATCAGTTGTAAAGCATATAGAGGCAAAGATACTCCCTTGAGGATTATATACTCCTGGCCGAAGCCAGGTATTCTTTAATGACCTCACATGCATGCTGAAGCTAGACAAGGAATAAGGAAGATGGAAGAAGCGATACATTTGAATTATGGTGTTGGCAAAGATTCTGGAGTATACTGTGTATTGCCAGAAGAATAAACAATTTTGTCTTGGAAGAAATACAGCCAGAATGCTCCTTAGAAACAAGGATGGTGAGACTGCATCTCCTATACGTCGGACATATTTTCAGGAAAGACCAATCCCTGAAGAAAGATATCATGCTTGATAAACTGGTGGGTCAAGAAGTCCGGGAGGTGTCGTGGTTACGCGTCGGACTGCAATTCGAAAGGTCGGAAGTTTGAAACCACCAGTCGCTCTGAGGGGAAAAGATCAGACTGGCCTTTCTACTTCTGTAAATACCAAACACCACATCGGAAACCCACAAGGGGTCGCTCTGAGCCAACATGGACTTGAGGCAATGAGAGAGTCAGTGAAAACAAGGGAAGCCCCTCAACAATGTGGATGGTCAGAGTCACAGCGACAATGGGCTCAAATATGCATGAGTAGGAGGCTGATACAGGACCACGCAGTGCTTTGTTCTGTTGGACCTGGTGTCACTATGAGTCAGAGCAGACTCGATGGTACCAAATAACAACAACTTTCTGTTCAGAGTCTCAGTGGTGGAAACAGCATGAAAGACTAGAGTTCATCCAGGGACACCTTGGAAGAGAGATCTGGTGATCTACTTCATAAACACCAGTTCCTGAAAATCCTTTGGATCCCTCTTCTACTCTGAGACACATGGGGGCTCCAGGAGCCCCAGGAAACTTGATGACACCCAGTTTGAATGGGTGTGAGTATTTTGTCAATATCAAGTTAGTCTTCACAACCACTCCATGAGATGCATAGTTTGATTGCAAATAGCAACAAAACAGCAAAAAATAAAATCAACAGAGCAGCTTAAGATAAAGGATTGATTTTGATTATATTACACCCATCACTGCAGGAAGTCAATAGGAATTTGGACTCTTATCTGCATTCTCTACCAGCCTCAGTGGGTTGCTTTCATCTTCAAGGTCTTCAGATCATACTATCTGAGTTTCAAGACTGAAGAAGAGATCTGGGAAAGGGCAGCAGGTTCATTCCAGCTGAATCAGTTCCTTTTTTATCAGGAAAATGATATTTTCCTGGAAGTCTCAGCAAAAAGATTTCAACTTATATATATTTGGCCACAAATTATTCCATTAAGGGAGAAAAAAGGGACTTTCTACTCCTGTAAAGGATTATAGTCTCTGAAACTCACAGGGGCACTTTGACCCTGACCTAAAGGGTCACTAGGAATTAGCATTGACATAGTGACAGTGAGCTAGGGTTTTTGTTTTTTTTTTAATTCCATTACCTGGGAAATGGTAGCATTCTTGCTGAATTCCCAGGCAATGCATCTTGTGTACAGTGGGAAGCTTATGTGTTTTTATCTGTCAGTGAAGACCTCTTTCTTTCTTTCGGTGAATTAAGAAAGGTTTTTCTTTCTTTCTTTTTTAATAAATCACTTCATTGAAGGCATTTACAGCTCTTATAACAATCCATATATCAATTGTATGAAGCACAATTGTACATGTGTTGACATCATCATTTTCAAAGCATTTTCTTTCTATTGGAGCCCTTGGTATCAGCTCCTCCCTTTCCCTTCACCCCTTCTACCCTTGTGAACCCCTGATAAATTATAAATTATTATTGTTTTCATATCTTACACCATGCACTACCTCCCTTCACCTACATTTCTGATGTTCGTAGCCCTGGGGGGGGCGGTGTGTGGAGGGGAGTTTTAATACTTCGATCCTTGTGATCAGCTCCCTCTTTCTTCCCCTTAACTCCCCACTTTCGCCTTGCCCTCATGGTATTACTACTCCCATTACTGTTCCTGGGGGGTTTCTCTGTCCTGGATTTCATGTGTCAAAGGCTCTTATCTGTACCAACATACATGCTCCAGTGTGGTCAGTTTTGTAAAGTAGAACTGGAGTCATGATAGTGAGGTGGAGGAAGCATTAAAGAACTAGAGAAATATTCTGTGTTGCATCAATACTATACCACACCCTGGTTGACTCATTCCTTCCTTGTAACCCTTCTGTTAGGGGATGTTCAGTTGTCTACAGATGGGCTTTGGGTCTCCACGTTGACTACACTTATTCACATTGGTGTGATTTTTTGGGGTCTTCTGATGCATAATACCTGATCCCATCGACACCTCATGATCACATAGGCTGGTTTGCTCCTTCCATGTGGACTTTTGTTGCTTCCTTGCTAGGTAGCTGCTTGTTTCACTTCAAGCCTTGAAGACCCCAGATGCTATATCTTTTAATAGTCAGGCACCATCAGCTTTCATCACCACATTTGGTTATGCACCCATTTTGTCTTCATTGATCGTGTTGGGAAGGTGAGCATCACAGAATTCAAGTATTCTTGCATTGAGAGAGTACTTGAGTAGAGACCCAAATGTCTGTCTACTTCCTTAATACTTAACATACAAATATATGTACATAGGTCTATCTCCCTGTTGTTAATATATTACCATGTTTACATAGGTACATGCTGTGGTAGTCACCTAATCTTGAGTCAATTTAAGGATTAAGAGTGGAGGGATGGAGTCTGGGTTCTCAATCTGGAGATAGCCAATGAGACTTCTGTGTGGGCATGGCCTTCTCCTGAGAATTCTGGGAAAGCTGGTACTTCATCCTTGGAGTCGAGAGACACCTCTCTCTCTGCTACCCCCTTGGAGACATTGCAGAAGACAAGCCATATGGATGCAACCCGACCTTGGAAGCCAGAGAAGCCACAGAGAGACCCCTGCCAGTGCTGAGATGTTTCCAATGACACTGGATCCAAAGACTTTCTACCCACTGACCTGTGATCTGCATTCGGCGTCATTGCATGTGTTTCATGAGTCTGAAGAGGACTTTATAGATTGATATTGATATTAGCCCATATAGCTAATATCGGACTTATGGGCTTGATCTGGACTGGGCTGGGATGTTTTCTCAATGTTCAATTCCTCTTATATATGAACCTCTTTCCTACACACATGTGAGTTTCTATGGATTTGTTTCTCTAGTCTACCTGAACCAACACACATGCCTATATTTATACCTCTACAAGTGTCTTTTAGAAGGCCTGATTATTATTATGATGCTGAACAGGTTTCATTGGAGCTTCCCAGACTAAGGTGGACTCCATCTCAAAACCAAACTCACGGTCATCAAGTCATTTACAAATCATCGTAACACAATCGGACAAGGTAGAAACTGCCCCTGTGGGCTTCCAAGACTCTCACTCTTTACTGGAGTAGTAAGCCCCATCTTTCTCTTGAGGAGCAGCTGGTGGTTTAGAGCTACTGGCTTGCGAAGCACAACCCAAAACATAATTACTATTCTATCAGGGCTAGGAGGGAAGAAAAATCTAGTGATCTAGTGATCTTCTCCCAAAAATCAGCCAATGAACTCCCATTGTTCACTCCGCAACAGCTCGTGGGAATGATGCAGGGTCAGGCAGCCTTGTGTCCTGTCATGAGTTGGGGGCCATAAACTGGAGGTAACTAGATTACAGCTAACAACAGTATCTCCCAACCACCTATGCAAGGAACTCTGGGAAAGTATATTGTTTTATTCAAATGGGGTACATTGCTGCCTTAAACTAAATCAGGATTCTGTTGGTAAAAGATAAAGGACCAAAAGCTACTATTCAAGGAACTAGTGGTATCTGCTCACAGAAGTATGATTCCAATTTCCCCATGAGGATTTCAAGAGCTCCAGAGGTTACGTAACTCTGCCAGTGTCACCTAGCTAATTTTTGGATGTCAGAGAGTGAAGCCAGATCTGTCTGGGTTCTTCATGCCAGTGCTGTTTCCTCTTTAGAAGGCAGCTTCTCTGGACAAAGAATAAAAGCAACCAGCAAGCAATATACAAATATAGCTAGTTTGCAAAAGACCTACAGAATGCAGGTAGATAATATCTATGGATTAGGCTGTGGAAATTAAAGAAAAACAGAAGTCTAAAGTGCTTGTTCAATTCATGTCATCAATGATATCAGCAGCAGGTTGGAGAATACATATCTTTTGTCTAGGAGTCCCAGTGGTGCTGTGGGTCAGGCACTGGACTTTGAACTGAAAGCTCAGCAGTTCAAGCCCAACAGCTGCTCTACAGGAGAAAGAGGAGGCCATCGGCACTTAGATGTACAGTCTCGAAAAGCTTACGTAGGGTCATTGAGCTGGAATCCGTTCAACAGCACTGGGGATTTGGGGCTTGGGGCTGCACACTCCTAAACATCTTCTGGTCCCACTGATGTTTTCATTCAATCTCCTTTCTAACCCCTATGTCTCCCCTCTTTGCCTCCTTCCTCCTCTCCATTTCCTGCTGTATTCCTTCCCCCTCCTCCCCACCTCCTACACTCCCCTTCGTGAATACAATCTCTGTGCTTCTGCTTTTTTTTTCCAGACTAATTTCTTCTCCCAGGTTCCAAGAGAAAATAAAAAGACGATGCAAAAGTGACCCTCTGTCCTAGCTGCAGGAAAGCTTTGGGTTGCTAGGAAACCGCTGGTAGGCGCTAACCATCCCTCACTAAATGAGGGCAGCTCCCAGCAGAATAATCTTTTTTGTGTGTGAAGGAACCTAGACCATGATTTCACTTCCTATCTCCAACTGGCTCGGTCCACAGATATGCTGTTATTGTCCTACAGCAAGCGACAGCATCAATGATTCAAAATAATGTTGTCGATATAAAAACGCACCCAGAAAGAGGGCCAGAAGAGTTACACTGCACAATATTGAGCCTTTTTTGTCCTCAAATATTTGGACCATTGCTAAAACAGAAAACGAGAGGGGAGAGATGCTGTTCCTCATGAGAACACATCAGAAAAATATTTAAATCGGATTTTGGTTAAATATATCATGGAAAGGCTACGGCAGAGGATTTCAAACTTTCTCAGGGATAACAGACCAACAGATGAGTAGATGTAGTGGAACAGCATATTATCGGTTTATAATGGGAGGTTATTTCACTTTAACAAGGCACATTCTCTGCCTTTGTTTTTGTTACAGATATGTTTGGGCGGCTTGTTCAAGTCTGGCATGAAGGTAGGATTTCAGAGTGAGAGTAAGAATAATTGATGATTGATGGAGTTTATAAAGGAATGAGTATTTCACACATTGCATAAGTAGTGTCAGTGATGTACAGGCTCTTGGAGAAAAATTGCCTGGGTTTCATGAAACTTAGCTTAATTCTTACAAGATAATTAAGCAAATATAAGAGATTAAAAAAAACATATCATTGTGAATGAGGGGGAATGCAGAGTGGGAACCCACAGCCCATCTGTAGGCAACTGGGGCATCCTCTTACGGAAGGGTCACAGGGAGGAGGCGAGCCCGTCAGGGTGCAGTGTAGCAACAACGAAACATACAGCTTTCCTCTATTTCCTAAAAATTTTTCCTCCCCACCCACTATCGTGATCCCAGTTCTACCTTACAAATCCAGCTAGACCAGAGGATGTACACTGGGACTGATAGGAACTGGAAACACAGGGAATCCAGGATGGATAACCCCCTTCAGGACCAGTGGTGAGAGTGGCAATACTGGGAGGGTAGAGGGTAGTTGGGGAAGAAAAGGGGAACCTTGTAGATTACAAGGATCTATATATAACTTCCTCCCTGGGGGACAGACAACAGAAAAGTGGGTGAAGGAAGACATCAGACAGTGTAAGACATGACAAAATAATAATAATTTATAAATTATCAAGGATTCATGAGGGAGAGGGAGGGGAAAAATGAGGAACTGATACCAAGGGCTCAAGTAGAAAGTAAATGTTTTGAGAATGATGAGGGAAACAAATGTACAGATGTGCTTGACACATGGATGTATGGATGGATAGTAATAAGAGTTGTATGAGCCCCCAATAAAATGATTATATATACATATAAATATATATATACATAAATGTATATATATGAGTTCTGGCGGCATAGTGGCTACATTTTGGGCTACTAACTATAACGTCAACAGTTCAAAACCACCAGCCACTCCTCAGGAGAAAGATGGGGTTTTCTATTCCATTAAATTGCTTCAGAAACCCAGAAGGGCAGGTCTACCCTGTCCTCTAAGGTCACAGTGGTGACTCTGCATCACTCAATGACAATAAGTACTAATAGAAGTAGTAGTAGTAGTAGAAATAGTAGTAGTAGAAGTACTAGTAGTAGTAGAAGAAGAAGAAGAAGTAGTAGTAGTCATAGAAATAGTAGTAGTAGTAAGCAAATATACTTTGTGTCAGGTCATGATCAGGCAAGAGAGAAAAATAAAGTCTTGATGGCCAGGCACTGAAAGTTATATTTAAAATAACAATCTGAAAGGAGGGAAGAGCAAGGCAGACAAGGAGAAGCATGGTAGGCAGATGAAGGCTCCAAAGCTTGAATGTAACTGACCCTCGCAGTGAATACAAGAAGCCAATGAGGCTGGGACAGCAGGAATGAAGAGAACCCATAGGAGAGTAGTCTGAATATGGACAGGAAGAGGCTATAGAAGGATCGATCCCAGATGGTCTGTGTGTTAGCTTCCTAGGCCTACTATAACAGAACTACCCAAAGTGGGTGACTTTTATGAACAGAAGTATATTTTCTTACAGTTCAGGAGATAGGCATTCCTAATTCAGATCGTGGCTCTAGGAGGAGGTCCTTCTCTATCTATTTTAGCTTTGAATATGTAAGGCTAAAGAAGAATCAATGCATTTGAATTATGGTGCTGGCTATTGAAAACAACACGGACTGCTAAAAGAACAAGCAAATCTGTCTCGGAAAAAGTAACAGCCACAATGCTCCATAGAGGCAAGGATAGAGATCCAAAACCCACCTGTAGACAATGGAACATCCCTTCACAGAAGGGTCATACAGAAAGGATGAGTCAACCAGGGTGGAGTATAGCACCAATGAAACACACAGTATTCTTGTTTCCTTAAGGCTTCCTCACCACCCCCACCACAACCCTGCACTATCATAACCCCAATCCTACCTTTCACTACAGGCTGGACTGGGGCATATACACAGGTACAGATAAGAGCTCAGGACGCACGAAATCCAGGTTAGATAAATCCCTCAGTTACAGAAATGGGAGTAGTGATACCAGAAGGTTAGGGGGAAGGTGGGGAGAGAAGGGAGGGAAGAAACCATGGGGGAAGGGAGACAGCAGTCAGTGTGAGATATGAAAATAATAATAAATTATAGTTTATCAAGGAGTCACAAGAGTGGGAGTGGGAAGTTAAAAAGAGGAGTTGATACCAAGGACACAAATAGAATGCAATTGTTTACAAAATGATGGTAACCTGTGTGCAAATATGCTTGATACAATTGATGTATGGGTTGTTATAAGAGCTGTAAGAGCCCCATTCTAACATGCTTTAAAGGAGCACACATCCAATCCATAATAGTACTGAGGCTGGATAAAAGTCCCTGGGAATGAGCATGGATAGAAGAAACCTGTAAGAGTGCTTTCAATACCCTTGAGTCAATTCTGGCTCGTATCACAATGTAGGACAGAATAGAAATGCCCCTGTGGGTTAATGGGAGTGGAAAGCTCATTTTTCTCCCTTGGAGCCGCTGGTGGTTTGGAACTGCTGACCTTGACATTAGCAGCCCCATGAGAATACAGACTACAGAAATAACTGCTTTATCAATTTGTGCTCGGACTTCATCAAAGCAGCAGCCAAGGAAGTAGATGATAAATAATACCTTGTCCAATCCTTTTTCTTCACTATTCCGCAGTTGAAGTCAAAAGGCAGGATTTATGGTGACAGTAGACTCAGAACAAGGAGGTCTCATCTAGGAATTAAGACTATTCTCCAAAGACATTATGCAGAGGACACAAGAATGAAACTAAAGTGTTTGTGCGAAAAGGTAAGACTGAATGACACTTTTGCATTTAAAGAGGATCCTGATTGGAAGACAGGGTGTTAATTAAAATGTAGCTGTCCCTTGAACCCTTGAAAAAGTTGTCCTGAATTAACTTTTCAACCTTTGACCAAAAATATACCCTAAGTCTCCTGTAAGCCAAACAATAAGTTCACTTATTTGGTAAAGAATGTTTGCCTTGAACAGCATCTTCACTTGAAGAACTATCTAGTTGGCAGCAAATTGACCAGAAGGTCAGACAAGAAGTACATAGAGATTAAAATTCTAACATTTTTTAGAGGCACATTTAACCAAGGACAAAGTTCAAAAGGAGGAATGGATGAATGGAAATAGGAAACACAGGAGGAAATGATGGCTCATGAAAGACATCATAATAGGGGGGTGGGGGCGGGGGAGGAAAAGAAAAAATTTTAAATTAAAAAAAAGAGAAAGACATCATAATAAGTGAGATAAAACAAAAGATATATGAATGACTGAATGTAACACTCATGAGCCACTCTGTGACTCTTCACTCAACTCAGAGCAAAAGTCAAAAGAAGAAGAAACTCAGGGGCAGTGATTTTATGATGACAAGGAACTGGCACTTTGGGAAAGGAGGGCGTGCATGTTTGCACAACTTGAACACTACATGTACAAACGGTGGTGGAGGAGGTTTTTCTGAATGCAATTTGAATCACAAGTCTTAAAAATAGTTTTGAGATATAGTTAACATAGCATACAATGCAATAATTAATCATATTCCTTCTTGTACGCAATGCTATTGACTTCCCATTTCCCCCAACCTCCCTTTCTGTGCCCCCCAAAGAATCATTAACCCAGTAGTTCGCTTCATAAAGCCAACCACTCTGACTTCCCTAAACAGAAAAAACAAAGACAAAAAAATAGAAAAAGGACCCAACAATATTGACCAAATAAAACAGAGGGAAAAATCATCAACTAATGGGAAGCAGAAAATATTTAAAAACCAGAATAAACTCAAAATTAGCCAAACAGGAGATCTAATGACAAGGTGTGACATTCCAGCTTAAAGACAGCTGCTACAAACCACTTCACAGTGCCACCTGTCAGAAGACACAAAGAAGCATGGGGAGTCTTAAAGGCTCCTCTCAAAACAAGCAGCATCTACATACGAAGGCAGCTAGAGCCCCATGGAAAAAGCTCACTGTGTGATCCAAGGAGGCAACCGTTCCAGAGGCTAAATTCTAAACACCTGATTTGCAGAATGTGCTGGATAATAGAAAAGCCCCACATCCATTTGCAGGGTGCCTCCATGGATCGATTCTCTGGTGACTCCCCATTGACGATAATTTAGGAACAAGTTTGGGGAAATGCAGCCATCGTTTACAGCCAGGCAACCACTGGGCCTTGCTCAGGTGTCAGTGACATGAACTTGGTTCCCCAGCTATCTTTGGAGTTGAACAGGTGATACTTTTGTCCTGATTTGGCTTGATCAGCATACGCATCAACCACCGCCTTTTCTCGGCTGGTAGAGTGGTCGTTAAACTACATACTCTGTGTGTTTTTGATCGTGTGTTCTCAGAGTAAACCTACTGTTGTAATAAACAACCTTTTTCTAGGAGGATGATATCTTATCCCAGCTACTGTCCACTTGGACAGTGAGTGGCTTTCTGAGTGCTTGATCTCAGGCCCAACCACCACTTTCTAGGCGCAGAGTTCTCCACTAGCCCTTCTGTGTCCAGGCAGGGAATGAAAGAGCAAAATGGTTGTGGAATGTTGCTAAGGAGTTTTTAAGAGATTAGACCTGAAAGTGGCATTCATTGCTTTCATCCATATTCCATTGGCCTGCACTCAATCCATGTTCTCACTTCACTGCAAGGCTGACCAATTGTGTGCCAAGAATAAGTGAAATGGCTTAGCTGAGTGTCTTCCCTGTGTCTGATTAATGGATGACAGTCTTATCTGCAGAGTGTGTGTATGTTCACATTCATAACCTATAAATTCAACCAAGGTTTGTGATGAAACAGACCTGAGAGTGCTTACAGGGCTCAGTTCTTCATCCCCATCCTCACCAGTCAATAGACCGAGATAACATTCTTTTTCTCTCTCTGTAGAATATGATCTTGGAACTGGCTTAGAACTATTGTCAATTAATTATTTTTAAATAAGTAGACAAATCGGTATGGAATATCTCTGGCCACCGTTCCAAACACGGACTTTCTAAAAGTGAATAAGAAATTGCCTTTGCTTTTAATAGGCTTACGGCTGAATAAGAGAAGCAAGCATGCAGAAAAGTATTACAGATATGAATAAAGTGTGAAAACAAATCCCCATGGGTGTAGAAGGGTTTGGGGTGAAGTCCTGGGAAACATCAAAGAAGAGATGGCACATAAAATAGGATATAGTGGAGAACAAAAAGAAAGAAAGAAAGAAAAGGCAAAAGAAGTATGTAAATTACAAAGTCTATTGGGCAGGGCTCAGAGGGAACCCCTGAGAAGGCAGAGGATGGTGAGATCAGACAAGAGCTGGGGAGCAGGGTGGAGGAATTGAGACTTTGTTCTATAAGCTAAGAGGCACCTTAAAGGGATGAGCAAGAGTGACAAGATCCAATTTATAGTTTAGAAAGATCATTTAGGCAAAGAGAAAAATATAGATTGGAGCAGGGAGGTGCAGGCAATGCGTGAGCAGTTAGGGGGTTATTGCAATCCCACTAAGAAGGGTGGAGAAGATGGGTTTAATAAATGTTCTACTCTGGAACATGAAATCAATAGGCTTTGATGACTTTGAAAGGACAGCAGCGGTGAAGGAAAGGGGAGCGTACACCGGAACGCATTTACCTTTGTCACCCTAATCCCTGGCGCAGTGCCTGGAACTTTGCAAGTGTTGCTTGGTCGTTTCTGCCCATGAGAAGTGCTTCCAGAAGATTGAGAAGGTTTTTAGATATAAAACAAAATGCCTTGCTTGAAAGTTCTCTAATCCTGGTGATTTATTTAATAAGGATTAAAGTCCTTTCATTAGAAGATGCTTGGTCATTGAGGCAATGAGGAAATGGCCATGCTCATCCATCACGAATGGGAGTGTAGATGGGTACACGTTCTATTGAGGGCAATTGGGCAATATCGTTTAAAATTACAAATGCATATGTTGTCTGGTCCAATGATCCCAATGGGAGAAATGCTCCTACGGATATATTGGTATGTGTTCAAAATGCAATGTTTCTTTCTTTCTCTCTATTTTTTTAACTTTTTATTGTGAATTCGGTGAGAGTTTACAGCGCAGATCTGCTTCTCTTTCCAACAATTTTTACACCTATTGTTCCATCTCATTGACTGTAGTCCCCGCACTGTAGCATTACTGATTCTCCTCTCTCCCTTGGTCTCCTGTTCCCATTTCTTCTTCCTTCCTCACCCTGCTGAATGTGGTTCTTGGGGGAATGCTGCCTTTTGCCTCTCAGTGGTTGATTGCTTTAAGGTGGGCATACCTCGCTGATGTTATTATTCTCCTTACAGACCTATTTGGTAGGAAACTGAGCCATGGGGGAGTTTAGGATGATGAAAAGTCATTAAAAACAACAACAGCAACAAAGAAATAACAGGCAAACTCATGGCCATCAACTTGATACTGACTCACAGCAACCCTACAGGACAGGGTAGAACTGCCCTTGTGAGTTTCTGACACTGTACCTCACATGGGAGTACAAAGCCATAGGGAGTTCCGATAGTCTCTTTGGTGGAATGAACTGTCTTCGTATGGCTCTTTTACTCTCTATAAGTCCCACCAAAGTATTGGGTGGGGCTATGTAAATATGACATGTATAGTACGAATAGAGGGGATTGGTGAGTTTTCATTACGACCATCACCCCCACCCCATGGCACCCACCCCATCCTGGGCTACAAGGGTGAGCCATCACTGAAGCAACAGCAGCAGCAGCAGCAGAGAAAGTCACATTCAGTCTGAAGTTGTGGGTATATGAGACCAGACGCTCCAGAGACTGTGACATGGAGACAGACTATGGACAGAGCAAGAGGAGCAAAGGCCAAGACGATCATACTGGGAGGCAGAAGCCAAGGCACCATGTGGCTGAGAGACTGAGGTCCAGAGAGAGGCTTGATTGCAGGGGAGACGTTGCGATGGACCAATGGCTGTCTCCTTAATACTTTCTGACCCTGATTTGTGGTCACCTACCAACTTCCCAAATAAACCTCCATAATCATGAGTATTGGCTGTGAGTTTTGTGGGGGATTGCAAGGAACTATCCAACCCATCATAGCAGTAAAGTTGTGGAGGAGTGTTCGGTGGTAGAGTCGGTAAACAGGGATGGAGCATGGAGCCATCCCTGACCTCTGTCTCTTGGCAACAGGGAAGCCAGACGAGGTCACCTGTGGTCTCCCGTGCTGATTACTGCATGGCATTGGCCAGATGCTAAACTTGATCTTGGATCAAAATCAATGTCATATCTTCAACCCATGGTAGTTATCACCACCAGCCTTCAACTTTGAGTACAGAGCAGAGCATCTACCACTGGCCCTTGAACATACATGCATCCCTTTCTCCTCTTCAGGAAGCCCTCTGAGTAGCTTTGTGCTCATATCCCCCAACTTGTTTCTCTGGTATTTTTTAAATTATATAATGTGAAATACTTCTTTCTTTCTTTTTTTTAAAATCATTTTATTAGGGGCTCATACAACTCCTATCACAATCCATACATACATCAATTGTGTAAAGCACTTTTGTACATTCGTTGCCCTCATCATTCTCAAAACATTTGCTCTCCACCCAAGCCCCTGGCATCAGGCCCTCATTTTTCCCCTCCCTCTCCACTCCCCCTCCCTCATGAACCCTTGATAATTTATAAATTATTATTTTGTCATATCTTGCTCTGTCCCACGTCTCCCTTCATTCACTTTTCTGTTGTCTGTCCCCCAGGGAGGAGGTCACATGTAGATCCTTGAAATCGGTTTCCCCTTTCCAACCCACCCTCCCTAAGCCCTCCCAGTATCGCCACTCATACCATTTGGTCCTGAGGAGATCATCCGCCCTGGCTTCCCTGTTTTTCCAGTTCCCATCTGTACCAGTGTACATCCTACAGTCTAGTCAGACTTGCAAGGTAGGATTCAGATCATGACAGTGAGGGGGGAGGGGGTTAATGAGCATTTAGGAACTAGAGGAAAGTTGTATTTTTCATCGTTGCTACATCACACCCTGATTGTCTCGTCTCTTTCCCAAGACCCTTCTGTAAGGGGATGTCCAGTGGCCTACAAATGGGCTTTGGGTCTCCACTCCACACTGCCCCGCTCATTCACTGTGGTAAGATTTTTTGTTCTGATGATGCCTAATACCTGATCCCTTTGACACCTTGTGATCACACAGACTGGTGTGCTTATTCCATGTGGGCTTTCTTGCTTCTGAGCTAGATGGCCGCTTGTTTACCTTCAAGCCTTTAAGACCCCAGATGCTATATCTTTTGATAGCCGGGCACCATCAGCTTTCTTCACCACATTTGGTTGTTCACCCGCTTTGTCTTCAATGGTTGTGTCGGGAAGGTGAGCATCATAGAATGCCAATTTAATAGAAGAAAGTATTCTTGCATTGAGGGAGTACTTGAAAGTATTCTTGCATTGAGGGAGTACCTTAATATTAACCCTATAAATTTATGCATATAGATCTATTTCCCCATCCTCACGTTCTCTGGTATTTTTTGTGAGTTCTGAAGGCCATGCTTCACAGAAAGGTAAAGCCTGGCATGTGTGTTGCCAGCACAAGCCTTCAGACCTGGGAGAAGGAGACCGCGGTGAATGTCATTTCCACAGATGGCCCGAAAAAGCCCACGAGCCTCTCCTAATGATTGTACTTGCCAAGTTGTGGCAGATTTTGAAGGCTTCGGGTTTTAATTTGCTACGTCTGGGTGGAAGCCTCCCACCACCCATCTGCCTACACTTCGGTCTTTACTACTATTCAGGAGGTACTACTGGTACCTCCTGCTGATGTTATTCCTGTTCTTCAAGGATATCTTCAAGGCTATCAGTTGGGCAGTTCACCATGAGGTCAGCAGTTTGAAATCACCAGCCACTCGGTGGGAGAAAACTGGGAGTTTCGGAAAGACCAGGGTTTCTAGGTGGTACTAGAAACAGAGGTACAGAGGTAGAGATACAGTATTCTCTACCTTGTGTCCATACAAACACATGAGGTATGCTTTCTTCTGTCCCTAGCCTTTCTGTAGCTTAAAAAACAAAACTCTAAATCTCTCCAGTTGGACTGAAGCTCCATTTCTCCATGCTCCATCGTCAGAGCGATTCTTTTTCACGCCACCTTGAAAAATATGATTATATTCCAACTAGTCTGTCCACTGGATGATAATGTTCTCAACTGATCTCGAGTCACCCCAGCCCTCTGCTCATCTGCGGTACTTAGCAGGTAGTAGGTGCCCAGAGAGGATGCATATTGGCACAATAGTGAAAGCACTCTCCTGGCAACTGAAAGATCATCAGTTCAAACCCACCAGTCACTCTGTGTGTGGGGGGGGAGGCTTCCTCCTTCTAAAGTAAAGAGACTGTACATTTGTATTCTCTCCCACAGGGTCTCTATGAGTCAGAATTGATGTCAGTGAGCTTGAGTTGATGTTTGGAGGGTCTCATAAGATACACACTAGGAATCATTTCTCTGTTATCAACATTTGGAGCTGACAAACAGCGTAGAGATGATCGAGACGTTTAAAACTTCTCTAGTTTGGGTTTGGATATTTTTAGTTTTATTTAAATTGCCTTCTTCCTGGGTGGATCTTTTTGTGGATTGCATTTTTGTGGGTCACCTTTATTTGTGATGGAGTTGTTATTACTAGGGGTTACTTGACACATTTGACAAATGGAAACTTTAGGGCTGACTGAAAAGCCTTACTCTTTATTTGAGAGAGAAAGAAAAGTGAGATTGTCTTGCTTTAACTCAAAGATGCTTCACAGCTCTGATGGGCCTGGGTCTTATCTGTGAATCAGTCAGTCAAGCCATAAAGATGGTTTTATAAAATTTGTTGGTGGAAAAAATGATCCAAAGAAAACCATCAGCAAAAGCATCGAGGTAGAATCATCTTTGCACTTTGGAGGTCATTCATTCATTCATTCAGTAACTTATTAAGCACTCACAGCAAGGCGTGGTGTTCCTGTCTCGCTAGGACTTCCAATACGCCTAGAGAGACTGATGTGAGTCAAATAGGAAGCACGTTTAGACACAGAAAACCCTATGGTAACTAACCACTACTTAGCAGTTTGAAGAGTTAACCAATACTTTCCATTTGCTTGATAAAGCTTCTGAAATGATGCTCACAGTGAATTGATCTCTCCCAGGCAGCCTCCTGTGGCTGGCTTCCCAGCAACTAAACGATATGCTTTTCAAGGCCCTGTTGTGTTTGTTCCAAAACCCCTTAAGGCAGCTCTATAAGATATTACAATTAAATCACTTACTGAAATGGGTGGACACTGCAGATACAGGAATGGCCTTAGACATAGCAACAATGATGAGGATGGCCCAGGCGTGAGCAATGTAAGCTACAACTTAATCAATAGCACGTATTGAACATAGGCATGAAATGAGTGTGTCCTGAGTCAGTCTGTAGGGTGAGCAGATAATCTAAGAAGGTGGGGGCTACAGGAGGGCAAACACAAGATCAGAACCGGAGGAAGGCTGATCACCAACCGTCAATATCAGGGGGCATCTTACTTGCTGAGATAGATGAGCACTTGAAACACTTATGGGTGGAGATCAAAGAATACAGCCTTTGGTATGGATTGCAATTCAATGCAAAGAAAACCAAATTCTTCACAACTGGATCAACAGAGAGCGTCACGGTAAGCAGAGAAAAGATTGAAGTTGTCAAGGATTTCATCTTGCTTGGATCCACAATCAACACTCAAGGAACAGTGGTCACGAAATCAAAAGGTGTACTGCATTAGGCAAATCTGCCACACAAAGACTCTTGAAAGTATTGAAGAGCCAGCCTGTCACTTTGAGGACCAAGGTGTGCCTGACCTATGCCGTGGTGCCTTTAATCGCCTCATATGCATGTGAAAATGGGGCATTGGATAAGGACGACCGAAGAAGAATCATTTGAATCATGGTATTGGCAAAGAATATGGAAAATACCATGGATTTTCAGAACAAAACAACAGCAAATCTATTGTGGAAGAAGAACAGCCAGAATGCTTTTTACAAGCCACGATAGTGAGACTTCATTGCAGGGCATTCGGGCATCATGTGATCAGGAGACATCAGTCCTTGGAGAAGGACACCATGCTTGTAAAGTGGAAGGGCAGTGAAAAGAGCAAGTCCCTCTGTAGTAGTTTTTTTAAGTGTTTGTCAATTTCTGAGGATGAAGAGTGAAGGGATGGAGTCTAGCCTGTCAATCAGGTGATAGCCAGTGAGGCCTCTGTGTGGGCATGGCTTTCTCCTGAGGATTCTGGGAACTCTGATATTCTTCCTTAGAGGAGGGAGACACTCTCTCTCTGCTCACTCCCTGAGAGACATCCCTGTGGAGAAGACACATGGAGAGAGGCTATTGGAGCCAGACCTCAGGAGCCAGAGAAGCCATTGGAGACCCTTGTCAGTGCTGAGATGCTTACAACACCACTGGATCCATAAGACTTCCCACCCTCTGACCTGTGATCTTCCTGCATTCAGCATCATTGCATGTGTTTCATGGGTCTGAGGAGGATTTTATAGATTGGTAACGGACATATGGGCTAATAACAGACTATGGACTTGATCTGGACTGGAGTGGGATGTTTTCTCAATATTCAACTGCTCTTGTATACAAAGCGCTTTCTTAGACACATATGAATCTCTCTGAATTTGTTTCTCTAGTCAACTGAGACTAACACACCCTCCAAAGGTGGATTGACACAGTGGCTGCAACCATGGGCTCAAACCCAAGAGCAATCATGAGGCTGGCTCAGGACCCACCATTGTTTCATCCCCAACACCTATCAACAACATGAATGTGTATAGTGCTGCTCACATGGAAACAAGTGGAATATTATAGAAAGATCCCACAGAAATAAGCTCGAAACAAACATGGCGATTGAAGTAAGTGTGGAGGAGGCGAGTGTAAGAGACTGGGAAG
Organism: Tenrec ecaudatus; assembly: GCF_050624435.1. NCBI lineage: Eukaryota > Metazoa > Chordata > Mammalia > Afrosoricida > Tenrecidae > Tenrec > Tenrec ecaudatus. The sequence continues at coordinate 16,354,740 of NC_134542.1, read as the reverse complement.
GAAAAGCTAAGCTATGGAAGTTTCTTCAGTCCAGTTGCCTCACACCTGTCTTTCAGTTCTGCCTTTTAGGAACATTGGAAAGCTGGCTGTGCATTCAGTGTTTGATTGAGACAAGAAAGATGTGGGAGGTCTTTGGTCACTGAATCCTGAAGGCACACAAAAACCCTGGTTCCACATCATAAGGTCAGCAAATCAATATTTAATTATACGGTTTAACTTCAAGCAGAATGTTGCCATGCGTGGGTTTTCTGTTCCCCTCTAATTCTCTACTTTGAGAGGGAAGCTTCCTGTCCTAGAGTAGTCAGATGAGAGTGCTTCCTATGGACATTAGGCATTGATCATGCGTGTCCCTGAGTGTGCCAGGCCAGATTGTCTAGGGGAACAAATCCAGTACCACTCCTCTCTGCATAAAAAGAGATTTTTATCAAGAAGTAATTATATAGGAAGAAGGCATGCCAGCCCAGTCCAACTCAAGTCCCTGAGTCTGAGACCAGTCCCTAAGTCCCCTTCAGACTTACAGTGCTGCAGACTGTGGGAAGACCACAGGTCAGTGGGTACAGAGTCATGGGGATTCAAGGTCAGTGGAAACGTGGCAGCACTCCGACAGCTCTCAGGGTCAGTGGCAGAGTCCCAGCCAGCAGGAAGATGAAGGCGGCAGAGAGATGGGGAGGTGCCCAGGGTCCTCCTTGTGAGAAGGCCACAGCCCACACAGAGGCACTATCAAGTTGTGATCTGATTGAAAAATTGGATTCTATGCCTACACTTTCATACATCTTCAAGTTGACATAAAAATCATCAAACTCAAGGGGAACAAAATCATCAAACTGCCTCACTGGCATATAATTTTTCTCTGGCCCTTCCATCCAAAGAACAAAGCAAGCCTTCAGTGATTGTATGAACCTTGCCCACCGATTTTTAAGTAACAAGTGGCAACACAATCACCAGAATTACTACGTTGCTAAGCACACATCCACTTAAACCTTTTGAAAGATGTCCCCGTGTCTACCACATACAGCATCCACCCAGGTGGAATGTAAGGCATGAACAAATTTGCAGAACAATATTAGCCTCTGAATTGGTGACACAGACAGACCTTGAACCTAACACATTCCAGATTCTGACCAAGAGAGCCCTATGTGACTGCTCTAAGAATTCCATCCCGGAAAGTACTAAATGTTATCTTTACAAAGGTGGTTCCATGTGTCCAAGGAAATACGTAAATGAACGCACATGGCTGTTGTGGGCAGGAGCCATGGAATCGGCTCCAACTCTATGTACCTCAGGAAGCTTGTTGGAGCCCTTCATTGAAGACACCGGGTCAATCCATCTCACCGAGGGCCTCCTCATTTTTTGACCCTCTACTTCACATGGTAAAGAAGAGTCACTCTTCCCCAGGGACTGGCCCATCTTGACCTTCTCTCCTGTTACCATGACGCTGCTTCCCGGTGCCGTTGTGAAACAAGGAAAGCATACCCTTTACTAAGTGTTCACTCATGAACTCTAATGCTCTTCCAGAAACAGCCCTTGGTGTGCTTCCTCCAGCTAGCATAGATGTAACCCCAGTGTGACCCCCACCGCAGAGGAAAACTAGAAAGTGGAAGGAGTGCATCACAGGAGAGCTCGCGCTGGTCAAGATGCAGACAGAAGGTTTCCTAAAGGAGGCAATGTTCGGCCGTGGCTTGGAGCAGCAGTAGGCGCCAACCGGAGGCCAGGGAAGGCTGGCGGGGATCAGTTCAAGCAAAGGAACAGCACATCCCACAGTCTCAGGACAGGAAGAGACTGACGCTCTCAATAACCCGCCCACTACCCACTGCCATCAAGTCGATTCCAACTCAAAGAGAACCTAGATAAGGTTTCTGAGGTTTTGTAAATCTTGGCAGGCGCAGACAGCATCCTCTTTCTCCCAACACTGGTAAGGTTGAGCCTCTACCCTGCTGTCGGAAGGCCAGTTCTTACCTGGCAGAACCGCCAGGATCCTTATTTCCATTAAGCAACTCAATCTCAAACTCATTATCCTCAAGTCGATTCTCACTGATAACAATCCTATAGGAAGAGGTAGAACTGTCCCTGTGGGTTTCCGAGACTATAATTCTTCCTGGGAGTAGAAAGCCTCGTCTTTCTCCCTCAGATGGGGCTAGTGGTTTGGAACTGCTGACCTTGATGTTAGCAACCCCGATAGGTAAGCACGATGCCACCAAGACTCCTTCCTTAAGCAAAACCAGACACAAATGGTTCAGTGCTTGATTACTAATAGAAAGGTTGGAGGTTTGAATCCACTCAAAGATGCCTGGTCAGAAAGGCCTGAATATCTGCTTCTGAAAAGTCAGTCACTAAAGACCCTGTGGGGTGGGGGGGGGGGGAGACACAACTCTACTCTGAAGAAAGAAAGAAAGAAAGAAAGAAAGAAAGAAAGAAAGAAAGAAAGAAAGAAAGAAAGAAAGAAAGAAAGAAAGAAAGAGCCATGAGTCAGCATGAGGTGGCCAGGAAACAAAGTTGATTCTTCCGTGGGAGTGCAGATCGTACTGAACAGGAGTAGCCGGTGAAGGTGGGGAGGCCAGGCGTGTGTGAGGACAGGGAAAGATGAGGACGAAGATGAGGAGTGGACTGAGGAGAGCCTGCTGCTGAGCCAGGTGACACAGGGAGCAAGCAGGAGCTGCTCCCTCCTCCATACAAACTGCAGGCAGGGCCCTTGCCGCCTTGATTGAGACAGTGAGTCACCACTCAGGGCAAAGAAGCCGAAGCCAGGTGAACTACCTGAGCCTCCCTGTCATCTTTAAGTCATTCTCAACAGCCCTCCATTCCGGGCAATGCCACCGGTGGTCCCTGGGGCCAAGGACAGCAGCAGCAGCAGCAGCGGGGCAGTCCGATGAAGCCTGTAATTCCTACCCTGTAAGCCAGCCTCCCACCTCCCACCCACAGGCAGAAAGCTGTTCCGCCCAGCGCCTTCAGCAACTAGCTCCTGCTTCCCCTGAAATGCACCCGCCTCCTCTTCCCCCACGACATCCTAGTCCTCCTACCATTCTACAAAAGAAACACAGAAAGAAATCACTCAGGCCTCCAGCCAGGAAATGTTGTGAAGCCCTGTCCTCGGCACCTTCACAGCACATGTGCGTTAATACCAAAAGAGGATGTGTCTTGGCCACTGAGAAGCCACTGAATATGCAGCGACTCGCCACTTGCTTCTGAAGGAGCTCCACCAGCAGTCCCGCTGCTCTGTTCTCTCCTGTTTTGATAATCAATTAAGAAGGCTGGGTTCGTTAGAGGGTATGCTTAGATTTTTCTGAAAATGCAAAGGAGGCGAATGCGGCGCTTAGAAGAGGCCGGCAGCTCTTCTGAGAAACGCCTAGCTGTGAATGTCTTACAGGAACCCTTGATGTTAATGGGTCTTTAATGCAGAGCCCACCAGGGACCTCCGGACCGAACCCTGCCAGCACCCCTGGGGTCCACCCTCACAGCCAGGAGGATTGCTGTTGCCAGAAATAGATCACAACCACAGCACCCAGCTTCAGAGCACCCGTGGGGACAGAGAGAGGGGAGAGAAACACAAACCCCTTCCCTACTCCTCACAGAGAAACCCCTCTTCCAGTGCGCAAGTTCTAATTCAACTTCTCCATTTCTCTATTTAGCTGAGCTTCCTTTAGGCAGTTAGAGAATGACTCCTCAGCGGGGACGCCCTAGGTGTCAGCTCGCAGAGGATTGAGGGTTTCTTCCCAGAATCCAAAGGGTGCCTCCTTGACTTGAATGCTGGCTCCAGGGTGAGCCAAGGGGCCCTGCCGTCCGCTCACAAGTAACCAGCCTGCTGGGCGTCAGCATCGGCTCATCACTAGCAGCAGATTGAAGGTAACATTTTAAGAGGCTTGCAAGCTGCTGGGAAATTGTGGGTTTGAGAAATGTGCTTGAAACCTTTTGAAATTCAAATTCCATTCCAGGCAAGATGTCTAAGTGGTACAAAGGACTGACAGTTCGCCAGTTGCTCAATGCCTCCCCTCCCCTCCCTGCTTTTCTGCCTGGTCCTTTCAGACGGGCAGTTCTGTGAAGCCCCACCAGGGCTGAGTGTGGGAAGAAGGCGCTACCAGGGACACAGGGAGCTGACGTTAGGAACAGGCCGGCAGAGAGGCTGGGGGTGGGGTGCCAGGCTGCTCGGTAGCGCAAGCCAAGAACAAATGTGGGTAGAGCTGACACTGTTTTATTAAGTGAGCAGAGTGCAAGGGGGAGCCGTAGTGGAATGATTGCAGGTACAAGTAGTGGTGCTCTCAGCTTGCTGGGGGTGGGGCGGGGGAGGGTGTCACTTTTCATACCTGAGCATGCGGCCTGGTCATATCTGGAGTCCCTGGAGGTACAAATGGCTCAGCGCTTGACCACTAACTGAAAGGTTGCAGCTGGACCCCGCTCAGCGGTGCCTCACAAGAAAGGCCTGGCAACTTCTTCCAAAGGGTCAGAGCCTTGAAAGCCGTGTGGAGTGCAACTGTCCTCAACTCCAGTAGAATCTAGGACACAATGCCTGGCTTGGTTTGAGGTTTTATCTCATAGCTCATGTTGCTGTTAGAGGCCAACGAATGGGTTCACACTCATAGGGACCCAAGAGATGTTAGAAAGGACACCTGGTGGTCTAGTGGTTATGAGTTAGGCTACTAGGTGTAGGCTCAGCCGTTTAAACCACCAGCCCCTCTGAGGGAGAAAGAGGTCAAGTCTCAGAAACCCACAGAGGGCAGTTCTACCCGGTCCTATAGGAGGGTCGCTATGAGTCGGCGTTGACTCGAAGGCAGTGAGTTTGGTGTGGGTACACCAGAACAAAGCACTGCCTGGCTCTGAAATCCTCACAATTGTTATGTTTGTGCCCATGGTTGAGGCCACTGTGTTACTCCATCTTGTTGAGGCGCTCTCTCTACTTTATCAAGCATGACATCCTTCTCTAGGGAATGTCCCCTCCTAATAAGACCCAGATAGTGAGCGCCCTGGGGAGTGAGGTAGCAAATATGATCAAGAGGACTCTGAGAAGGTCATGAGGCCACCGTGTCCACCTCACACAGATCACAACTCTCATTGATATTCGCTGTCAGAGTCAGCATAAGGTTTCCCTTGGCTTATTTTCAACAGGAAATCACCAGACCATGCTTCCCAGTGTACCTTCATCTGGAAGCTCCGTTGAAACCTACCCATCATGGGCGATCCTGCTCGAATTTGAAATATAGTGACATAACTGCTGGCATCACGGCAATATGCAAACAACCCACTGACAGGGAAGTGTTGGCCATTAAATATTGAGGAGCTAAAACATTCAGTTAAAGGGAAAAGGCATCTAAAGTGGACAGTCTCTGAGTAAGTGGCACTAGACAATCCCGATGAAGGACATGGTCCTAGAAGCATACAGCCCAGCATTCAAAGTCTTTCTCTACCACTTCCTGTTTTGTAGAATCTTCCATGTGTTTCTTCTCTACTAAATGGAACCAATGGCAGCACCTAGCTTCTCAGTTAAATGGGAAGACCCATGAGAAGTGTCTAACCTAGTGCCTATCATATGTTATGGTTGCTGCCGGGTGTTGCTGAGTCAATTCCAACTCATAACAACCCATGCACAATACAAGGAAACATTGCCGGTCCAGCACCATCCCCAGTCTTGTTGTTATGTCTCATCCAATTGTTGAAGCATCTGGCCAATCCTACCATCGAATAAGTAATTAACATGGCACATGTAATTATTTTGCATGTTAAGGGCAGTATCTTGGGACCAGGACCTCAGAAATGCATACACTTCCACGAGTCACTCATCTCATGGGTTTGAAATCTTCTGAATATACTTAGCTTTCCTGTGGACCTGCGATAATCCCATCGAGTCTTTATTTCCTAGCTTCACTGGTTTTTCTGTTTAATTTGTCATCCTGAAAATCCTTCTCAGGCTAGCTGTCATTGGATGCTAGACGTTGCTTTGGGAGTCAGTGGTTGCCGCACATAAACTATCATTTGCCCGAGATACACAGCAAGGCCATCTGTAATGACTGATGGATCCTGTGGGTTTGAGTCTGGTCAAATACACAGACTACCCAGATAAGATGGAAACACACCAGATCCAGACTTATCCTGGCTCTGATTAAGCAGCATTAGGGCGAAGGTCTGGGATTGATGGAGCAATACGGTGCATCGTGTTAGAGGAGGAGGGGAAATGTGGAGGGACCAACTTTTACATTTATTGACATTGAAATCCTGTTCCCGAGAGTGTATTGCTATGGAGCTGAATCACAATGGGCCATGTTGCTGTTGCTGCTCTACCACAGAGCTCTGGTTTCTCCCATGGCTAAAAGTCCTGAGATAGAAGCAATACTTCTCAATACCTACTGACCAGAGCTAGCTGTCAATTCCCAAAACAAAGTACTCAGTAACGTTAACTGTTTCACACGCTTCTCCAAACTTTACTTGGGTTGTTCATAAACAGGCTCCAATGATTCAGGGAGAGCATTTTACTCAAATGAAACTCAGTTGTCTGACTGTGAGACTCTAAATCATTTCTCCAATCAGGCCTCTGTGTCCAGAACAGATGAATGATAAATGCCATCATAGACCCTATAGAATGCTTTCTTAACTCACTTCCATCAAGCTGATTCTAACTCATAGTGACCTATAGACCCGGGAAGAACTGGCCCTGTGGGTCTCTGAGATTGTAACTCGGTATGGGAGTAGAAAGCCTCATCGTTCTCCTGTGGAGTGGCTAGTGGTTTCAAACTGTTGACCTTGTGGTTAGCACTCCAAAATGTAACCAGCAACTCCACCAGGGATCTTACTTTATCAAAGTCTTCCTCTGTTTACCAACTTCAGATTTCCCACTCTGTCAAGGGGAGGTGTAAATCTCCCTGCACTGTAAGGGATGGGTCACAAGGCCTGGGCTGTGGCTGTGGGACCTTCTCTCCACGTGGAGTTAACATGGGTGGAACTATACATGACAACCAACATGATCAACCAGGTGCCGCGTGATGACGCTGTTTAGCAATCCTGTTTGATGCACCAGCCCCAGTAGCACACTGCAATAGACAGATCTTTTGTGGCTCCAGGTCGCAGATTCTTTCCGTTCCCCTTTGCTTAGAACAATCTCCTTCTGTGTAACTCTTGCTGGTTCCTCCCATCTCAACTTAGACATCACATCCCCTGATAAGACTTTGCTGGAATACCAATTAAGCAGCATTAGGGGCCCTTCATAAGTGACACTCCAGCAAAGGATGCAGTCTTTATCTTAGCGTTTATCATGAAGGATAAAAGTTAAGAGTCTTGAAGAACTGTAAGCAAGGCACAGCTGCAGGGTGACCTGCATAACCAGAAGGCAGGATGGCAAACACACATTAGGAAAGGACTGTTGGTGTTGTTGCTGCTGCTGCTGTTGGCTGAGTCACTTCCATTCCTATGTGTGCCGAATAGCACTACTTCGTAGGGTGTTCAAGGCAGTGGCCTCTTGGAAGCCTATTGGCAGGCCTGTCTTAGAGCTACTTGGGTTCAAACTGCCTAGAACAAGGAATTGAAATGTTGGTAAGTGTGTTAGTCTGGCTTGACTAGAGACACAAATTCATGGACCCTAATATGTAAATAAGAGTTTTATATAAAAGAGCAATTGTATATTGAGAAAACACCCCAGCCCAGTTCAAATCAAGTCCATAAGTCTGATATGAGCCCATATGTCTGAGACTAGTCCATAAATTCCTCTTTAGATTCATGCAGCACATGCCATGATGCTGAATGCAGGAAGATCACAGGCCAGTGAGTAGAAGAAAGGTCTTGTGGATCCAGTGGCAGCGGAAGCATCTCAATGCTGATGCAAATCTCCATGAGTCTCCTCCAGCTCTCTGAGTATCTCAACAGCAGGAAAGGAAGGTAGAGAGAGACTGAGTCTGGCCTTCAGTGAGCTGTTTATTTACTACACCAAATGAGGTCATCAAGCTGCAACCTGATTGACAAGTCAGACTCCACCCCTTCGCTCAAGGTGACAGAGGATTATGTAAATGGTATGTAAATGCCACAGAAAGCTTCTCTAGTGCTAACATTTCTTTCTCTACCTGTTGCACATCAACTTCCTGTCTATTTCTGTAGACTGGTTTTCTCTGCTCTCTACCTATATGGTAGAATAGAGCAGGCATAGCTTTAGCAGAATATGAAATGCCATACAACAGCAGTTCTCAACCTGTGGTCATGACCCCTTTGGGGGTCAAATGACCCTTTCACAGGGGTTGTCCAATTCATCATAGTAGCAAAATTACAGTGATGAAGTAGCAACTAAAATAATTTTATGGTTAGGGGGTCACCACCACATGAGGAACTGTATTAAAGGGTCGCAGCAGTAGGAAGGTTGAGAACCACTGTCCTAGAATAACAATCCCAAAGTCCTTCTTTAGTCTGAGCACCTCTGTTTGAGCTAAGCCTAAACAAGAGTTCATTTCAGAAAAGAGAGCCATGCTTATGGGATGGGTTGTTTCCCTAAAAGATAAATGTTGCTGCATTATTTGGTATTGCCTACTGGTTTGTCTTTATCTTTCATGAGCAGTAGTCCTTGTCAAAGTAGCCACAGTCTAGCCATGTCCATTTTTTCATTATTATATCCTCATAAAACTGGGCTCTAACCAAAACCAAACACACTGCCATCGAGTTGATGCTAACTCATAGCAACCCTATGGGACAGTAGAACTGCCCCCCGTGAGTTTCTGAGAACGTAACTCTCTACAGGAGTAGGACGCCTCCTCTCTCTCCCATGGAGCAGCTGGTGATTTCAAACTGCTGACACCGTGGTTAACAGTTCAACACATACCCAATACACCACCAAGACTCCCCATAAAAAAATCAAACAAAATAAATGCCTTTGCAATTCTTTCTATGTAAGGAATTGTACCCTGATCCCTCAAATCCAACCTCAAAATCAACCTTTCCCACCTCAAATTCAGCCCCCTCTCAAACACACTCACTATCCCTGTAACCATAATCTACCTTGTTTGGTCTTCTCCTGGATCACTTATGTAATTGAACCTCTCAGGTATTTTGCACTTTGCAAAACGCTCCCCTTGGATTAATGATAAGAAAAATTATTTAAATCTTGCCCTGTGGCCACCTAACTATCCCACCCCACCACTGGTGAGGCAATTCCAACTCAGAGGCCCCGCTGTAGTATTTCCAAGGCTGTAAATCTTCACAAAAGGAGAGAGCCTCATCTTTCTCCAGCAGCACAGTGATGGGTACGCTGTATCACATGTGTCTAATCATCATAACACGTTTCAAATAGTTTCTCTAAATAAATATTCAGAAATATTTGAATGATATAAATAGTTGTCATCGTCGTTGGGTGCTTTTGAATGGGAGCTGACACAGAGTAACCTAGATGCAACAGAATGAAACACTGCCCGGTTCTATGCTCCCCTCAAATTAATTGCATTTTTGAACCCGCCGTTCCATTCGCTGTGTCACTCCTACTCATTGAGAGTTTCCCTCTTTCTCACTGAGCCTTTGCTTTAGCAAATATCCCCTCCTGATAACCTGTCCAAGGTATGTGACACAAAGTCACATATCCTTCCACCTAAGGAGCATTCTGGCTGTATACCTTCCACAACCCGTCGGTCGTTCTCCTGGCAATGCGTGGTATATTCAATATTTTTTGCCAACACCATAATCCAAAGACATTAATTCTTTGGACTTCTTTATGCATTGTCCATCTTTCACAGACATAGGAGATGACACAAACAGCCATGGCTTGTACGAGGCACACTTTAGTCCTCAGGAGGATACTTCTGCTTCTGAATACTGTGTAAAGGCTTTTTGTAGCAGATTTAGCCAACATAATATATCATTTGATTTCTTGAGTTCTGGCTCCATGGACATTGGTTTTATAGATCCAAGTAAAATTAAGTTCTTGACAACTTCAATATCTCCTCCAGTTCTCATGATGCTGTTTAATGGTCCACTTGTGAGGGGGTTTGTTTTCTTTAAAGTGTATGCTATACTGATTCATGGGTATTCAGGGTTAGTACGTAACTCTGGCTGGGTATCCAGAATCGAATATATTTCTATTCTCTCTTCTTTCCACTCCTGGAACCCACTAGGGTACAAATTCTGGAAATTCAGTAACCATGATTAAACTTATTTTTATATTCCAAGACTCTAGAACAGTTCTGCATCTTATATAAGCCCATTATATATACTTAATAAACATGTATTGATGAATGAATGAATGAGTAGATAGGCTTTACTTGGAAGGAAATATGCATTCAACAGAGCAGAGGTAGTCTCTAGCCTAACAATGTTGCAGCCTTAATTTTCAAACAAAATAAACAGTTTAAAGCCATCCTGTTAATATATTCTGAAGTTCACATGGCTGGAGATTAAGTACCCCTCAGTCAATTCTTCTCTTTACTAAGGCCTTTAAAAGCTGTATATAATTTGAAACAACAGTTTTGGGTAAATAACCAAGGCGTCATACAGGACAGAGATGGTAGAGAAAAAAGAGACATTCTCTGAAGGGAGCTATTAATGTGAAGTTCCTACTTCTCAGCGTTTGCTGCATCCTAAAATTTTTGGAAGGAAAAGCCAATGAACTGAGTCAAAATGCAGCTACTAAAAACACAAACAAACCAAAAAAAGCTAAGTAGCGCTCTCAGCTTTTATCTGCAGGGTGAAAATCAGAGCTAAGTATCTGCCAAGGAGAGAAGGATCCTGCTTAATGCTCTAGGTTTTAGGTTGAAACTCATGAGTGCTGAACGCTAGTAATCCAAGAAAACTGAAAACAGACAACTCATAAGACTTGAATTCTGGCCTTGAATTACATCAATGCCTCATTGGATCAAGGTCCTTCACATTTAAACAACAACTTCCCAGCTGCACTGAAGGTGCGGGTAAGAAACCAGAGTCTAGGAATTGACAGGGTGCTGATGGAGGTGCTTCAGCAAATGGAGGCACCAATGGAAGTGCTCCCAAACCTATGCCAACAAATTTGGGAGACGGCTACCTGACGAATTGACTAGAAGAGATCAATCTGTGCCCATTCCAAAGAAAAGTGATTCAGCAGAATGTGGAAATTATGGGACAATGCCATTAACATCACACACAAGCAAAGTTTTGGTGAAGATCATTTGAAAAATGATTGCAGGGCCCCATCGGCAAAGAACTGCCAGAAATTGGAGCTGGATTTAGAAGATGTTTAACTCGGGATATCGTTACTGATATCACAAGGATCTTGGTTGATGGCAAATACTATAAAAAAGATATTTACCTTTATTTTACTGGTTATAACAAATTATGGGTAACACTAAGAAAAATGGCAATTCCAGAACACTCCATTGTACTGATTCATATAGAACCTGTATTTACACCAAAAAGCGGTGGCTGGGGGGCGGGGAGAGGGGTAGAGAGAGTACTGTGTGGTTTGAAATCAGGAAATGTGCTTGTCAGGGTTGTGTCTTTCACTACCTGAACCATCTGTACGCTGAGCAATTAATCAGCAAGCATGGACTATGTGAACAAGAGCACAGGATCAGCAGCAAAGGACAAACTCATTATCAAACTGTGATGTGTAGACGTCACAGCTCGCTTACTGAAAGCAAACAGGACTTGAAACACTTGCTGAAGAAGGTCAAAGACTACAGCCTTCAGCATGGATTACACATCACTTAGAAGAAAATCTCATGGTAAATGGAGAAAATATGGAAGGTGTCACGAATCTCCTTTTGCTTGGATCCACAATCAACGTCCATGAAAACACATGTCAACAAATCAAACGACATACAAGTTAGTAGCCTGCCCTCCCCCCACCAAAAAAAAAAAGACTCCACTGGGCAGAACTTTCATTGTACTCATTTTCCCCACTAGGTGAGCATCAGGCAACTCACTCTCAATTAGTGCACCCAGTGTCATCACCTGGGAAGGTTCTCTATGATCACGGTGAATTTTTTCCATATAAGCAGTTTTGCTCAAACCTCGTTTTTGGTGATGGCCAGTTTAAGAGAACAGCGTGCGGCTGTGAATTTTTGTTTCCTGTTCAGGAAAAATGCCACAGAAACTGTTGTAATGTTGAACACAGCTTACAAGCCCGATGAGAAAAACTCAAGTGTATGAGTGGTTTTCTGGTTTCGAAAAAAGTGAAGTGTCAATTGATGACAAACCTCATTTGGACTACCCATCAACTTCCTGAACAGACAAAAATGTTGACAAAATTCATGCACTTGTGCTCGAAGACCCACAATGAATCATTGAAGCGATGGGGAAAGTATCTGAACTATCTTGGAGCTCAGTTTAGCGAATTTTAACAGAAGATTTGGGAATGAGAAGGGTCGTTGCAAAATTTGTGCCTCGGGTTCTGACCGACCAGGAAAATGAGCGTCAGGTGGAAACATGCCGTGCTTTGAAAGAACAGCTGTGAAGTGACCCAGACTTTTTTCCAAGGCCATTACTGGTGACAAGACATGGGACTATACTTACAACCCTGAAAGCAAACATCAATCAAGCCAGCCGAAGACACCATTGTCACCTCGCCCAAAACAAAGCTCATCAAGTGAAATCCAAGATCAAGATGATGCTCATTTGCTTTTTGTTTCTTTTTATTTGATAGGAATAGTTCATTTGGGGTTTGTTCCACCAGTTCAGACTGTTAATGAAAAGATTGCATAACACAGATGGGGGACTGGTTTCACCACCACGACAGTGTATCTACTCATGCAGCCATCTCTGTGTGCCAGTTTTGGGCAAAAGAACAGCATACCTCTCTTGCTCCATGAACTTTACTCACCTGCTCTCACTCCATGAGACTTCTTTTTGTTTCTGTGAATGAAGAGGGATATGAAAGGGTAGCGATTTGACGACACAGAAGTGGTGAAGGGAAAAAAAAATGAGGGAGGTTCTGGCAGCCATCCAAATAGATGAGTTTGAAAAAATATTTCCAATAATGGAATTACAGATTTGACAAATGTATTGCATAATGGAGAGTACTTTCAAGGTGATAAATAAGGTTGTTTTGTTTTTTTAAAAAATCTGGATTTTTTTGGCGTACCCCTTGTATTGCACCAGCAACTCTGCAGCTAAAGACCTATTTAAAGGGCTAAATGAACAAATTAAAAATGAAAGAACAAACTGGTCTTATAAGAGCTATAACCTGAATGTTCCTTAGAAACATAAATGGCGAGCCTCTGGCTCACTTACTTTGGACAGATCCTCAGAAAAGACCAATCTAAAAAGGATGTCATACTATATGAAAGAGAGTCAGTGAAAGTCAGGGAACCACTGATGAAAAGAACTCACCCAATGACCACCACTAGGGACTCACACAGAGCAAAGATTATGGAGATTACCCAGGACTTGCCAAGGATCCATTCTGTTAGACATAAGATCACCAGGAGTCAGCCGGACTCGACAGCAACTAACAACAATTCAGAGTGCCCCAATCCTAGAACTATACCACATGTTCTTCAGTGGGACAGTGGATAAATAAATTGGGAATCAATGTTAGGAGTTTGCTCAAATCCCCTGGAGAGCAAATAATCAAAGATAGTAGTGTAAGAAAGTTTGGGGGCGGGGGCTATCCCTATGACATCTAAAGACAATTTCAATTCCAGGCAGACCTACATAAGAGTAGACAAGGTGACCTTCACACCACATGCAGGTTTGGCTCATGGGAAAGAAAGAAGGAAGGATAATTGGGCAGGGAAGAGTCTCAGGCTACAGTACAGCTATGATGGTGTCGCAGTCTGCCCCGCCAGGGAGCCCCAGAGCACATATTACCCAGGGTCGTTGCTGTTACTAGGGACCATTGAGTCAGTTCCAGCCCCTAGCAACGTATGCACCACAGAACGAAACACTGCCCAGGCCGCTGCCATCCTCACAACTGTAAATACCCTGAAGCTTCTTTTTGCTGCCACAGTGCCCCTCCATCAACTTGAGTGCCTACCTCTTCTTTTGTTGCCTCTCTATTTTACCAAGCATGATGTCCTTCTCCAGGGACTGGTCTCTCCTGACAACTTTTCCAAAGATTGTAAGGCCATCCTGGCCTCTAAGGAACACTCTGGAAAAGTCCCCAAGTTGGCAGAAGTACTCAGGTCTTAAGCCAGCCCTCTCTGTGTGCTCAAGTCATCGGCTGTTGTGCCGTCCGCTAGGCTTGACTGCTGACGAATCCTAAATGCACAGTCACCAGGGGATGCCAATCACTCCACTCCTTGAGACTGGGTCTACTGAAACATCAGAGAAGCACGCCTTCCCACCATCAATTAATTAAAATCCATAAAAAATGTACAAATTACTGCTAACTGTAGCAACATGGAAGAATTTCACAAACGCAATATTGATCAAGAGAATCTGGCACAAAGACACATGCTTCATGATCCCAGACATGCAAAGCTCAGAGGAAGTCAGTCAACACCGATTCACGGTGGTAGATGTCAGACTAGTTATCACTGTGGGCCCGTGGTTAATGACGGGGAGGTGGCAGTAGATAGACTGAGCACCGGGCATTGTCTGGGTGGCGGTGACAGAGAAGTTCACTTTGTAAAGTTTCACTGAGCCATAGTCCCTGGTGTGTGCTCTTTTCTGCATGCATGTCACACTTCAATGAGAAGCAAGTTACTTTAGAAATTGGCAAGGCCAGATAAATGCACTAACAGTAATGGATGGCAATATCAAGTGAGAAAGTAAAGCCTGAGAGAATAATGGCTTGTCTGAAGTCAAGCAGAATACAGAGAAAATAAAATATATTTATTTCGATATAGAAGACTCATACAATTTTGCTAAAATATTCTTAGAATAATTAAACCTCTATTATTAATGAGGAATAGGTGCCATGTTGCTGACTTATATCTTTCTATAAGCGTTTTGATGGCTGCATTGCAACTATATTTCTATTCAGAAAAATCCAGTGCAGGCCAATTTAGCGGAACACAGCATTTTTCCATTTTTTCCAGAATGGCATAATAAAGACATAGAAAAACTATCATCGCGATGCCTTCTTTAACTGAGCTTGCAGGTCTGGGCATTTGGTGCCACCAAGGCCATCCTCACAGTGACTCCAGGCATGCAGACTGAAACACGGCCTAGGCCTACACCATCCTCTGAATAATTTCATTGTCTGAGCCCATTGTGGGAAGGGGCCCTAGTGGTGCAGTGGTTATACATTCGGCTGTGATTCTCATGGTCATCAGTTTGAAACCACTAGCAGCTCCAAGGGTGAAAAATTGGGCTTTCTACTCCCATATGAATGATTAGTCTCAGAAACCCATGGGGGTTGAGATGAGTCAGCATTGACTCAACGGCAGTGAGTTTTATTTCCTTTCTTGGAGCCTATTGTTGAGCTCAGTCCAACAAGTGGTCCATCCATCTTCTTGGCTGATTTTCTACTTTAGCAAGCATTGACCCCTCTGGATAACATGTCCAAATTATATGTGACAAATACTTCCCCTCTTCCTTTCTAAGGACCATTCTGGCTCAACCTCTTCCCAGACAGATGTGCTCATTCCGTTTGACCACGCATGGTTGAGACACCAGTCTTTGCCAGCGTTGTAATTCAAATGTGTCCATTGTTCTTCGGTCTCCCTTATTTACTATCCAGATTACCATCCACATGGGACAAGAGAAAGCACCTTGGCTTGGGCCAGGCACACTTTAGTCCTCAAAGTGACACCTTTACTTTTAAAACGCTGAAGGGGTCTTGTGTCATAGCTCTGTCCAATGCAATACATCACTGGACTCTTTAGCTGTGTTTCCAGGGGCCTTGACTTTGGATCCAAGTAAAATAAAATCCTTGACAATTCCAACCTTCGCTACGAAGTTGCTTTATCATGATGCTTCCTGGATCGATTATGAAGATTTTTTTCCCCTTTAATAGGAGATTTAATCCATTCTGAAGGCTGTAGCCTTTGGTCTTCATCAATATGTTTATTGTGTCCTTGTCACTTGAAGTGAGCAACATTGTGTGGCCATCACCCCATAGGTTGTTCATGAGCCTTTCTCCAATCATGATGTCATCTTCTTCATATACTCCAGCTTCTAGGATGAATCACTTAGCATGCAGATTCAATAAGTGTGCTGAAGGACACACCCATAATGCATACCTTTCCAGATTCTAAACAATGCAGTATCACCTTGGTGGCCTCTTAGCCTATATGCAGGTTTTGCGTGAGCACAATGTTGTTGTTGGTGTTAGGTGCCATCCAGGCAGTTCCAGCCCATAGCGACCCTTAGTACAACAGAACAAAACACTGCTCAGTCCCGAGATAGCCTCACAATTGTTCCCATGCTGGAGCCCATTGGTACAGCCAAACTGTGTCAATCCGTCTTGTTGAGCGCCCTCCTCTTTTTCACTGCCCATCCATTTTACCAAGTATAATGTACTTCTCCAGGGACTGGTCTCTCCCGCCAATAGAGCCAACTCTGGTGTACTCCTTCCAAGACAGATCAGTTTGTCCTTTTAGCAGTCCATGGTACGTACTGGTACATACAATATTCTTCTCCAGCACCACAATTCAAATGTGTCAATTCTTCTTCAGTATTCTTTATTTAACATTATCTACAAGTTGTTATAATCCATGCAGTTGTTGAAATTTATATAACATAATACTTCATGTGTACATCATTTAAATACCGACTTTTAAAAATATCACTTTATTAGGGGCTCTTAAATCTGTTATAACAATCCATTCATCAACTGTGTCAAGAATGTTTGTACATATGTGGCCGTCATCACTTTCTAAACATTTTATTTTTATTTTAGCCCTTGGTTAAATACCTCCATTTTAAAGTACTGTTTCATTATTAATTTGGGGGGGGGGTATATGTTAATGATGTCAGAAGGATACCAGAATAGGAAGAGAGCCAGAAAAATAAAGAACTCAAAGGCGACTAGTAACAATGTGCTTCAAAATTCTCTTCATTCCTGTATAATTTAATTGGCTGGGTCTGATTTGATACACAGGGACAGGCATAGGACCATGCAACAGAAAGGTAACAGAACGAGGGCAATGAATGTATAGGGGTGCTTTATTCAATTGATGTACATATGGATTGTGATAAGAGTTCTATGAGCCCCAATAAAATGATTTGTTAAAAATAAAAATTAAAAAAAGAAAGGCAACAGAGCAGCAATGAGTTTTAGTCTCAACCCTGCTACTAAATAGATGTCTGTGATCTTGCGGGAGTGGCTGAACACAGATTCCAGAGTTGTGCATGGAGAAGGCTTGCCCATATGATCACCGAGACGCCAAGTCTAGGGTTTGGGTCCCACTTTGCCAACTTGTGACTTTGAGGAAAGTGCCTAAGATATTATGTGACTAAGGAGCCTTGGTGGTATAGTGGTTATACACTGGGTTGCTAACATACAAGGTCAGGAGTTCAAAAGCACCAGTAACTCCACAGGAGAACGATAAGACTTTCTACTATAAAGAGCTCAACTCTTGTAAACCCACAGGGGCTGTTCTACCCTGTCCTATAGGGCTGGTATGAGTCAGAGTTGACTCAATGGCAGTGACATTATATATATGTGTATATACGTATATAAGTATTTATGGATATATTCATTCACACACTTACTATAGAAGCATAAGTCAAAATACTAGAATTTCAGTTCATATGGGCATGAATTCATTCCAAAAAAAAAAACAAAACCCAATGTTAAACATGTCTCTGACCAGTGGATGCCTGCAGAGGTGTCCGCTCAGTAAGAGTCGTGTCTTTATCTCCTCAGGGTGTCTTCAAAATAAAAACAAGACAAAACAGAACAAAAACATCACTGCTATCAACCAATAGGGCAGGGTACAGCTGTTCCTATGCTTCTCAAGGCCTGTAACTCTTCACGGGAGTAGAGGGCCCCAACTTTCTCTTGAGCAGTGCTTTTGAACTGATGGCCTTGCAGTTCACAGCCCCATGAAGAAGCATTATGCCCCAGAGTTCCTTCAGAATAAAAGGTCCAGTCCAACCAGAAGCTCCTGAAGAGATCTGCTGGGCCACTTTAATTGCAGGCTGAAAAGTCAGCTCAGATGATTATGAGTGACTGATTTTTTAGATTTATAAAACGTGATGATGGTAACAAATGTACAAATGTTCTTGACATAATGGGTGGTTGTATGGATGGTGATAAGAGTTGTACAAGCCCCCAATAAAATGATTTTTTAAATGATGTTTGTATTAGTCTGGGTACTTTAAAGAAACAAATACACAGAAACTCACATGTAAAAGAGAGGTTTATATAAAGGGTAAGTGCACATCAAGAAAATATCCCAACCCATGACTGCCCAAATCCACTAGTCCAACATTAACCCATATGTTCAACACCAATCCACAAATTCGTCCTCCAGCTCACAAAACACACACTATGATGCCGACTGCAGGAGGAAAGCTGAACCAGTGAATGTATAAGTAGCTCAGCGCTGGCAGGGGTTTCCACACGGCTGCTCCAGCACCCAGGGCTGCATCAGGGTAGGTCCATGCAGCTTCTCTTCAGGGATGTCTTGTAGGAAGTGAGCCTTGCCAGCTGAAGCAGGGAATTGGTTAAGACAGCTGCATCCTGGTCCAAAGATCAGAAAGCAAGAGACCCAAGAACTAGAAAGGTGAGGCTCACTGAGTCATTTATCTCTCTGCCCTTAAATTAACCCTACATGTGTTTACCGGCCAGGTTGGCACAATACACTAACTACCTCAGTGCTATCTGCTCCCATAAAGATTTGCAGCCCCAGAATTGCTAAACAGGGTCACTGTGAGTCAGAATCGATGTGATCAAGGGCAGTCAGTGGTTTGCAGGTTTTTTGATAGGAAATAGTTAAGCAGCAAATAAATACCAAGCTAACATGGCGTGGAGCTACACGTTAGACCCACTCAAAGGGGGCGGATCACCAGAGGGACACTCCCTCAAATACAGTCTCAGGTTAGAGACCCCTCCCCCCCATCTCTGTTGAATGTACAGGAAGTCATGAGTTTAGGGCCAGGCGACCTTGTAAGTAGCAAGGTTGTGGAATGATATGGCCGAGAAAACTTATGTCTGGGTAGGAACAGTCCAGACCCAGAGGCAACTGGTCACTCTGAGATGGACGACATCCCTCCACCCCTCCATAGTCATCACTTGGTTTGCTATTGAGCAATGATTAAAATCAGGCAAATGTAAGAATAGGAATATGTGGCTCCTATCAGACATCAGATAAGGACATGATTACAGGGGGACAATAAATTAACAGAGCAATCAAAACAGAGATAGGGCTTCTTTCCAAATAGTTTATCTGTTGATTTTATGTGAAGCCAAATGCTCAGGCAGTGACTAAACGTTGGATTGTAAGCATGATTAGACCCAGAGGTTCCTCTTTGTGGTATGAAGCTTTTCAAGGGCCACAAGGCTTATATGACAGACAAATCAAGTCCCTGGAGGTAGGCCTGTCATCACTAAAGTTTGACCTGCTCCTAGCGAGAAACCCAGCCACATTTCTCTCCTATCTCTGTCTCTCTATCATAGAGTGGAACTTAATCAGGTCATGCCTTTTAAAATTAATGGTACGACAAGAAATGCTGAAAAGATATAAAGGAATTGCCCGGTCTACCCAGACACCTCCTCTTTGTTCACTAAATCTTAAAAAACAGAACGTTCCTTTGGGCTGACAGGCACCAAGAGCCTCCAAGCCACTCTCTCCTCCAGTCAAGCAAATGGTCCATTTTGATCAATTCCAATACTAACAATTTGTAGGGTTTAACATCTTTTTCTTTTTACTCATTTTATTGGGGGCTCATACAACTCTTATCACAATCCATACATCCATCCATTGTGTCAAGCACATTTGTACATTTGTTGCCATCATCATTCTCAAACCATTTGCTTTCTACATGAACCCCTGATATCAGCTCATTTTCTCCCTACCTTCCTCACAAAACCTCGATAATTTATAAATTATTATTAGTTGTTCATGTGTTACACTGTCTGATGTCTCACTTCACCCATTTTTCTGTTGTCCATCCCCCAGGAAGGGGGTTATATGTAGATATTTGTGATTGGTTCCCTCTTTCTCCCCCACCTTCCCCTGACCCTCCTGGTATTGCTACTCTCATTATTGGTCCTGAGGGGTTTATCTATCCTGGATTTCCTGTGTTTCCAGTTCCTATCTGTACCAGTGTACATCCTCTAGTCTAACTAGATTTGTAAGGTAGAATTGGGATCATGACAGCAGAGAGAGGAAGCATTAAAGACCTAGAGGAAAGTTGTATGTTTTATTGTTGCTATACTGCACCCTAACTGGCTCATCTCCTCCCCACGACCCTTCTGTTAGGTAATGTCCAGTTGCCTACAGATGGGCTTTGCGTCGCCATTCCGCACTCCCCCGATTCACAATGATATGATTTTTGTTCTTTGATGCCTGATACCTGATCTTACCGATACCTCGTGATCACAAATACTGGTGTGCTTCTTCCCTGTGGACTTTGTTGCTTCTCAGCTAGATGGCTGCTTGTTTATCTTCAGGCTTTTAAGACCCCAGATCCTATATCTTTTGATAGCAGCTTTTTTCACCACATTTGCTTATGCACCTGCTTTGTCTTCAGCAATCGTGTCGGGAAGGTGAGCATCATGGAATGCCAGGTTAATAGAACAAAGTGTTCTTGCATTGAGGGAGTACTTGAGTGGAGGCCCAATGTCCATCTGCTACCTTAATACTACACCTATAAATATTTGCACATAAATCTATTTCCCCATCATCACAAAGAAATATATTTACATATATCCATGCCTATATTTAGACCTCTATAAATGCCCTTTGCCTCCTAGTTCTTTCCTCTATTTCCTTTTACTTTCCTCATGCCCACTATCATGTTCAACCTTCATTTGGGTTTCAGTAATTTCTCTCGATTACATTGCCCTTGATCAAGCCCTACCAGGCCTCCTATACCCTCCTCGCCATCAATTTTGGATCACTTGTTGTTCCCTTGTCCCTGGATTTATTAAAATCCACTTCCTTCCCCTGTCTCCGCCTCTCCCATGTCCCTCCAGAACCATCTGTCCCATTGTTTTCTCCTCCAGATTGTTTATCCCACCTATCTTATCTAGATAGACCTGCAGAGATAATAATATGCACAAAAAAACAAGATAGAGCAAAACAAAGCAGCAAAAGAATACAAAACAACAACAACAAAACCAATGACAGAAAACAGAAAAGCCTGTAAATAGTTCAAGGTCTATTTGTTGTCCTTTTGGAGTGTTTTCCAGTTGAGTCTGATGGGGTACCACACCCTGGCCCCAATGTCTATTTTTGGTATTCCCTGGGAACTTCATTGTTCTGCTCCCCTTGCTGGTCGGTTGCACACCCTAGTGTTTCACCTAGTATGGTAAAGTCATATCAGGTGCAGTTCCTGTACTGTGTCTCCAGTGTTGTCCACTGTAGGGCTATGGGTCAGTGAGGGGCATTGTGTCTCATAGTGGGGCCGGCCCTATGGTCCTTTCTGTGCATTGGCTGTTCTGAGCAGGGATATCATACTCAGGGCTTGGTGGGCCAGGATGTGTTCCACTCTCACTTCCCCTCCCTTAATTTGCTCCTGTGTACTCTGATCAGACATGTCCCTCTCCCTGAGCTGTAGCTTCAGTGCTGTCCTCTGAAGTAAATTATTCTGTTGGGGGGCAGGGGGGGCTGTCTAAAAGTAACATCTTTATAGAAATATAAATCTATTTCTGTGGGACTCTTAAAACCAAAAGGCTCCAGTCAACAGCGATGTTAATCACCATTCACACAAGTCTTTGCTGAGTGTTCATCCAGAGACAGTGTACTTCTTAGTGTGGTACAGGAACCTTAGTAATGTGTCAGGCCAGGTTGGCTAGATCAATAAACCCAATGACACATATATGTATAAAAAACGTATTATATCAATAAATAATCTTATATCAAAAGAAAGTATCCAACCCATTGCACTGTAAGCCAGGGCCCTTGTCAAACTCCTGTAGGTGTAGGTTCGTGCTACAGAAAGGGGAAACAGGTGCAGGAAGATCACAGGCTGGTGGGTGCAGAGTCCCATGGATCCAAAGTGAGCAGGACTATGGCAGGGCCCCTGCTGCTCTCAGGGTTGGGCCTCAAGGAAGCAGAGGGAGAGATCACCTCTGTTCCTCTTGCTCTCATACAAAAGGCTTATGTCCTCCAGGAGGTGTCATCATGCTGTGACTTGATTGACAGGTTTGACTCCATCCATAGCCAGGAGTGTCTAGCTGACATCTTCCCTAACTACCACAGGAAATAGGAGACCATATTAGGGAACATACCGATGTAAATATTTTCAATTGCATTGGGTGTGTGTGTGAGAGAGAGAGAGAGTGTGTGTGTGTGTGTGTGAGTGTGTGTGTGAAGAGAGTGTGTGTGAGAGTGTGTGTGAGAGAGAGTGTGTGTGAGAGTGTGTGTGTGTGTGTGAGAAAGTGTGTGTGTGAGAGAATGTGTGTGTGAGAGAGTGTGTGTGTGAGTGGGTGTGTGAGAGAATGTGTGTGTGAGTGTGTGTGAGAGAGTGTGTGTGTGAAGAGAGTGTGTGTGTGAGAGAATGTGTGTGTGAGAGAGAGTGTGTGAGAGAGTGTGTGTGTTTGTGTGTGTGGGTGGGAGAGTGTGTGTGTGTAAGAGTGTGTGTGTGAGAGTGTGTGTGTGAGATAGTGTGTGTGAGAATGTGTGTGTGTGAGAGAGTATGTGTGAGCTAGAGAAAGTGTGTGTGTTACAGAGAGAGAGAGTGTGTGTGTGTGTGTTTGTGTGTGGGGGTGGGAGAGAGAGTGTGTGTGTGAAAGAGTGTGTGTGTAAGAGTGTGTGTGTGAGATAGTGTGTGAGAGAGTGTGTGTGTGAGAGAGAGTGTGTGTGAGCGAGAGAAAGTGTGTGTGTGTTAGAGAGAGAGAGAGAGTGTGTATGTGTGTGTGTGTGAGAGAGAGAGTGTGTGTGTGCGTGTGTGTGTGTGTGCGTGTGTGTGTGTGTGTGTGTGTTTTAGGGCACATTCAGCCCATGACTTCAGGCCGGCTATGTGAACTTTTCATCTAACCATTAGATTTATGTTTTAGCAATCTGATCTCACGAAAAGTAAAAAAGCAAAAACAATAAAGAAATCACTTGACCTATGGCTACCACAGGTAGTGGAGGAAGAGCTTTAGATTCTTGGAAATGACTGCAGATGAGCTCACAATGAGACCCAGGCTATTCTGATTCATGGCAACTCCACGAGCAGGGTAGAACTGCCCCTGCGGGTTTCCAAGACGTCATTTCACAGGAGGAGAAAGCCTCATCTGTACCCCAAGGAATGACTGATGGCTTCAGACCCCATCTCGGACTCAGAAACCTAATGTGAGGCGCTTCAGAAAAGAATTAAATGTTCAAAAGAGAAAAGGGCATAGAAAACTTTCCTACAAAGCAGTTTAGTTACGTTTTGACCACTGAGAACTATGGAAGACAATAGATGTTTGCTGCTAGAACTCCCATACCATAAACATAGAAAATGATAAATTCTTTATCTAATGACTATGGAATTACAAGGAGCCCCCGTGGGGTCATGGGTTAGGAGCTGAGCTGCTCACTGCACGGTCATCGGTTTGGAACCCCTGCTGTGCTTGCTCACAGGGGAAACTTGGGGCAGGTCCACTCTGTGCTCTTGGGGTTGAGACGAGTGAGTGTTGGCTTGATGGCAGTGAGTTTGGCTTTCTCTCTCAGTCTTTCTTTGCAATTACTCACCAAAAAATGAAAACGAACAACCACAACAATACTGCCACCGAGCCCCTATGTACATAGATCAAGTAAACACCCTATGATTCCACATTTCGAATCTCGCGTTGGCTGTAATGTGACATTTATAGTCTCACCCTGTGATTTCACATTTGAAAATGGATGCTCGGGGGCCCTGCCACCGGAAGGAAGATTATATGGAGACAGCGTCCTCTGCCTTTATTCTCACCCTTGAAGAAGAGAGGTAGCCACAGAAACGAAAAACAGAAATTCAAAACCTTATCATTCCTCCTTCTCTGTGCTCATAGGCGCTCAGAGAAGAACTGGACAGTTCTCGTCATTTTAATTCTAGGGAATCTCTGGATGGTATAATGATTCACAAGCTGGCTGCTACCCAACAGCTCAGACCTTTGAGTCCACCCACAGTGCCTCCACAGAAAGACCTGGGGATCAGCTCCCACCCCCACCCCAAATCATCCCCTGAAAACCCTATGGAGCTCAGTTCTACACAGCAGGATCCTCAGGGGGCTCGGTAATCATTTTTTAAAGCAGAGGTTTGTGGGAGGAGGTCAGAGGGGAGGAAGCAGGGCAGGATGGAAGTAGGCGGTAGACAGGGAAGCAACGCCATTCCTGCCACAGGAATCAATGGATGCGTGGATGTAGGAATGAACGGCTCAAAGGGCCTACAGAATTCTGATTCACAGAGGTAGACTCCAGTCCGTTGTACACCACAAATGAAAGTAAGCAGGATTAGTCCAGCCCTGCTCTGTGCCTGGCCCTGGAGCTGAAACACGAGAGCAGCAACACGGCTTGAAGCGGAAATGAAACGGACGCCTGTAAACCCTGGGGGCCGTGGGTGGAATGGAAGCTCAGAGAAGTCGGCACCGAGGTGTGTGGAGGCTCGACTGGAAAGCTGGTTTAGGAACACCCAAGAGCCCGGGCTTTGTGTGCTTGTGGGAGAGAGAGCCTCTACTGAGCATTAACTTGAGAGAGACAGAGGGGCGGGGGGAGGGGGGGCGCGAGGAGGAGGGGGGAGAGAGACGATAAACCAGGCTAAGGAAAGTGTTACCTGGCCCTGCGAATAAAAATGATTAAGGTATTGCTTGTAGCTATTTCTGTGTGTCATAAAAACAGCAGGGTTTTTTTTGCAGAAGGAGCTGATATTCTTTATCCTAGTCTGCCCTAAAGGGGATTAAAGTGCACAGACCTGGAGGAATTTATTAGTCCGCGAGGATGAAAGCACAGCGCCAGCGAAGAGCACACACTCACGCGGGCTCATTTGGGGCTCCATCTAAATGCAAAGGTGGCCCTCGTCTGTGGAGACCAGCTTTCAGGTAGACGGTTAGGCGTGAAGGGATTCCAGGAGTAAGTCATTGATCTCCCATCATTTTGAAGGCTCACAAAGAATCCCATATGACCGGACATTGCCTTTAAACCCTCTGATTTAGAGCAGAGGGTGGTAGGAGGAGGACATATTTGTTGATGCTCTGAGATCATTTGAGAGCTGCATGGCATTTTCCGAAAGAAGAG
Source organism: Tenrec ecaudatus (assembly GCF_050624435.1). NCBI lineage: Eukaryota > Metazoa > Chordata > Mammalia > Afrosoricida > Tenrecidae > Tenrec > Tenrec ecaudatus. The sequence continues at coordinate 16,329,577 of NC_134542.1, read as the reverse complement.
ACGGAGACAGAGAGACAGAGAACATTACATCTTACGAACGCACTTCTCCCACCTTCTCGCTGGGAAAGGCGATCAGAAATTACTTTGGCGGGACTACACCAAAGCTTTTGGCAGGGTGGCCGATCTTTTACAATCAAACAGGAAGATTTGCAGTGCAGGTAGGAAAGAAGAAGAAAACCCCAAACCGAAACCTTGTGTTCAGTCTGAACAATCCCAGGTGAAAGAGGAGGTACTCATGGAAGAGAGATCTCCATTGCTGCGCCAAGAAAAGCCAGCTGAATGAACACGTCACAGCCCGTGGGCAGAAGGGTTTTGATCCAGGAAATAGTCAGCAGAGGTAACCTGCCACTCAGGAAGATGAGGCGCCTCAAAAGCAGAAGACAGCGAGTTTTAAAACAAAGATACCAAACCTGGACCTCCCAGTGGGTTATTTGCTCCCCCCAAGGGATTACCGTGGGAAGCTATCACCGTAAGTGAGGCGACAACGATTTCTAAAAGCGTTTCGACCTCTGGTCATGTCTTCAGGGACAGCCAGCTGTTACTTGGACTGCCCTCAAAAATAAGAAGGTGTCAACGAATGAAAGTGGATTGTAATTTCTGAAAATTATCACAAGTCCACTGACAGCCATTCTGGAGCTGGCGCTAGAAAAGTCAACTGTGTCGTGTCTTTGGGCTTAAAGCAAAGTGTACATTGAAAAGAGAGGAAAATATTGCAGGGCTTCTGAATGTGGATCTGAAAAGAGTCCAAAGAAGAGATACTCAAACAGTTTAAAAATAAGTTTAATGACTGCCAGCTATTTTGAAGGAGGAAAGATGGATCTCAGTGCATTGGCAAATAGTTCAGACGTACACATGCGAATATTCATACTACCATTCTGAATGGAAATCTAGACAGGCATGTATATCAAAATGCTCAATAGGCCTGACATTTTTTTAAACATTTTATTAGGGACTCATCACAATCCATACATACATCAATTGTGTAAACCACATCTCTACATTCATTGCCCTCAGCATTGTTTCAAAGCATTTGCTCTCCACTTAAGCCCTTTGCATCAGGTCCTCTTTTTTTTCCCCTCCCTCTCCACTCCCCCCTCCCTCATGAGCCCTTGACAATTTATAAATTATTATTTTGTCATATCTTGCCCTGTCCGACGTCTCCCTTCAACCCCCTTTTCTGTTGTCCATCCCCAGGGAGGAGGTCACATGTAGATCCTTGTAATCGGTTCCCTCTTTCCAACCCACTCACCCTCTACCCTCCCAGTATCGCCCCTCACACCCCTGGTCCTGAAGGTATCATCCACCCTGGATTCCCTGTGCCTCTAGCTCCCATCTGCACCAGTGTACATCCTCTGCTCTATCCAGACTTGCAAGGTAGAATTCAGATCATGATAGTTGGGGGGAGGAAGCATTTAGAAACTGGAGGAAAGCTGTATTATCGGTGCTACATCGCACCCTGACTGACTCATCTCATCCCCTAAACCCCTCTGTGAGGGGATCTCCAGTGACCAACAAATGCACTTCCCCGCTCATTCACTATGGTAAAATTTTTTTGTGTGTGATGATGCCTTATACCTGATCCCTTCGACACCTCGTGATCACACAGGCTGGTGTGTTCTTCCATGTGGGCTTGGTTGCTTCTGAGCTAGATGGCCGCTTGTTTATCTTCAGGCTTGCCATTTGTGGTTTGGATTTAAGGTGATTTCAAATCCCCTTATTGCTCAATGGCTTGCAAAAACACTGCAGGAAAATACAGTATAATTCAATTTTCAAAACTGTATAATTAGTATTTGTGTTAGTCTGGGTAGACTAGAGAAATAAATCCATGAACAAACATATGTGTATAAGAAAAAGATTTATATACAAGAATTGAACATTGAGAAAACATCTCAACCCAGTCCAATCCAAGGCTATAAGTATGATATTAGCCTATATGTCTTATACTAATCTATAAAGTCCTCTTCTGACTCATGAAACACATGCAATGAAGCCAAATGTAGGATGATCACAAGCCAGTGGGTAGAAAGTCTTTGGATCCAGTGGTGTTGTAAGCATCTCAGTGCTGTCAGGGGTCTCTCTGTGACTTCTCCATTTCCAAGATCTGGTTGTGTCCATGTGGCTTGTCCTGTGCAATGTCTCCCAGGGAGTAGCAGAGAGAGAGAGGTGTCTTCCGTCCCCAAGGAGGAAGTACCAGATTTCCCAGAATTCTCGGGAGAAGGCCATGCCCACACAGAAGTCTCCTTGGCTATCTACCAATTGACAGCCTAGACTCCACCCCTACACTCTTAATCCTTAACTTGACATCAGATTAGGTGACTACCACAGTATTATAAAGAGGAAATGATTTACATATCATATTTTGGTTTGGTTTTTAAGGAAAGCTACAAATGCTTTCTTAGAGAAGAATTGCCCAGGTTAATTTAGACTTAACAATACTCATTAAAAGACTTCTTTCTCAAACAGATGGTGCCTGGCTATTAATCAGAATAGTGTCTGAAGTCTTAAAGGTTTGTATTCAAACAAGCAGCCAACTAAGTGAGGAGTCAAGTAAGCCCACAAGGAAGAAGCATACCAGCTTGGGTGATCCAAAGAGGACAATAACAAAATCCAAGTATGACGAAGGAGAAAGTATCAGCTCTTAAATTGTGAACACCCACTGTGTAGAAGTCTTTGGCAGACAGTGGGAGCCCAGAGCCCATCTGCAGAGTGTCTAGTCAGATGAAGCCAGCAGTTCTCAACCTTCCGAATGCCGCGACCCTTTCATACAGTTCCTCGTGTTGTCGTGACCCTCCAACAATAAACTTATTTCCGTGCCTACTTCATAACTGTCATTTTGCTACTGTTATGATCCGGGTGACCCCTATGAAAGGGTCATTCAACTCCCAAAGGGGTCACGACCCACAGATTGAGAACCACTGCTCTAGCAAATCCCCTGTGGCCACAGGTGAGGGACTTGAGCAGCTGTGCTATAAGACAGAGATTACTGTAAATTTGATGAGGGTGGATCGAGCCATGGAACAATATGCTCCTTGGTCCGTTGCCTCCCTCTTGACCCATGCTGGATTTGCTCTGGGCTTAAATATTTCTTGCAGTTCCACGACAAATTTCTTCTCTGGCTTTTTAAACATTGTCGGTGGTCTTTTATTTCTTTTATTTTTAAAAAATTGTTATATTATTGTTTTCTTTCTGTTTCATTTAGTTTTTGCCTTTTAGTTTCTGTTAGGTTGCCCAGTTTCTGAAGCACAGGAGTAGATCATAGAGACAATAACCTATACTATTGTTTTTCAGGGACAGAAGCAGGGAGGTTAAGGGAAATTGAGGAGCAAAAAAATGAATGTGGGAGGGGTAGGGAGCTTTAGAATTGATTGAGATGATGTATATACAACTCTTTTTAAAAGCGACTTAACTATGGAAGTGTATGATAGGTGAATTTTGTATCAAGAAAAGTAAAAAGGAAAGAAAAGGAGCCAAAGTTGAAGGAAGGTGAAGGAGGAAGAGTTTTTGCTTAGGGGACATTAATGATGGTGGAGTTGTTTGAAAAAGGATATAATTAATGGTTGCCCAACATGAAGAGCATAATATATTCAATGGCATTGAACTACAAATGTAGAAGTTGTCGAACTTGAGAATGTCTGGTTGTGTATATTTTTGCCACAATCAAAAAAGACTTACCTCTGAAGACGCTGAATTTGAAGTCAACCACCTGCATCCACCTTATTTAATTGTACACACTTGGTTCCAAAATTACCGGTGTAATCTACATTAGCTCACCCTACTCTTACAGGATCATTAGTCCGGGCCTCCTCCTATATGTTAATGAACATGTAAATCCCACGAAGTAAAACCAGCTTTGTCCTTAATCACAGTGCTTCTCACACTCTCAGAAGAGCTCTGATTACCCATCCTTAGCTCCCCACACCATCTCCCGTTCAGCTGCCCAGGTAGGACCCTATGGGACAAAAAACCAGAAAGGAACTTGCTTTCCTTCAAGGGTACCAGGAACTTTTACATTGTTGTCCTAATGGAAGGGCAGATTCTTGAAAAAAGGGGTCAGATTACCTTCTTTTTATCAGAGTGTGTAAGTAGCTAATTCATTTGCATTTCTATAGCTATTGCACACCTAACAGATGAGAAACCATGAGAAATTGCCAGTTTCCCTATTTTGACTTGGCTGAATATAATCTTTAGAAAATGTTTGGATTGGCAGAAGCCGTTGAGATGGCAACCAGAGGATATACACTGGTGCAGATAGGAACTGGAAGCACAGGGAATCCAGGTCAGATAAACCCCTCTGGACCAGTGGTGAGTGGCGATACTGGGAGGGTAGAGGGAAGGTGGGGTAGAAAGTGGGAACCGATTACAAGGATCTACATATAACCTCCCTGAGGGACCGACAACAGAAACGTGAGTGAAGGGAGATGTTGGACAGTGTAAGACAGGACAAATAATAATAATTTATAAATTATTGAGGGTTCAATAGGGAGGAGGCATGGGGAGGGAGGGGGGAAATGATTATAGGGATCTACATATAATCTCCTCCCTGGGGGATGTACAACAGAAAAGTGGGTGAAGGGAGATTTCAGACAGTGTAAATTATGACAAAATAATAATAATTTAGAAATTATCAAGGGTTCATGAGGGAGGAGGGAACGGGGAGGGAGGGGGGAAATGAGGAGCTGATACCGAGAGCTCAGATGGAGAGCAAATGTTTTGGAAATGATGAAGGCAACAAATATACAAATGTGCTTGACACAATGGATGGATGTATAGATTGTGATAAGAGTTGTATGAGGTCCCAGTAAAATGATTTAAATTTTAAAAAAGAAAAGAAAATGTTTGGGTTTTCACAAAGTTTTTAAGTAATAACCCCAGTTCTTGTTTCCCTTGGGATCAGCTCCAACATGAGTTGGATCCATGGAGCACTCAGGTGTCCTCAGCCTGCCACATACTAGTTGGGAGAGGAGTGAAAAATCACCATGACTCTCAAGTGTCCCAGCAGAGAGTAATGGAAGGCAGAGGACATTGATCCAAAGTAGATCTATTTCAAGGTAAAAGTGCTAGAAAAGCTTAAAACTAAAGAAACTAAAGGAGAAGGGCCCAAATCAACAGATCTTAACTCGTGTTGAGAACCAGAAGTGTCAGGGTAGGAATGCGCTTCATGGAGATTTGGGGAACGAGATCACCAGGCCTTTCTTTCAGGGCACCTTTGGATTTGGGGTTAGAAGCCTGTTAGCAACACTTTGCATCACCCAGGAACTGGCCCAGGCTATTCGTTATTCACAGGGTGTCCAGAGGAAGCTCTGTGCACAGACTGTCTGTGAGTCCTGAAATGGGAATCCATCCCACTCCGGGCAGGTAGAAGAGGCAGGGGAAAGGGAAGCTGGATCAGAGGATGAGTAAAGGAAAGTGCAGACATGGAAGACAGAGGGGGACAAGGGACTGGGGTCAGGTGGCAGAAGACTTTGAATGCCATAAAAGAGCATTTGAACTTGACTCTTAGAAGTTCACAGAATGTTCTTCATGAGGGCACGTGGAATGATAACCGAGCCTAGAAGGAAAATGCCAGGAGCAGTGCCGAGGGCGGATTGCAGGGAGTGTTGCTGCTAGAGACATCAGGGAGGCGCCTGCCGGTGGGAGAAGTCAGAGAGTGGAACAGAGGACGCAGGGATGTGAATGAAGAGGTGGGAGTAAGTCGGAGACCTGGTGGAGTAGGTTCTTCTGCAGATGGAGATCCGTCACAGGCAGCACAAAAGAGAGATTATGAGGATGACGTTGGATGTACTGTAAATGGATTACCTGCTACAGAAAACCTCCTTAAAGCATAGAACATCCAGGATGGCCCTTTGAGGACGAAGGTGGGCCTGACCCATCCCTGACACTTTCTATCGCTTTCTGTGCATGTGGAAGTTGGACGCTGAATAAGGAAAGAAGAATGGGTGCGTTGGAATTATGGCGCTGGTGGAGAATATTTGACGTCCCACGGATTGCCAGAACAAACAAATCTGTCTTGGAAGAAGTACAACCAGAATACTCCTTAGAATGAGTACAGGATGCTGAGCCTTCATCGCAGGTACTTTGTTGTCAGGAGAGAGAGAGACCAGTCCCTGAAGAAAGACATAATGCGGGTAAAGTAGAGAGGTGGCGAAAAACTGGAAGACCGTGGACCAGATGGATTGGCACCGTGGCTGCTACAATGAGCTCACACATGACCATTGTGAAGCTAGCACAGGACTGGGAGGTGTTTCTTTCCATTGTACATAGGGTTGTCATGGGTCACAACCAAGGTGGCAACAACTGACAACAACAAAAATGAGGATGACATCATGATTTCATGAGAATCTCTCATTAATTCCACGGAAGTGGGTTGAACTGAGCCCTCTGTACTGCCGTGTGGACTAATTAGCCATTATATTCCTTCTTGCTGTATAAACCTATCCATATGTGTATGTATGTATATGTGTGTAATCATATGCATCCTGGTTTGTTTCTCTACAGAACCCTGCCTAACACAGGTGTCATTATCAGAACTAGGGAAGGCAAACGAAAAGGGGTTTGGAAAAGGAAATAGCGCGCAGTAAGGTTTAAACAACAAGGTCAGGAAACAGACTAGGGAGAGAGGATAGGGTTAGGAATAGGCATCTGGAGCTCCGGAAGGAGGATAGAGTAGGGAAATAGCCTTCGCACTCATTGGTAAATGGTTCATTTAAATATAGACATGGATTAAATTGCTGAGATTTCCCAACACTTCATCAGATATGAAGAGGACATCCGCTGGCACAGTGAACTAAGGATTGGATGACTAACCAAAAGATCGGCTATTCAAATCCACCAGCGGCTCCTGAGAAGGATGTGGCAGTGTGAAACAGTGAAGATGTACAGCTTCAGAAGCCCCCGGGGCCAGATGGCTATGTCCTATGGAGTCCCTAGGAGTCAGAATCCCCGCAGCGGCAGTGAGTCTGGGGTGGGGGTAGGGGTGGGGGTGGGAGCGGTATTTTCATTTTGGGTGTTTTTAATCATATGGAACACTCACCTTTGGGAAGGGGAGAGACAAGAAGAGCTTGGAAGCATCCAGCAGGAAGACAGAAAAAACAGGAAAGTGCAACACCAGTGGATTCCAAGGAAGGTCGCCCTCTATCGGGTGTAAGGGCTTGAGGTCTGAGGGGGAGAGAGGACAGCAGAGGCAGTCCGCGTGAAGAGTCCCGTTTCAGAGGTTTGACAGGGGAGACCACAGAGGGGTGACAGGCACAGAAAGGAACCTCAGGGTTGAGAGAAGGCATTTTTGAAGTAGGTGCCTTGAGGTTAATCTTCATGGGACGAAAGATGGGAAGGATTGTGTATGGTAGCAAGGACATGGCTATGCAGGCAGTGCCAACAGCTGCCCCTTGTAGGGACAGCTCACACTGGCCTTTATTGTGAGGTAGATTTGCCCTCACTTTGAAATGACTGAGCCAACTCTGATGACCACAAATGCTTCAGCCCAACTCCCTTCACTTGCCGCCCCTGTAGCTGGCAAGTCACTGAGAAGCCGTTGGAGCCCTTTCTTGCTCTCCAGGCTACATATGAACAGTGTGCCCTTATTCCAGTGTGCCTACAAATTCAATGTAAAGAGACGCTTAGGAACGGATCTCAGTCATTACTCGGTGACTTGCTGACCTCTGGAATGTTCTATTAGAGGGAATGTTGGGACTGGGACAGGACTCAGCCATCCCAGTGGGCCCCTCTTGAGAGCAAATGACTGCCCTGAACCCATCTTGGATCTTTGCAAGCAAGTCTTGAACGCCCAGAAAAATCAAGACCCTTTAAAGCCTCCCTGAATTCCTACAGTGTAGAAGCTAAGGAGAGAGGGGATCTTGCAAAGCCGTGCAACTCAATGCCAGAGAAAGTAAGAGTTGACAGCAGCCTGGCTCTTTCAGGTCATATGAAACTGAAGAAATGCAAAGGGAGGAAACTGAGGCCACACTGCAGGGTCTGGTTTGGCACAGAGGAAGAAGGGTTGGTCACAGTGAGTTGGGGAGGGAAGCTGGTTGGAGTAACAAAGGCTTGCGCAAGGCGGGGGGTGTGGGGGTGTGGGGCGATAGGAAATCAGATGGATAGCAGAGTCCATTGGAGATCAGAGAGCATTGATTTGTAGTGGATCCATTTATATATAAAAATTATACCATGGACACGAGTATCAGACATCTAGCCAAGAGCTAATGCACACATATAATATTTTATCTCCAGTAATGGTACTTAATTTTTTTTTTTTTTAGTAAACTCCAACAGTCAAACACAATTTTAACGTGACCTCTAAACTGAGGCTGCTGCCGTCCGTGAGTGCTGCCTCATTGCCTTTGACTCACTCAGCATTTCCTGTTAGTTTTTTTTTTTAAACCCCAAAGAATTGATTTGTTTTCTTTGGCAGTTCTGAAATCATCCCACTTATTAAGTTGTATTTGGAAGAAAAAGAAGAGGATGGGGGAGGGGGGTGAAGAGTTTCCATCCACAAGCACACTTGTGTTTGAGGCTGAAGGAAAAACGTCTTTGGGAAATGTATTCTTGGACATGTTGGGCAGAGTGGCCGGTGGTCGCTCTGCGAGTGATCGACACTGACCAGTGGGATCGTATTGGCTGTGCTCACTGGCAAGTACCTTCATTTGTCCCGTTTTTGAGATGACTGTCAGACACCTACCCACCTCTGAGCCCTCGGGCCTCCTGTTGGATTTGGCCAAAAGCTTAATGAAGTATCGCAAGTGCAGGGAGGCAGGCAAGCAGATGGCAATTTGAAGAGCATAACTCCCGATGTGTATGTGTTGGGGGCAGGGGCAGAGCAGGAGGTCACAGAGTACGCATTCTGCTCTCGCCCAAGTAAATGGAAGAGGAAGTTCTGCTATAACTACCATAAGCAAATACCAAAGCTATTCTTTGGGAGCAGGAAAATGTTTTCATGAGCATTTGTCTCTCCATCTCTCACTGTAGACTGCTTAACAAGCATTTAGCAGTGAACCTTGACTACAGACCCCAAATGACAAGCATTCTTTTGTATTGATGGCCCATTAGGGAAGGGCCATTGGTTCCCAGGACCAAGATGTTTGTCTCCAGCCCACTGATATTAAAAACAGAGCCTCCATTTAAGAAGGTCAAGGGAGCTGATGGTCGGGCTAATCGTGCCTTTGATTCCAGGCCTGGGAAAGCATCTGATTTTTCAGTACGGTGTTTTTAGACTTCATAATGCCACGACCACAATTCGTATTGCTGGGCTCCAGCTCCGACCTCACTGCACATTTCTCATCCGACAGATCCTCCTGACATTTCATGGGAGGACATATGATTCTGGCTTTCATGCGAGGCCCTGAAACCACACAAGCATTAAATCACAAAGCCTAATGGTGGCAGCCAAGGAGAGAGCCCAGATCTCGGGCCTACTTGGGGCTAGAATTCACAGCAGAAAAACAACAGCTTCTTCCTTCCCTGCTTCTTTATGCTAACCCCAGGCATCGCATGGGGTGTTGGTTTCTGGACAATAATTACTATTGATATGCCTTTTATTCTTGCCACCATTTTTTAAAAGTCATTTTATTGGGACCCGTACAACTCCTATCATAATCCAGACATCCTTCCATTGCCTTAAGCACATTTGCACCATTTTAAGAAAAAAAACAATGCCCTGCTTCTTGGGCAGTGTTTAATGCCTTAGAGATGAGATCTCCTTAAATACTCCCAACCCCTGAGGAGGTAGGGAATCATCTGCTCGATGCATTTTGAATGTATTCAAAGTGTGTATACATCTGTCCACAGATAACAGAGCTTTGTGGTCACTGCCCCTCACCCTGCGAGGCTGGTTTAGAAAAGAAAATGATTCTGGGTTTCAGCCAACGATGGTGAGGCACACCTGAGAAAGTGACAAAGAAGCGAGCAGGTGTCATTCTTCTAAAGCCCTGTCTGTACTTTTGGAGGTACCTTAATGGCTCTCTTCATTATGCCACCATGCCAATCCGTACTGCAAATGGAGTGGCACCCAATCCCAGACTGTCACTGTGCCCACGTCTCTCTTGCTACGTGCTAGCAATAGCAGGAACAAGAGTGGCAGCTGCTTGGATGGACCACAGAGTGATCCTGGTGCTATGTTGAATGGGAGCCTGGGAATTCAGCACAGCACTGAGAAATGACTCAAAAGAGAAAAGCGAACCCTGAGGATTTATCAAGGAAAACTCAGCACATCACTGTCCCAGGCCTAGTGACTCCTTTGAGTGAAAATCTGAAAGCCAGCTCCTGGAGGAATATTGATTGAACCACAATAATCAGTGATAGAAGAGGGTGGCAGGCCCCCAAAATTACATTTTATGTTTTATGATAATATATTTATGATTTTTAAAAAAGAAAAGGGGGGGGTTTGTAACAGTGGTTGTGACTTTTGCATTGTATGTCATTAAATGGGCAACGTATTTGATTGGGAGGGAATTGATGGAGGAGTAGGATGAGTGATTCTGTTTCAGGTGGAGAGATTGTAAGAAATGGATGAGTGATTCTGTTTCAAGTGGAGAGATTTTAAGAAATGAAGCTCATCCTAGACAGAGAGTTGCCCCACACCCTTTAAATGGGTTCACAAAGGCTAATGGTGGGTAATATTAACCATTATCCTAATATCTGTAGGGTAGCCAGAAGTTGAATTTCATCTCACTCCATACTGGTATTTTTAACAAATAGTTTACACTGCTTGCCGTTTGTGCGTACCAGCCCCTCCGTCAAAGAGCTATTACTAATAGAAAGGAGCTGATTGTGCTATTCTTTGAAAACTCCCCATCATTAAGGACAGCCAGAATGTGTCTCCCTGTGGTGTCGAAAACCACATACTGTAACGTTATGTTCATATCTCCAGGCTTGGACTCTGGCTCTTGGCTATGCCACCCATAAGCTGAGTAAGGGAGTCAACTTCTCAGCATCGGTTTCCACATTTGTACCCAAAGGAACATAAAGCTCAGGTGCGATTGCTACTTTAAGAATGCATTCCATGAAATAAGTCCTCAGCCCCACATTTCTACACAAATATTGCTATTAGTTGCTGTCAGCTTGGCTCTGGCTCACGGAGATCTTCCGTGAAACCAAGTAAAGCGCTCCCCAGTCCTGGGTCATCTTCACCATTGTTGGCATGCGTGAGTTCACGGTCAAGCCATGTCCATCCTGTCAGTCCTGTTCACGGCGGCTTTCCTGGGTGCCTGCAGACCCTCTCCTTCATCAAACGTGAACTCCTTTTCCACCCTTGCTCTTTCTTGATGACCCGTCCTAAATAAACCCAGCCTCGTTTCTAAACAGAATCCGGGTTGCGTTTCCTGATTGTTTTTCTGGGAGCCCACAGTGCATTCGATATCCTGTGTCGACACCACAGGTCAGCTCTTTCCCTGCCTTTCTTTGTCCTCGCTCAGCTCCCCATGCAAGCTGAGGCAGCTGAAGAGACCACGACTTGGGTGCATCTAACACTCCAAGTGACCTATTTGCTTTTGAAAACTTTCAGGCCGCCTTTTCTTGCAGATGTGCCCAACGCAATGCATCACTTGATTTCTTGACTGCTGCTTGCAGGCGACCCTAATGTCTAGTTGATGTTTACTATCACAAGAATCCCTGGTGGGGCAAATGAGTTAGGTGCTGGGCTGCTAACCAGAAGGCAAGCGGTAGGAACCCATCAGTCATTCCAAAGATCTAGCGGTCTGATTCTGGAGAGATGTCTGGTCTTAGAATCCTATGGGGAAGTTCCATTCTGTCCCACAGGGTCACTATGGGTAAGAACGGACTGGACATCCCCATGCCCCTTGTTCTCACAACTCTTCCTCGTGTCAATCCTGCTTTATTCCAACGGTTCTTTTCCAAAGGCATGCTTAGTAGGAAGAGTAGCATTCCAAAACCCTAAAGTAATGTTGAGACACTCAATAATTGGTGGTTTTTATTATCGTCCTAGGATTTGGAGGCAGCATGGTATAATGGGAAGCAAACCAAATTAAGAAATGAAAAACAGAGATTCTTTATCTGACTGTCCTCCTTATAGCCCAGCTCCAGTTTTCTCATCTATCAAACAGAAGAGATAGTACTCTGTCTGGTTAGGGCCAAATACGATTCTTTTTAATGCCAGTGTTTAGCAAACTTGGCACACTGCACTACATAAAAGCAAATTATTGCAATCAACCCTCTTATGATACTGGAATCTGGGCCTTCTGGTATAAAATTGCATTAAAAATTTGCTTATGATCATTCTCATTAGAATCTGATTGAAAGGAGCAGCATTTTTCCCATTAATGAGGTCATTTGTCTTTTTCTTTCCTTTTGTAGTGACAAGTGAACATTGTAGGATAAATGATCGATGGACCTTTGGTCCTGCCAAAATGGCTCATGGGATGAAGCGATTTCCAAACCACAGGGTTGGAAGGCCCATTTCCCACTCTTGAGTGGGCGAAGATGGAGTTATCCCTCCACAAGGAAAGTACAAGAAGGGTTTGAAGGAGACAAGCTCTTGCATTTTGGCCTAGGCATCACGCCATAGCCCCCAGAGCTGGGACTGACCCACACGGCGACAGCAAACTCAGACCATACCATGAGAAAGGGAACCACCCTTCAAGGTCATGCTAATGGCTTCAGCATGGCAGAAATGAAACGCCCTCTCCATCTCCTGACTCTAGTGTATTCCCCAGCATAACTCACTATTCCTAAACAACTGTCTGACTCAATGCCGATGCCTATTACAACAGTTTTTCCTTGGAAAAATCATGGATATCATGAGATACAAAAATCATGGCTCGTAGAGATTATTGTCAGCTGCGGTCAAGTCAGCCCCCGATTCACTGCAACCTCGAGCACAAGGTGAGGTAAGGAAACACTGCCCAGTTACGCCATCCCCTGATTAATGTCATACCAGACCCTTACTAAAAAAGTACAAGTGTACTAAAGTAGATGGCTTTCAGGGGGAGGGGACAGAACCATAGAGAATATAAGAAAATCTCATTTCAGTTGATTTTCTTGTTAAACCAAAGGCTCCCTCATCTAAAGTGGATGCTGGGAAGGGATTGGAAACAAAACTTATTTATACCATAGACACTTATCCAAGGATACAGGCTGCAGGGAAATTAGCATGTCTTGAATGATGTTATTCCTGAAATGTCAATCAGTCATTACAGTATTTGCTTCTCTCGTGGTATTCTCAAAATGGATTATTGTCCCTGAATTTTTAATAACAATTTAGTGGTCCAAAAATACTGACAGTGATGAATGACGACAACTTAAAAAAAAAGTGCTCTGGGTTTCTACATTGCATAAAGAGAACACAATCGTATCTCTCTAGCCAGTGTCAGAATCATTCTCAAGGAAGATAATATTGAATCCATCTGCCAAGAGAAGGTCAAAATACATACAGAAAATAAATCACAGCCAACGTGGAATTGGCTAAAGGTTAAGTCTTTAAAGGACAAGCACATCTTTGAGAGCAGAAAGTGCCCCTCGTCGTTTCATAAGATAACCAACCCCACCTCCAGACCCCCTCAAAGGCAAACTTAGCATCTACATATATTTGCAGAAATATTTCCAGATAGGTTGGCGCTACACATCTTGAAAGTGGCCGTGAAGAATGGTAGAAAAGTTTAGCTTGATTATGGTGCTGCCGGGGACTCTCAACCACCATGCGAATAACAGGGTGAAGCGTTGCCTGGCCCTGTACCGTCCCCGTGGTTTCTGATACGTTTGAGCTCATCATTGAGATTATCGTGTCAGTTCCTGCCCTGGAGGGCTTCCTTGTTTTCCCAAGCTCTCTAGTCTACCTGTCTTCATGTCTTGCTTACATCATGTCTTTTCTGATGGTCTGCCCGACATAAACAGGACAAAGTCTCCCCATCCTGGCTTCTAATGGACATTCTAATTGCATTTCTGCTAAGACTGATTTGTTCTGGCCATCGACAGCATATTCACACTATTCTTTACCGGCGCCACAATTCAAATGGATCAATACTTCTTTCTTCGTGCCCCTTTGTGGGAGATGACTGGTGACATCGTTACATACCCTACTTCTTTTCACTCGAGAAATCTAAGAAATGAGATTTTAGAAAGGTCACTTCATAGCGAAGGTTTAGGCAATGTTCAGTGACTTGGCCACCGTCTTCTGGGGCATGAGTGAAACAAGGATGTGAGCCATTAGCAAGAGTTTTAGACCACCGGGGCTGGAGGCACTGCAGGAGCCTCAGAACCCAGTGAGCTGCTAGGTTGTCTTATCGGCTCAGCACTCATTCTGAGGCTCTCAGCAGCCTGCAATCGCTCGCTCATGCGAAGATGGCACCCTGAGCAAGCTCTGTTTGCACGGCCATAGGCAAAGGAAACTCAGACAGGCTATGAACGGCTAAGGTTGAAGGCTGTGGAGCTATGTCTCAATCAAATGTTCCTTTCACTGTCCTCTGTGGCTTTTTACTGACATAATTAATACGTGTAAAACCCATATCTCTGGAAGAGACGCTCAAAGAAATAAAGGTTAATGCAAAGAATGGATTTCAAGAACTCTATACACTCCAGTCCTTGACCTGAAACGCTATTAAAATACTGAGCACACCCAGCCTGGAATGATAACTACTGTCTAGTCCAAGTTCCCTAGGACGCTGTAGCTTGATTGGAGATAAGACAGGTTCTAGACTTCTTCACACCACACCCAAAATGTCTCCTGCTTTAGGCACCATGGCGGATCTGTCTCTTGCAAAGTCCATAAAGGTAGAAACAGTGTCTTATTCACCATGCAGATCATTTGCCAACACAGGACCAGGCACCCCGTAAGTGCTCTATAATAGTTATTAAATTAATAAATGAACAGGTGCCGCATAGACTCCCTAAACGACCTTCATTCATTCCATTTCAAAGAATTCCTCTTTACCAGTAGTTAAGTGCCTGCCTACTAACCCAAAGGTCAGCAGTTTGAACCACGTTGAAGCAGTTTGAACTCTGCATGGGAGAGAGGTGTGGCAGGATCCATCCATGAAGAAGTGCAGCCTTAGAAGCCGGATGGGCGCAGTTCTGTTCTGTCCTACGGGGTCGCTGGGAGGCGGAATCCATTAAATGGCAGTGGGTGTGTTTTGGTTTTTTTGTTTGTTTTGCTAGCAAGACAGTAGACTTAATACATTTAGCATATGTTTTCTGAGGCCAGGTCTCAGGAACCTGCTCCAGGAGGGCTGCTCGGCCATACCTAAAACCTCTCCCTCAGAAGTAAAAGAAATTCTAACTCCTGGTGTGGGGTTAATTTTTATCTTTTTTAGCTCCGAGTGGAGACTTCTTTATTTTAAAGAAATGAGCAGACCAAGCTGTTTAGCATAGACAAGAAGCTGATTTTATAATCCATGCTTTCATCATATCCTCTAGAGCAGCCTTTATATACCCAAAATAAATAGACCAAATAAGATTCTAGTGAGGAACAAGTATCATACCTGCCACCTGTCTGTCAAGAAAGATCGAGCTGCTTTGATGGAGCAAGCTGCTGTGGAGACTGTGAGTGGCCTTCTCCTTAAAGTCCCACCCAGGAAACAGGTAGCATCGATCCTATTGGACAGCCAAATGCTCACACTGACAATTCTCTGACCAACAGAATGTATCTGAGGCTTTGGTTGAACTATTGTATTGGGGCTCTTGCAGCTCTCATGGCATTCTTTTGTTTGTTTGTTTGTTTGTTTGTTTGTTTGTTTCAGTACCATTTTAGTGGGAGCTATTATATTGTTTCAGATTTCAGGCACCTCAAGCAGTACTGCACAACGGCTACCAGGATACATGTCAGAACATTATCTGACTTCTTGGACTTCTTGACATCAACTTCCTTTTATTCCCCCACCCCCCCACCCCATCCCACACACACCCCACCACCACTGGTTCCCCTCCTCTAGAAACCCTCATTTTATTTGCTGTCTCTATACGTTCTTCAATCCTGGGTTCCATATATCAAAAGAAAGAAAAAGATATAACAAAAATTCACATGGATCAGCCAATGACAAAATACATCTGAGATAAACTCCAATATGAGCCAACAACAACACAGAAAATGTTGAAAACCACATCAGGCCCAAAGTGCATCAAAGGGAGAATCAACTGATAAAGTTTTAACCGCTTCAAGTCAAGTTTATAAATTTGATCTTTAGAAAACTTTTAAACTAAGATAAATCACAGTCAAACATCCCGTGCCTTTACCTTGGTCGATGTTAATGATCACCATTAGCCTGGTCCTTGAGAGAACTAACAGGTGTCTGCATGGCAATGGCCCCTGAAGGATCTGACTCCCTTGGAATGCCTCATGTCTCTTGGAGTGAAAGCGCTCGGCTGGTTCCACAGGTGTGGAAGATCCCTAGGTGGTGCTCTTTCTTGGACCAACAGGAGTTTCTTCCTGGTTTATGTCATCATCTCTTGGAACTAAAGCCCCCGCGGTGCCTCTTCCAGCTTCTAAGGATCTGTGAGGAGGAGGAGCAGTGTACCCTCCCCATGGTGTGACTGGGGACTGTGGCTCTCATTTTGCAGTAGCTCCACCATCATAGTGATGTCCCAGGAAAAAGATCTTAGCAGATAGAAATGCCTTGACTAACCTCATCAAATAAGACTCGTGTTTGTTTTAACTCTTAATTCTTAAAAGTATTTGAGTTAGTTGCCTGCCAAGGGATTCCTGATCTCACACAAGAGCAAATCCATCTCTTCCTTGGGGTTTATGCTTCTTGGGCTAAGCATGCCGATTAAGAACAGGTGTTGAGAAACTAGGGCTCCCCCAAATCACAATGTGTGTCCTCAGTATTTTGTTGAAAACTTCGGAAGGTAACGCTGGGGTGCTTCTTAAGTTTTCTCTGTGATAATAACTTCTAGCCGACCAGAGCCATGACCCTTGCACGTTTGCATAATGCTGATCAAGCTGGCTAGTAACCTGGGTCCCCATGATCAATCAAACCCCTAACCGCATGCATTCTCTGCTACTCAGCAATACTTTTTTTCTTAAGATCCCGGCCTATGACAGACACCGAGTCTGAACATGATTAACTGTATGTGAGGCTGTCTGTGGAATATCACTAGTTCAAGGTCTGCTAACAAACCCTGCCAAGTAAGACGGGGCAGGGTAGAGACTGGACGCAAGTTGTACATTAACCTAATAGATTAAGAAAACATAATCCCATTTGAATCATTTCCTGGGCCTCCATCCAAACCATGAGATAGCTTTGCTAATCATTAAAATGTACAGGAGAGGGTGGGCTTTTCCCCCCCATAAGTATATTGCATTTCTAAAGGGCACTGTATTCATTTCTTTATGAATATAATCTAATAAGAAAAATAATTTATTCAAAGGATGATTGTTCTATAAACAAGCTTGCCATTGTTTTAAAATGAAACAGCAACCCTCACCCCATCCCAGGATTTTAGTTTATACATGCTGGTGAGTAATTATTTTTAGGAAATATGGTTAGGCATTTTCAGTTGTTTCTTTCTGCTTCAGCAAATGTTGGTCCCCCTGCAGTTAGGGTCAGGCTCATAAAGCCGAGGGCAGCGAAGAGTAACCAGGCCTTGGGATAAGGAGTATTGCAACTTACAGTCAAATGAACATTTTATCTGTGCCCTGGGTCAATAGAAGAAAAAATGATTATCCATTAACATGACATTAATTTATCACGTGTGCCCATTAAACAATAATAACAATATGAGAGTGATTCATGAGGATGCCCTTTGGATTGCTATATTATTCGGTTTTTATTTATGTGCCAACCAATACTGGGGTCAATGACAAATGAATTTATTGGTTATGGCTACCAATGTGATATAGAAATTGTTAGCAATTAAAACTCATAATCAGAAAATCCATGCCATTCAAGCAAAAAACCTTCTTGAATTTTTATTGTTGTTTTGGGGAAAAGCTTACAGAACAAATTCATTTTTCATTCAACAATTTATACACATCTTATCTTGACATGAATGTTTAATAATGGCATTTGATTTTGTTTAAATTTTTGAACGGCCCTATTCATTCTGAATTGCAAGCAATGTCTTTCTATGGTTTCCTGGTAAGTTTCTTAAGCGGTATCAATATATCAATACCCAGGCTAAACTTTAAATGATGCTGCTGAAGGGGCTCTGTGCCCCTCCAGAAAAGATAGATTAAAGTTATAATCCTGCCCCCAATAAAGATTTACAGTCTCAGAAACACACAGGGGTCACTCTGGGTCAGAATCAACTTGATGGGAGAACTTGGTTTGGTTTGGTATCAGGTAAACATCAGGTCACATTTGAATAAACAAACAAACGAAACAAAAGCCAGCGAGTCTATTCTGACTGATCGTCGTGACCTTATAGGGTAGGATAGAACTGCCCTTGTGGGCTTCTGAGCCTACGTTAGTTCAGGAGTAGACCACTTCATCTTTCTCCCGTGGATTGGCTGGTGGATTCCAACGACTGACATTGTGGTTAGCAATTCAGTGCACAGCCACTACGCCACCAGAGCTCCTCTGGAGTCAGGTGGGTCCTGATCCTATATGACTGGCGTTCTTATAAGGCAAAAAAAAAAAAAAAAGGACAGAGAAACAGACATGGAGGAAGGACAACCAGTGGTGCTGCAGTGACAAGCCAAGGAATACCAGAAGCTACAAGAAGCTGAGACAAGGACTGACGTTTCTCTTTCGAGACCCTCAGAAGGAATCAGTGCAGCCCTATCCTGGTTTGGAATTCAAGCCTCCAGAGCTGAGAGACAATAAGCATCTATTCTTATAAGACACCAATTTGTGGTGTTTTGTCTCAACAGCCCTAGGAAAGTGTTACAGATGTACGTGGAGAACTATTTTATAATCACTGTTTCCAAATTTAAGAAGCGTTTTTCTGTTTAAATGTAATTTTTGAAAGCACTTACATTTCCAATTTTGGAGGAGGCTCTGGAAAGAGAAATAGAGAAAATTTAATATGATGAATTTGTTATCAGGGGTTACTACGGGCTCTAAAACAGGCAAAGGTGTGCGCCAAGGTTGTACGCTTTCGCCATACCTATTCAACCTGTATGCTAAGGAAATCCTCTGAGAAACTGCATTATTTGGAGATTGGAATATATGAAGAGTATTGCTGCATCGGGATTGGAGCAGACTCATGAGCAATCTGTGATAGGCAGATGATTGAACCTTGCCTGTGGAAAGCCAAGAGGACTCAAAGCACTTACTGCTGAAGAGCAAAGACTACAGCCTTCAGGAAGGAGGTTCCCACAACGTAAAAAAACAAAAACGCTCACAACTGGACCGAGAAAGATCATTATAAGAGAAAATACAGATGTTGTCAAGGATTTCATTTTACCTGGGTCCGCAATCAACATTCATAGAAGCAGCAGTCAAGAAATGAATTGGCATATCACACCAGGCCAATCTGTGATCAAAGAGCTCTTAAAAGTGAAGGTGTCACCGTGAGTACTAAAGTGTACCTGATCCAAGCCATGATGCTTGCAGCCTCCTCATAGGCTTGCAAATTCTGACTCAATTTGACCCTATTGTACATAACAGAAGTGCCTCTGTGGGTTTCCAGGGCTGTAAAACTCAAGGGGAGCAGAAAGCTCCATTTTTCTCCCACAGAGTGACTAGGAGTTTCAACTGCTGACTTCGTGGTTGGCAGCCTAACACATAACATCCACAATGCCATTGAAACCGTCTTACGGTCTTATGTGTTGAACTGTGTTGAGTTTTCCCAGGGAAAATTGGAGTTTCTGTTGAGAGTGATGGAAAATTTTGCAATGGATATTGACAATGGTGTTGTGTCATTGAAGTATACACACGAAAAAAATGCCAACTTGGTCATTGTGGTGTTCCCTAATTTTTACAACTATTAGAAATAGAAAGTACAGCAAGAACAAACAACGGGGCTGCTTTAATTAAGAGACATTTAGAAGATGTTTCTGTAGACACTGACCAAACACTCTTTCACAGGTATTGTGCTACCTTCGATTGATTTGCACACGTCCTAAAGAGACAAATGAATGATGGGGTGGGCGTGTTTATGAGTTGGTTAGGTTTATTGAGTAAATGTGTTCTTGACTACTTCTGGGTCATGCAGATCACATGGCAGAATTATCCCACTAAGGTGTGCTGACTCCCATCCTTATGGGTTGGTTTTGTTTCTCCCAGAATATCTGGGCTACCCCAAAGACTGAGCAACTCCATCCAACTGCAGTTGAACTTAGTCATGGGTCAAAGAGAATATGGAACCGTGATCAGTTATGGCTGTACGGAAATCAGTCATCAAAATGACACGTTATCTCTTCCACCCCTTTGCTTGGCCTTTAGAAAAATAACTGGGTGATTTATGCCTGAACCCTAAGTCCACATGGTGGCATCATAAGAAAATGTCAAACCTCTGTGCCGACAGAGGTGCAAGCACAAACCTAGAAAGAAGTTAACAGTTACTAAACACTTGCCTTACCAACTCCAAACCTATAAGGTGCTAGCAGGGAAGCCTGTGGTGTTTCATGTTCTGGACTAGAGGCCAATCTAAAGGTAATAGCTATTTGCTTCTGTCTAAAGTATTTACCGACCTTTATTAAAATGAATGTGTCCCAACCTCCAATTTTCTTGACATACTAAACCTCTCGCCTTTCAGATTGCTTTGTGTATGTTTGGCATGCCTTTCAAAGACTCACTTGTCAGAGTCAAGTCAAGGACATCTTTATTTAACGAGTCTAATGAATAAAGGAAACAGATACATTTGACCTTTGAAATTAGAGCATCTAAATGAAATGGTGCTGCAGGACCTGGGATTCTGTGGGAGGAGCCAGGGTCCGTGAAAAGGTAGAGGCTGACCAAAGAAAAAGAAGTTTCAAGCATGATCCAGCTCTCACCTGTTAGTTAACTGTTCTGTGGAGTGCCCATGTTTCTGTGATACTGGAAGCCAGGCCACCGCTGTTTCAAATGTCAGCAGGGTCACCTATGGGGGGTGTTCCAGTGGCGCCTCCACACCAAGACTGAGATAAAAGGACCTAGCCATCTCCTTCTGAAAAATGTGGCCAGTGAAAAAAGACTCTACTGATAATAGTGGAACATTATCTGAGGTGTCAGAAGATAAGCCTCTCAACATCAAAGGCACTTAAATACACCTGGGGAAGAGCTGCCTCCTCAATGGAGAATTGGTCTTAATGTCGTGGATCATGGAAAGTGGAGCTTTCAGACTTTCATTTGCTGATGCGACATACCTGAAAATGAGAAGAAAATGTTGTAAACATTCATTAGTCATTGTAATATGAGATGTACACAATGTGAATCTAGGAAAGTCAGAAATTGTTAAAATTAAATGGAATTCAGAAAGATTGATATGGTAGACCGTAGGGAGCAGAATGGACTGCCGTGGACTATTTTGAATCAGGAAACTCTTTGGTCTACTATGTCAGGAATGACAAATTGAAGAGGAAGAGTGTCATGTTAACTGTCAAAAATAGCGTTTCCCACAGGGAATCCAGAGCAGATATGCCCCTCAAGACCAGTGGTGAGAGTGGCGATACCGGGAGGGTGAAGGGAAGGTGAGGGAGAAAGGGGAAACAAATTACAAGGATTTACATATAACCTCCTCCCTGGGGGATGGACAGTGGAGAAGTGGGTGAAGGGAGATGTCGAATGGTGTAAGATATGACAAAATAATTTTTAAATTATCAAGGGTTCATGGGCAAGGGGGAAGCAGGGAGGGAAGGGGAAAAATGAGGAGCTGAGACCAAGGGTTCAAGTAGGAAACACATGTTTTGAGAATGATGATGGCAACAAATGTACAAATGTGCTCGACATGATGGATGGATGTGTGGATCATGCTAAGAGCTGTATGAGCCCCCAATAAAATTATTTTAAAAAATAAAAATAACACTTCCATCTTCTATGATCTCTCCTGAAGTACAATGCTGTCATTGATAGGGTGACATCCCTATGCCTACAAAGAAGGCAGGTAGCACGATTTTTCTTCAAATTTGCACACCAACCACGAATGCCAAATACAAAGAAATTTGAGATTTTTGCAACCTCAACAGCCTCTACAATCTGAAATGAACCAAACAAGATGCATCAGAAATGACTGGTGATTGGAATGTGAACGTTGGAGACAAAAAAAAAAAACAAACTTCAGAAGTTAGAAGCCCTATGCGTTGGAAATACCTTTCGTAATAATATCAACAGTGACTGTCTATGTGGACCTCCCCAACTGAAACACCCAGCAATTACATCAACTACATCTGTGGAGAGAGAGAAAATAAAGCTCAATGACATCAGTCAGAAGAGACCAGGAGGTGACTATGGCTCATATAGCCATTCAATTTGAAGCTGAAGAACATGAATATATGTCCATGATCCTGAAGACCACCACACAAATGTAGAGACCATCAAAAGTGTGCACTTAACACACTGAGCACTACTGCCTGAAGACAAGATGAGTTATAATAGGACCTCACACACAAAGAAAGTGAAAGGAGAAGGAAAAGGCCAAAATGGATGCCAGGAGAGACTCGAACCTTGCTGTTGAACACCGAGTAGCCAAGGTGAATGAAAGAAATGACAGCATCGTAGAGCTGAACAGAAGAAGTTAAAGGGCGGCACAAGAAGACGAAGCAAAGCTTTATAATCAAACGTGCAAACACCTGCATTAGAAAACGCATTCGGCTTTCCTTAAGCTCAAAGGACTGAAGAAAAACATTCAAGCTTCCACGATGAAGGATTCTGTGGGCACAATATTGGAGGACCCAAGAAGCATCAGCTGATGGAAGGAATGCACCGGGGCACTGTACCAAAATGAAGTGACGTTCAACTCCTTGGGGAGGTTGCCTATGATCAAGAACCAATGACACTGAATGACAAAGTTCAAGCTGCATTGAGCCAGTAAAGGCACTGACGATATTAAAAAAAAAAACTCCAGGAATTGATGAAATAGCAATTAAGGTGTTTAAAACAACAATAGGGTGCTGGAAGTATTTGCTTCCGTGTGCCAAGAAATTTGGAAGACAGATATCTGGCCAACCAACAGACCCATATTTGTGCCTCCATTCCACAGAAAGGTGAGAGACCAGAATGTGAAATGCATCAAACAATTCGACTCACACCACATACAAGTAAATCTTTGCTGAACTGAATTTTAAGTATTTGCAACAATACCTTAACAGGGAACTACCAGAAATTCAACAGAGCTCTTCTGGCATAGTAGTTACACATTGGGCTACTAAACACAAGGTCAGCAGTTTGAAACCACCAGTTTCTTTGCAGGAGAAAGACATACTTTTAACCCAAAAAAGAACTCCAGTCTCAGAAACCCACAAGGGCAGTTCTACTCTGTCCTACAGGGGATGCTAGGAATTGGAATCAATTCAATGGCAGTGAATTCATGAGTGACCAGAAATTCAAGCAGCATTCAGGAGCTGTCATGGAAAGAGATGGATTTGACAGCAACGCCTGCAGCCTTCAGAGTGGATCATATCCCAACACAAAGAAAATAAGAATCCTCAAAACTAGAACCATAAGTAATATCATGACCATCAGAAAATATTGACGTTATCAAGGATTTCATGTTACCTGTATCCACAATCAATACCCGTGGAAACAGCACTCAGGAAATCAAACATTGCATTGGGCAAATCAACTGCAAAAAAATGTCTTTGAACTGTTAAAAAGCAAATATGTCACATTGGGCAATAAGATGCACCTGGTATCGTCAATTTCCTCCTGTGCATGTGGAAACTGGACAAAGGATGATCGCAGAAGAACAACTGCATTCGGGCTACGAGTATTGAAAGCACCATGGACTGCCAAAAGAACAAACAAATCTGTCTTGAATGAAGAACATCTAGAATGCTCTTTAGAAGGGGGGATGGCGAGACTTTGTCTCATATGCTTTGGACATGTCACCAGAAGAGACCAGTCCCTGAAACCAGGCGTCATTGTGCTTCATAGAGTAGAACGTCGGAGAATAACAGGAACACATCAGAAGAAAGAACTGGTGAACTCTTTTGGGGGGAAAAAAACAACCATTGGAAACCCCACAGAGAACACATGATTTTCAAACATGTAAATCAGCTCATGCTGCTCACTTGTCTTGAGGTATAGATGCTTTCTGGAATGTTTAGAATCTATCCATGTCAAAACATTGCTAAAATTAATATGTACCTGAAATGTTACATAAAACTTCAAGGAGATGACGGCTTGAGGCCTATCCCTAGGACCAAAAGTTGAGGAACTCAGCTTACTACCTGGGAGGGTGTAATGTTGTCAGTTTAACTGCTTCCTGCCTGTTGCTCCAGCCTCATCTCCAAACACATCCTCCTCTTCCTGTCCTGGTGTCTATCATTTGCAAAGCAAAGTGCCCTAGCCAATACGGTAAGCACGCATACCACCATTAGGCTGACGGAAACACATTTTGCTTGGCATCAAGTGGAGTCCCTGGGTGGTGCGAGCGGTTGATGTGCTTGGCTGCGAACTGGAAAGATGGGCGTCCGAATGAGAAGTGCATTGGAAGAAAGGCCTGGCGATCTAAGTCTGGCAAATGGGCCACTGAATGACGACTTCCCTTCTCCTTTTCTCCTCCTTCTTCCTCTCCTTCTCCTCACTGGCAATAGTTGATGACTTCTGTGATTGATTCTCTGGTCCAGGGACACCGTTTTACTATTAAAAAGTTGATCTCTCCTGTTTCAGAAGGTCAAGGCAGACCCAGACTGGAAATTAGGCGGTTTCAGTTGCTCTCTTCTGAGAAAACCAGGCAACCCTGTGAGGCAGCATCTGCTGACTGACCCAGGACAGGAGCGTGTGCCACGGGCAACCGGCACAGTGGCTGAGTGGCCCAACCCAATCTCTCCTTACTTGAGGAAGTGGAAGGTAGGAGGCAGAGACATCCAGAGAGCTTCAGAGAGAAATAGGCCCATTGGCTAAGGAGCGTGCACCCCAAGCTCAGCTCTCCAAACCACGCATCCTGACAGGCTCTGTGTCAGCCCAGACAAAGGGATAGAGGCACCCAGCATCTTTCCTGCCTTGCACCCAGACTCTTAATGCGCTCGCTAAAGCCAGAGAGGGGGAGAGCAGAATGGCTGAGCTATCAGAAGAGCCGGGATCTTCCCACTAATCCCTGTTACCTAAGGCTGCCCTGGCTGATTTACTTCTGTTCCTGGGGATATAAATCAAAGGATCCTGGGTTATGAGTCATAGATTGTTCATGTTATTCAATCAATGGGTTTTAAACCCTTGCTCTGAGATGCAGTAAACAAAACCGAGGATTTCTATTCTCCGCGGCCTTACAGTCTCCTTGAGGAGATAGTTAATAAATAACTAGGTCAAATACAGCCATTGAAATCTAGGAAGGGGATAAAAAAAGAAATCTTGGAAGGGATGTAGAGAGCAGGCCCCGGGCCCTGAGGGTGGGGGATTTTCTCAGAGTATTGCTGGGAGGGTGGGGGAATTTTAATATCAAAACGGAGGCATCTATGGTCGAGTGGAAGACAAAGAGCCGGGGACTGGAGAGGCGAAAGCGTGAGCCTTCAAAGACTTCGAGGAAGGGAAAGAGCTCAACAGTCTACATTGGGCTGAGCTCCAGAACTCCGAGAGTCATTTCTTCTCCCTGTAATTAATGGTAATTTGGTGGGGATTTCTGGAAAACACTGCCTTATGATTACCTGCATGTATCTTTGTTCCATTCAGCCAAAATGTACCCCCAAGTCTTTGCCTCCAAACCACCCATTTGATCTGTATTGCTAATGAGATGTGTCCATTTTATTTTTTAATGAGTGCCTCTGAATCCTTCCTTCTAAATTACACAATTCAACCCTCATTAATGGGAATTAACACGTCATCTGGGGTCACCGTCCCACTTAAACTCTGTGTAAGACCATCTTCCACAGCCATCACACCTCCATGGGAAAACCCAGGGGCTTGCTGAGAATAGAGAGAATTTCTGGGGGTTTCCAGCTGCCCTCTGGCTCCTGTGTTCAGGTTCCCTCGCTTTTCTCTTCTTGCATTTGGTGTCTTGGGACTGCACCTTTATTTTTGCCTCTGTGACTTTTCTTTATCACACTCTTTAAAAAAAATCATTTTATTGAGGGATCATACAATGCTTATCACCATCCATCCATACATCCATTGTGTCAAGCACATTTGTACATTTGTTGCCATCATCATTCTCAAAACATTTGCTTTCTACTTGAGCCCTTGATATCAGCTCCTCATTTCCCCCTCCCTTCTCACTCCTCCCTCCCTCATGACCCCTTGATAATTTATAAATTATTATTTTTTCATATCTTACACTGTCCAACCCTTCCCTTCACCCACTTTTCTGTTGTCCATCCCCCAGGGAGGAGATTATATGTCGATCCTTGTAATGGGTTCCCCCTTTCTACCCTGCCTTCCCTCCACCTTCTTTATCACACTCTCAAGTTCTAAATACAAACACACACACCATCTCACTCCCACCAGGCTATGAGTGGGATCTTGCTACAGATATTTCAGTATACAACTTAAAATGGAACCTTAGCTTCCCTGAGAATTATTACCACTCTGGTGTTTTGGGGGTCTTTCTATTCTTCATCTTGGGATCTAAATTTTCATAAATAGCTCAGTACTCCCTACACATCCGTCCACCCCCAGGGCCATTTGCCTTCAGTCTGGTCCCATTCTCCCATCGACCAAGTCCATTTCTTTGCAGAGTAGTTTGGCTGTTTCTTCATTGCTTCTTCCCAGCATGCATCCTAAAGGCCTTACCTTTTGCTCGCAAGCAGTGTATCAAGGCACTTTACTCAAAGGGAAAAAAATGACCAATTAGTGAAACAGTTTTTCCCCCAAACCTCCCATTATTAGGGGGTGGGGTGTGGGGTGTATGTGTGATATTTCACTAACTGGAATATTTTCCCCAAAAAACTTCCCAATTGTCATGAGGCAAGGCCCTGGAGAAGGACATCATGTTTGGTAAAGTGAAAGGGCAGCGACAGAGGAAGACCCTCAATGAGATGGACTGACACCGCCGCTGCAGCGATGGGCTCGGGCAGAGGACAATCGTGAGGCTGGCGCAGGACAGGGCAGCGTTTCCTTCTGTTGTGCAGAGGGTCACTGTGGGTCGGAGCCGACTCAATGGCACCTAGCAACAAACCCACCACTTGGGTGAACATTTAACTTTACCCAAAGAAGTTCCTAAGAGGACTGAAGTTGACTATCTTCAGTTCCTGAGAAAGAACCTCTAAAAACCGTGGATTTCTCACACTAAGTGAGGACCTCTCAGACCATTTGTGGGGCCTCATGACTCATGCCGGATGCAAACTGAATGTGTCAGAATGTTCCACTGTGTGCCGTGATCTCAACCTCGTGATATTAGCCACCTGATGTCAAGTTCATGATTCAGCCAACTTCAGGGGAAAGACCCTGGCGTTTGAACTATGAAACAAGACTGTGCACATACAAACAACAACCACAAAATTCGCTGGATACTGGATTTCCATGGTCTTCCTAGTCGGCAAAAAACATCTGATCTGGAGGGAGTAGCAGTCCGTCTTTGAGACGTGGAAGTTCTGTGTTAGAGTTCCTTCCAGATTTCACCCTCTGTGTCTCTTCTTGGTGCTGAATTGTATGTATCCTTGGTCATAAAACCATCAGAGGAGGTGTAACAACAACATGTACGGTGCTTTCGTGAGTTCAATAAGATGTCCTAGCAAATGCTTGACCGGAAGGAGCAGCAGGAAACAGCAAGTCAGAAGTGAAAGGGCTTCTGTGGCCCCCAAGCTTATTGCTGGTCTCTTGAGGGGATAGATGGCACTCCCAAATTATAGTCAGTGAGTCAGGGGTGAGGGCATCTTGTGACCCCTCACTTGTGGTTGGCCTCCAGAGTCTTGGGTAGAGTTGGATACCCAACTCTTGGTACAGTTGGCAGTTGGAGGACTTAACTGCTGAGCTCTGACCGACTTCAAGTGGTGAGAGTCAGAGGAAGACATGCAAAAAGTTAAAAATGAACCCCACCCTACTGGAGCCTCTGGGACATGGTTTTAGAATTTTTAGCTCGAACTAGAGGAAGTGAGTTGATGAGGGAGAAAGTCCTGAATGAGAATCTCTGGCTAGTAAATGCCCTGGGTGAGATTAGAGCAACGTAAGTTTTAAGAGCGGCTCTTTCGGAGGAAAACACATCTGAACGGGGAGAGAGAAGGGGAGTCTAGGCACAGTGGAGCACCATGGGAGCACCATGGGAGGCTTCGGGAAGGAGCTCGCCTCCAATCATTTCTGTCTTTTTCTCTCTCCCCAGCTCCCTCTTCCTCTCCCTCTCCTTCAAATCACACCTGTAAGTCCTCAAATGCACATAACTATCTGCCCGGTGTGGAATAGAGAACAGAAAACAGCGAGTAAAAAGAGGTGTGTGCCAGCCCACATGCCTCCTTTGGCCAGGCTGCTGAGATGGAAGGATCCTGCCGGAGACGCTGCCAGGAGCTCCAAGCACAAAACGCCGAGAGCCCAGTTGAGCAGTGACCCCTGCAGAGCAGAAAAAGATGGAATGGAGCATGAGATCCGAGGGAGCAGCTGCCAGGAACTGTGTCCAATTCCTCTGTTCCTCAGTCCCAAAGAAGCTGCCCCCTACAGGGCAGGGGAGGCTGGTGTTAGGCTTACCATCGGTGGGAGGACTGGACGGCGTGTGCCACTCGAGTGCATCACAAAATGCCAACCCGACGGCAGAGTTCATTGCATAATAATATTGTAAAGGAAAAGAGAGGGGATGTTCTTTCGCTAATGCTTATCTGTAGGCATATCTAATACAGAGAATGGAAATGTGGGTTTTTGGGGAAATGGAATCTTGGAGTTGAATTCTTAATGATGTGGAAGTCAGGACAAGCTATGACTTTTCATAATCGTAATTTCTCACAGTCATTGAAGGGTTTTCCAATCTCTCAAGGGCTAACAGTTGCAAACATGTATTGCTTTATAAAGGTAGGATGTGTGAAGGCTGAAAATGATTGCCTTGTTCGCTGGGAGACTTACTCTGTCTGGCACGTGTCACTTGCTGTTCCTTTATTGACCCCACACATGAGCAGCTGTCTACTCCACTAACTCACATCAGACCTCCTCCTTTGGGCTATTTAGACAGAACCGAGTTAGAGGCTTCGTTTTAGACAATGCGTTTCATGCTTTCAACTAATCACAATGTATTTCTGCCCCAAAATCTGTCTCTAGGCACCCGGAGCCACTTGGGGTGGAGGAGTAAATGAAATGTGTGTCTAATTGCCCCCATGAGCAACCGCATCCTAGTTTCTGACACCAGAAGAATTGGATGGTTCTTGGCTACTGTAACTAACCAGTATGATCAAAGATACCATAATGTCTGATCCAGTCTTGATCAAACGGGAGAAAATACAAAACACAATTTCAAATTCTCATGGGCTGTGGACATTCTGGAACTGAGGAAAACGATGATCTTCAAGTGCGATGTATTCTTAAAGTCAAACAATAGTTTAGCATAACTGGTCGGGGGGGAAGGTCTGCCTTGAGCATTGAACTCCTTAAAGAAGGACTTAGGTGGGATTGTATTGACAAGAGCAACCTTAAAGATTAGACAGGAACCTTGTGGGAGGCAGTTTATGTTAACTAGGGGAACAAGTCAGAGAAGGACACAGACTGGTCACATCATTCAAAGACTGCCGCCCATCCCACTACACTGTTCCTGTAGAAAATGCCGAATGCGGGGGAGCACGGAAGGGGGGGAAATGAGGAGCTGATGCCAGGGGCTTAAGTGGAGAGCAAATGTTTTGAGGATGATGAGGGCAATGAATGTACAAATGTGCTTTACACAATTGATGTATGTGCGGATTGTGATAAGAGTTGTATGAGAAAAAATGATAGAAAATTAAAAAAAAAAGTTGTATGAGCCCCTAATAAAATGATTTTTTTAAAAGAAAGAAAATGCCGAATGGATACAATTTTACTATCTAAATTCTCCATAACAACAAAATTAATAAAGTTTACAGGGAGAAAAAAACATATTCTGACTTTTTGAAAAGAAAATAACCTCTGCACTTTTGGGGGAAATGACGGCGCTTAAGGATAATTATTCCTAACGCCAAGGGGAGCAGGGACAGGCTTGCTGTGGCACCGGACCCCAGGGGTAGCAGCGCATCAGGGAGTCCTGGAGTAGAGGCTCCTCAAGACTCTGCTAGGATAGTCAGATTCACCTGAGCTTATTCTCCTGGTAAAGTTCTACTCTGCTGCATGGAGTGAAGAAGTCATCTTCTCAACCAAGGGACCAACTAAATCACTTGCTGTCCAGTCAGTCCTGACTCACGGCGCCCTCGGGCATGCCGCTGTAGAACTGTTCCCTATACAGTTTTCAATGGCTGGATGTTGGCAAGTCTTTCTTCTAAGGCGCCTAAACTCAAGTCTTCAGCCTTTCGTTTAGCATCCAGTGATGGTAGCCACTTGGACCCCTCAGGGACTCCACACCCAATGGAAGTGCCATTTATCACGGCACTGGGTTTGAGAATCACTCGTTCCCACGTGTCTACTTTGCCCTCTTTTAGGTATGCAGGGGACAGGGAGCTCCAAAGACACCTACCCCCTCCCTGAACCAGGCAGGCAGGAAAGAGTCCCTTGCTCATAACCCAATGCCATATTGGTGCTCAGGACATTTGGCATGACTAGGAGTTCAGTAGGAGTTGAGGAGGGGCTCAGACACACGCAAATGGAGAGACAAAGCTAGTAACACATCGTGACCAAAGCCGATGTGATGGGGAAGGACGCGGGGGGCACGGTGGATTTCACAGCTTTTAGTAAGAGTCCTACAGCACAAAAGCGTTCAGTCGTTCCCAGGAGCTCCCATCCAAAGTCACTTTACTGACTCTCCATCACAGACACCCAAAGACTCTCCCATTCCAACCATATCATACGGAGAAACCTCTGACTTTAGGAACTCTTAACCCAGGTGAAAATCCTAGCTGGCCAAGAAGAAAGCACTGGCATTTCAAACTCACTGCCATCAAGTAGATTTCAATTCATAGCAAGCTCCTAGGACAGGGTTAAACTTTCCCTGTTGATTTCCAGGACTGTAACTCTTTACGAGCGTTTTTCCCACAGAACAGCTGGTGGTTTCAAACTGCTGACCTTGGGGTTAA
Source organism: Tenrec ecaudatus (assembly GCF_050624435.1). Classification (NCBI taxonomy): domain Eukaryota; kingdom Metazoa; phylum Chordata; class Mammalia; order Afrosoricida; family Tenrecidae; genus Tenrec; species Tenrec ecaudatus. Next base: position 16,298,520 of record NC_134542.1, on the reverse strand, counting down.
CATCTCAACTCTTAATCCACTACACCACCAAGCCATTGGAAACCCTATGCCACGCAGTTCCACAGGGGGCGCCATGCATCCGAGTCAGCTCAATGCCAGCAACCTTTCAACTTTCAGTGGCTTAAAAACAATCCAATGAAGTCTAAATTATCTTGACTAAAATAACTTTAAAATGACTGTTTTTGAATGGTGAGATAATAAAAAGCTGACTTTTCTCTCGGGTAAAGTACTGTTTCAAACACCCATCACCACCACCACCGCCACCGCCGCCACCACCACCACCGCCACCCAAGAAGCCATTTCGGCACTTCCTATGAGTCAGGTTCCACATCTCTCCACTTGGAACCCTTGTGTTTAATCCTTTTATTATCATTATTTATTATTATTTTAAGGGCACATTGTGTTCCACAGATGTGAGCATATTTTGTTTTTATTCTGGCTTCTTCCATACAAATGTCAACTGCTCAGGGCAGACACCAGGTCCTTTGTGCTGCTCATTCCTCTGTGCAGTGTTGATGCTGAGAGCGATGCTCACTCAATTCTTCCAAGAAGGAGAAGAATTCATGGCCGCACTCTGGGCAGCGAAAGCAAAATAGCTCTACTGGTGTCAAATCGTGGTGGCCTTTAGCCAGGATGTAGTCTCCTGATAGGGCAGCTTGCTGCAAATATTCATGCCATGCCCATACTCACAAACCAGCCAACCAGAGTGCAGGACACTGCTCTCCACAAAATCTACCGACCACAGCCTGAGACCCACAGTGCCGCAGGAAGAAGGCTGCAGGCAGTCAGGAAACTGTGCAGACTAGTCAGCTCTAACCTGCGCAGGCACTTCGGCATCACTTCCTAAATGGAAGATAGGAAGCATGCACAGTCCGTCCATAAGAGTTGGGGCGGTCAGAAGAGGTTCCTGGTACGCAGATTCACACTCGAAATCTTGAGAACAAGTAGTCAGAGCTACATAGCAAATTCTGACATCATTGTCAGTTATGTCCCAATGCAATAAGGAGCTGCTTCCTGTAAAAGTGATGTAGAGAGAAGAATTACATTTTATGTTCTCATTGGTAAATGCTGGTAATAACCGAAGGTGATGGGACAACTGTCCTAAAAGATTCTTGGTTTTGTTCTGTCTTTCAATTACTTATCGTTATGTAGGTGATGGGTTACGGGGCAGATCACAAGTGTTACACCCAACCACTTGCACGATTTTTGTTTCAACCCACCCACTGCAATCCTCTCGATGTACCATTGCACCTCCCACTTCCTCCCTGCATTTCCTGTGTCCTCGCCTCCTTTCCGAGCCCACCGGACTGTGTCCTGGTGTAGCTGCTCCTCTTTTGAGCTCACGTGGTTGATTATTGGAACACAAGGGTGCGGTCTGGTGGCATGGTGCTTAGGCAGGGGGCTGTTAACCAAAAGGCCAGGAGTTTGAACACACCAGCCACTCCGCAGAAGAAAGGTGAGGCTTTCTACTTCCGTACAGAGTCACAGTCTCAGAAACTTATGGGGCCAGTTCTACCCTGTCCTATAGGGTCACTGTGAGTCAGAAGTGACTCAACAGCAGTGAATTAAGGGTGAGTTCAGTGCCATTGTCCCATCTCTTTAACCCCACCAAGAAACAGGGTCTCCTTTAGGATTTTGGGATTCTGCTCCGCATTTCTTCTGGACTGCACTCAGGAAAGCAGATTACCAAGATTTCCCCCCACATTGCTGCTGCAGGGGGGCTCCGACCGCCACTGTGTGGGTCAGCAGCCAAGCGCACAGCCATTGGATCTCCAAGGCTCCTTCTCACATTGCATAAAGCGCAGCTTTGTGTAGTTCCAACAGCCACACAGCATCTCAGTGCTGGAAGGAAACCTCTCCACCTACCTCTTTCGTATGTTCCAACCCCCTTTCTTTTATAGGAGGTTGGTGGCACAGTGGTTCGGTGCATGACTGACGATTGAAAGGTTAGCAGGTGGAACCCACCAACTGCCTCCCGGGAGACAAGTGTGCCAGTGGGCTTTGGTAAAGATTTGCAGCCACGGACTTCTGATGGAGCATTTCAACTCTGCCCTATGGGACCGCTGTGGATGGCAAAGGGTTTGGTTTGTTTGAGTTTTTCTTTACATGGGTGAAGAATCTAAGGAGTAAAAGGACTTTTTTTTGGAATCACAAAACTGGTGGATAAATCAGGATTAGATTCAGGGCAGGAAAATACAACAGGAGTCAATGCCAAGGGCAAATTTATTTTATATTTGATACTTAGGGTTGTTTGTTATTTTAAGCATATCAGGGTCTAAGTTGGAATGTAGGGAAAGTGGGCAAGTGAGGGAAAAGTGGGAAGGAGCATGCTAATTTTTCCACTGATTTCAAGACCTAAACTCGGGGCGGGGGGGGGGGCTATTGTTTGTTTTTTCTGGGCAAAAGTATTTATGGTAAATTATTCCACATAATTACACAAAATAAAATAAGAAAATTCACAAGTAGTCACTGTAAATGGTGATGCATATAACAAGCAGTCACTGTAAATAGTGATGCATATACTATATACCATTTTAATAACTCTTTTCTTAGTACAATGTGCACATGCATTTGTGTGATATATGTATAAAAATGTATAGGGTTTTTTAATAACTGGGCACATACTGAGCATATATCACTTCTTCTATTGTTCATAAACAACTCTCTACGAGGGGAACTACCCATATCCCCGAAATAATGGCATAGATTGTTCAGGAGGCCTATACAACTGGTGAGTTAGGGATCGGGAATATAAACCTGGATCTTTTGACCCTACAAATCTATGATCATTCCATTCCCTAGCCTGCCTTTGTCACTCCCTAGAAAGTCTCCCTCCACCTCACAGGTAACAGAAGAGTCCAGAGCACTCAAGGGACTTGCTGAAGGGCAGCCAACAGCAGTTCTTCTGACCGCCACTTCACACTCTTCTCACAGGCCTCTGGGGCTGAGTGAGGTTTTTCAGCTGACGTTAAACTGGACTAACTCTGGACATTCAGATGGGTTTCTACTTCCTCATCCTGTTTCAGAGCATGTTTGGGGTTTCTGTTTTTTTTTTGAGCATGTTATAAGAGTGTAACACTTGGATGGACCGGTTCTCAGTGTGAATGTGGCCAACATTCATTCTAATTCCTTTCTCTCGGAAGACACTCATTCTCACCACAATGTAAGTAAAAACCAAAATCACATTTGGCCTACCTCGTCCTCTATTTCTCGCACAATGCCCAGTCTGATAATGTCTAATGTCGGTCTTAGATGCGTACGTGTGTCTAAAGAGAAAGCTAGGAAGCCACGCCCACCAGACCTTGCCCAGGTGCTACAAGGAACTGCGGTTGGGATGTGTGGGCGAGATGGAAATGCAGCATCTCTCATGACAGACATGACAACCACAGTGGTTGCCAACATCATTAAAAATACCTTCACATGTGTCAGCCATGAAAGCTACAACCACCAAATTCTGGAACTTTCTAGAGACGTTCTGCCTAAGGCGCATAAGTAAGGAGTCCTGGTGGTGTTGTAAGTCAGACATTGGGCTGTGAATCACAAGATTGGCAGTTCAAACCAAGCAGCTACTCCCTTGGGGAAAAATGAGACTGTCTGCTCCCGTAAAGCTTTAGTCCCAGAAAACCCTGTATCAGGCCACTATGACTCCGAATTGACTTGAGGACATGGAGTTTGATTTTTTTTTTTTAATGAAACAAAATCTCACCAAAGTTCCCCTCAACTTGAATTTCCTCTTCAGCCATTCCATTCCTAGATTGAAGTCACAGCAATTTCTACAGTAGATATACATACTGCCTAGTCTCTCTGTTAGGAATGTATGGGCTATAACGGGGACTCCGTTATTTAAACTATTCATCAAAATGTACAACACTAGGCGGGTTTAAAAGGGATTTCCAATGCACATGGAGAGAGGCTGAGTCACAGACTCTGTCCCTCCGGTAAAAGATACCAACTTGAAAATCGTGGTGAAACAGTGGCGAACCTGCTGTGGCCATCTTTCATCTACATGGAAAGGAGGTAAAGGACAAAGGAGTACATTTCCCAGTGTCCTTTGAAATGTCTCCTCCACAAATCTCCTGCAGATCACCCTGAGGATGCGGGTACCCTCCTAGAACAAAGGCAGATCCGTATGGGACATGTTCCCAGAGCAGCACAACAAACCCCGCGAGCTGAGGCAGTCGGGCCACCTGACTGGTTGCTCCTTCTCCGGAGCGTGCAAAAGCACTGTCCCGAGAACTCTGCCTGGAGGGACTCCTTTCCACTGTCTTTCTTGCCACATGGGATGGGCTGGACAAGAGTCATGAAAGATCAACTAGGACCAGGTTTCCCATGAGCGAACTCCACGGGCTACCTCACTATTTCAGGGTCTGGAAAAGAAACCCGTCCCTTCTGTGGCCTCGATGAGATGGTTCGAAACCTTGGCATTTTAATGAATTCAAAAATCGCAGCAGAGATTTGGGGGCAGCAGGTGGGGGGGTCTGTTTGTTCTTTGGGGAGTACAGAGTTGACTCGATAGTTCACGACTGATACTCGGGTATAATAAATATGATGCTGCCCCGAGTCAACGCGTGGCAGCAGGAGGTACCGGGTACCCCGCGATCTTTTCATCCTGGTCCTGCTGGATTCCTGGCTTCCTAGGCAGTTTCAGCTGTCACAGCTGCTTAGAGTTTACTGAGCTGTTTTTAGTGACTCATTCAAATATTCATAAGCAGCGAGGACTGTCTGGTAACAACTTCATTTTCGGCTCCGACTCTGCTCGTCCTTGTGGACTGCCTCGGGTGACCCAGATTGGGTTGTCGGCAGTCACGTGGCCTTTCAAGGATAATGGAGTTTCCTTGGGAGGAGGCAAAAGAGAAGCATGCTCTGTCTTTTATCTCTGCTTGGCTGGATGATGAAAATAATTGCAGACGACAGTTATGGATTATCAAAGACAAGTGAAATTGTCAGGCCTGTATCAAGCACGGCTGTGCGCTTCCCGAGAAGGCAGCTCGTTTAATTATTTACCTTGTGAGACTACAGACACCTCGGAAAAGCCTAAAATGGTAACATATTAGTGCAAATATTTACTTGACAAGATGGTTCCCGAGTACAATCACGGAAAAAGGTGTAATGTCTTCTTATTCGTAGGAGAGCCTGGTGGGCTATACCATTCCTTGACATGGGAGGACCTCCCTTCATGATGAGCATTCTGTTATTTGATTACCCTCTGGTTACAAACCCCTTGGAGTAGACAAATTCCCACTGCTTAGTCTCGGGTGACTACCGAACACATGAAGTAGCTGCAGTCACGCATGATGCCTACCAATCAGCAAGAGTATAACATACAAGGAGCAGCTCTTCCGTTCAGCTCGCACCAGACACCGGTAGTTTACAACGTCTAGCTGCCCCAAGGAAGAGCAAGGTGTCAGGCTGCTTCTGCCAGGATTTCCAGCCTTTAGAAACCTGCTGGGGACAGCTCTGCTCTCTCCTACAGGGTCACGAGTCAGAATCCACTTGACGGCAGTGGGTCTCATGAAGACACGACACCTCTGTGAAGAAGCATTTCTAAATGAATGTAATGCTTTGACATCTAAACACCAAAGTACTTTGTCCTTGTGGTTGTAGTTAATCGCCTTCGAGTGGACTCCAGCTCCTGGTGGCCTGAGAAAACCATTATCTGGTCCTGACTTGCTCTCACAATTGCCAGCATTACTGAGCCCAGCCTTGTAGCCATTGGGCCATTGGGCCATTGTTCCAACCCATCTCCCAGAGGTCTGCCTCACCCTGTTGGCCCACTATTTTATTAAACATGATGTCCCTCTCTAACAACGGATCCTTCCTAATGGTGTGTCCAGCGTGATAGAGACAGTATGTTTTTATTGCCTCAAGATAAACGTAAAAATAATCATTTTTTTCAACTGCCATTGAGTCAATTCTGACTCACCGCGACCCTGCAGGGCAGAGTACAACTGCCTCTGTGGACTCTGAGCCTGTGGATTTTCACAGGAGTAGAAAGACTCATCTTTCTCTTGGTGAGCAGTGGTTTGGAACAGTGACCTTTTGATCAGCAGCCCACCGCGTAACCCACTATGCCAGCAGGGCTCCTACCCTTACACTGGATAATTTTCAAGATGAGATCACCAGGCCTTTCTTCCTCGCCTGTCTCTGTCTGGAAGCTGAGCTGCATCCTGCCCACCCTGGCATAGCTTCCAGCATCCTGAAACCCACACATCACTAGAGTACTAGAAACTGAGAGATGGGTGGTGGATTCTGTTCTTAATGTAACGATACTTAGAGAAATGTATTCTTCCTCTTTTTTTAAACAATTTATTATTACATACAATGCTGCTCATTTTACAAGAAAAAAATCCATGACTTTTTGACTGAAATTGCGAGTCTTATTTTTGTAAGATGACCGGCTTATACCCACATCGTTCTTCTCAGCAAGAAAACAAACAAGAGTGCTCGTGCGATCCTTTATATAGTCTTATGTATTCTTTGTCTATTGCCCAGAAGTTAAATCCCATATTACCTCATTTGGCCTGGTGAGGGGGAAGTTTAGGGGATAAAAGAAAAATCAAGTCTATAGGAGGCAAAGCAAAAGGAATTTTAGTCTTGCAGCCACAACCAGATAAAAACATGGAAAAGACCATTAATCTCATTTGTTTGCTTTATAGCAACACTCCTTGTCACAACTTCAGTTAAGGATGTGTCAACAGTTATACCAGCAATTATATATCAGCAAAATTAGTTCTTAAAAATTTTTTTGAAAAAGGAATGAAGGTCCTGGTACTAGAAGCTCTGTGCTCTTGCCGAGGCCTGTGTGTGCTGGGATGGAGTGGGATATGAGTTATGAATGCATGATATAATAACCAAGTGTCTGAAGGATGCTTAGCGGGAACGGGACTGTCCTCATCATTCCTTAAGTGAAGTACCAGTGTTTCACTGGATCTGAGAGCACGCTTTCTCCTAAGAGGTCAGCTTTCCTTTTCTGAGATGTTTCCTGAAGTTTGGGAAGGAGAACCCCTCTGTAAGATGTGCATGGTCAGGTATCATCAGAACAAAAACATCATATCATTGTGAATGAGGGGAGTGCAGGGTGGAGACCCAAAGCCCATCTGTAGGCAACTGGACATCCCCTTATGGAAGGGTTACAGGGAGGAGATGAGCCAGTCAGGGTGCAGTATAGCAGTGATGAAACATACAACTTTTCTCTAGTTCCTATATGCTTCCTCCTCCCCACTATCATGATCCAAATTCTACCTCACAAATCTGGCTAGACCAGAGGATGTACACTGGTACAGATGGGAACTGAAAACACAGGGAATCTAGGACGGATGATCCCTTCAGGACCAGTGGTGGAGTGGGGATACCAGGAGGGTGGAGGGAGAGGTGGGGGTGGGATGGGGGAACTGATTACAATGATCTACATATAACCTCCTCCCTGGGGGACAGGCAACAGAAAAGTGGGCGAAGGGAGACGTCAGACAGTACAAGATATGACAAAATAATAATTTATAAATTATCAAGGGTTCATGAGGAAGGGGGAAGCAGGGAGGGAGGGGAAAAACGAGGAGCTGATGCCAGGGGCTCACATGGAGAGCAAATGTTTTGAGAATGATGAGGGAAATGAATGTACAGATGTGCTTTGCACAATCAATGTATGTATGGATTGTGATTAGAGTTGTATGAGCCCCTAATAAAATGATTTTTTTTTAAGATGCACATGGTCATCCGTGCCTCTGACTTTTCTTACGGCTCCATGGTGGCTTGAAGAGAAGTCACGTCTTACTGGGAAGCTGAGCCTTAAACAGAGATATGAAAATGAAGGCTCCATTAGGACAGGACCTCTAACTCTCATGACATAAAGGAGTTTGATGACTGTGACCTGAAATCAGTGTGGCAACATGTGAGCCTGCCAGGGAACCACCATAAAAAATGTAAACCCATGTATCAGAAGCCTCCCTTTCACTACATGCAAAGAGCTCCAGTCATGGGCAAAAGGCATTGCTAAGATTTAGTAAGGTGGTACTCTTTAATAGTATATATACACTGTGGCTGCGCCATTCACGTTATTAAAGGCCATTCTTCCTCCCAGGCCATCAATGAGATATCCAAAGGGACAGTCCAGGGGAGGCATCAATCTGAAGAGACTCAAAGAGCCACCAGAGGGGAGCTCTTACCGCCAGCTTGTTGAATGAATGCAAGATGCGGATGCACTTAATAAGTAGGACTCTTCAAGGAGGGCTGTTTCTGTGCGCCAAGCACTTTACAGATGTCATCTCATTTGCTATTCACCTGAACTCAGCAAGATGAGAGCTATTATCTCCATTTTATAAATGAGAAGACTGAGGTGCAGAGATATTAAGTGGAATGCCCAAGTTTGCACTCCCAGCAAATGGCCGGGTGGAAATTCAAACCCAGCTTATCTACATCAAAGACTCAAGCTCTTTTTACTATCATGCTGCTTCTCGATTAGAGGTGACTGAATGAATAGCTAATGGGCCTTCCCTTGTCCCCTGGGGCTCAGTAATGTGACACTTGTCAAAGAGAACCTCTAGGAAGGGTAGCCCAAGTGCAAGTGAGTTTCTAGAGAAAACCCACAGAGACAAGTCGGAGTGTAATGCTAGAGGTGCAACCCAGGCCCAGGGCTGAAAGGGGGAAGAAGGAAGAAGACATGAAAGACAAGGTTTCCGAGCAGTGAGTGGTGAGACAAGATAACCTTGTGCAACCCCATCACTACATAGCAGAAGGCCATGTGCAGCATGCATTTCGATAGGAAAGGCCAGCAGACCTTCGAGGAAGATGTGCAATGGGTAAGGTTTGGAGGACCAGCACAATACAAACAAAGTTGCTAAAAGCTTTACAGGTCCCAGGCTCACGCTCACCAGAGGCGGAAAACTCTTAGCCACCAGTGCATGAGCAGTGACAGAAGAGAATGACCAGTCCATTCAAAAAATGGACACAAACCCACAGAGTCACCTTAGTGGAAGAGAAGATGCTGAGCCTGATACCAAAAGAAAGTAACGCGTCCACGGTCATTCTTGGCTAAAGATTCCACCAATCCAGGCTAGAGAGAAGAACCTGGTAGCTAGTGTGCCAACATTTCATCAAAATCAACCCATAACACCATTTAAAGTTCATGCATACGTGCATTTCTAGAACTTTCCGCGGTTCATTTTGTTCTATTTAACTACTTTATTTTGTCTTCATAAGGTCCCAAGAAATCTACAAATCTACTGTGTGTATGTGTTTGTGTTTGAGTGTGATTTTTTTGTTCCCTCTCCCACCGCAGTTTCCTTTTTATCAGCCCAATTCTAAACTTCTGTGACGGGTCAACAAAAGTAAGACTCAGAGAAGCAGGAGCCAAGGGGCGGGAAGGAAGACAGGAAGGAGGCTTTGCTAAACTAAGCTCAGCTCAGGAGGAGGATAAGGTTTGGTGCTGGGTGCCCAGGAGAGTCTCAGACAGGGGAGAAGATCAGAAGATAAGAAGGGTGCTTGATTCAATCAACTGGATTTGTTAAACTGAAATCAACACCAAGAATTTTTTTAAAGGGACATAAGAAAGCAAATAGATGAGTCTGAATTTCTGTCTGGAACCATCTCTCTCAGCTGTTACCTCCATGACATTCCATTTGATGGAAATAAGAAGGAAAGAAAATAGAGGGGAACGAGAAGGCCAAAGGAGATGAGATGTCATCGGCACCTAAGAACCTGAAAAATGTAGGTGACATAGGTAAGTTTGGTGACAAATAAAAACCAAAAGTAACGTTCCACGGTTATTCCTTAAGTTGCTACCTAAAATCATCAAAGTAGAAATAGGGGAGGGAAGGACCAACGCAATTTTGTTTTGCCAGGTGTTGGAGGTAAGAATCGGGTGGTAAATAGGTGGAAGGATGGTGAGGCCGGTAGTTTCTGTGGAGCGTGCACTGACTCCTGGAAGCCTAATGTATAAAAGAACAAATATCACCTGACCCAGCATTATACTCATGATCATTGAGCCGAATGAAGGTTGAACATGATAGTGGACAGGAGGAAGTGAAAGGAAATAGAGGAAAGAACTAGGAGGCAAAGGACATTTATAGAGATATAAATATAGGCACCTACATATGTAAATATATTTATGTATAATGATAGGGAATTCTATATATAAACATATAATTATATGTTAATATAAGTAGCAGATGGACATTGGGCCTCTACTCAAGTACACCCTCAATGCAAGAACACACTGTTTTAATAACCCGGCATTCTGTGATGCTCAACTTCTCAATACAATCACTGAAGACACAATAGTTGCATAAGTAAATGTGGTGAAGAAAGCTGATGATGTCCAGCTATCAAAAGATATAGCGTCTGGGGTCTTCAGGGCTTGAAGATGAACAAGTCACCACCCAGCTCAGAAGCAACAAAGCCCACATGGAAGAAGCACACCAGTCTGTGTGATCATGAAGTGTTGACGGGATCAGGTATCAGACATCAGAAGACCCAACATAAACAATCATATCAATGTGAACAAGGGGGTGGACAGAGTGGAAATGCAAAGCCCATCTGTAGACAATTGGACATCCCCTCACAGAAGGGTCACAAGGGAGGCACAAGCCAGTCAGCTTGCAACATAGCACCAACGAAACATACAACATTCCTCTAGTTTTTTAATGCATACTCCTCCCTCTCCCCTCCCACTATCATGACCTCAGTTTTACCTTACAAATCTGGCTAGACCAGAGCATGTTCACTGGTACATATAACAGCTCTAGATATATGGATTCCAGGACAGATAAACCCCACAGTAAAAATAATGGGAATAGTGATACCAAAAGGGTAGGGGGAAGGTAGGTGGAGAAAGGGGAACCGATCGCAATGATTGACATAACCTCCCCCTGGGTGATGAACAACAGAAACATGGGTGAAGAGGGACAGCAGATGGTGTAAGATATGGAAATAATTATTTATAATTTATCAAGGGTTCGTGAGGGTGGGAGGGTAAAAGGGTAGAGGAGGAAAGAAATCTATGAGGAGCTAATACCAAGGGCTCAAGTAGAAAGAAAATATTTTTAAAAAGATAATGGCAACCTATGTCTACTTTACATGGTGGAGTTATGGATTGTTATAAGGGCTGTAAGAGATCCCAATAAAATGACTTATTATAATTTAATAAAGAAATCGTTTTTTAAAAACAGCGGCAGAGGCAAGATTGACTAAAGAATTGTAAGTATTTGTTATTTGGGGGGAATGCACACAGCATAGCTTCTGCAGAAACATAAATACAAAAGCATCAAAAATCCCAGGTTCACATTGTCATATATTGGCCAACTTGACTATAGGCCAGCTGAGTGCGCAGGTTTCGTGTTCATCTCAGCCATTTAGTGTTGACTAAGAACTGAATGTACTTTGGCGATCCCAGGTGGAGTTTCAAAAGCAGAATGATTACCCAATGGAAAATCGCAGCTCTAACTTCAATTTTAAAAGCAGACATGCCATAATCTAAGACAAAGACGGGGGGAAATCACAATGCACTTGTTAAAAGGATAAAAATGAATGGTTTGGAGATTAATTTTCAACTTTCACCAAAACCCTTGAGAATTCTAGGAAACAACTTGGAGTTGTGCACAATTACCAGGTTACTACTCTTTGCCACCATGCGGCTCTCTTCCCCGGAGGCATTATTGAGATTATAGGAGACACACAGAAAAAATAAGGAAACTTGGAAACTCAAAGAGGATCAGAGCTAGATGGCACCTAACAGCAACATAATGAAATTTATTTTTAAAGAAGTTTTTGTGTTTATATATGTGCATGTATCTGTATACTGGATGGATGGATAGAAAAATAGATGATAGAAGATAGATAGATGATAGATAGATAGATAGATAGATAGATAGATAGATAGATAGATAGATAGATAGAGATAGATAGATAGGCAATAGATAGACTGCCATGAAGTCAGCCCCACTTCAGGATATGCTGTGTACAACTGTGTGAGACATTTCCTGGTCCTGTGTCCTCTGCACCATCATCCCATTGGAAGTTCCTGTGTTGATACAGTTCAGTGAGGGTCTCCCTCACCCTTGCTGTCCCTCTAGATCACCAAACAAATTGTCCTTCTCTAGCAACCGGTTCCTCCCAATGACAGGTTCAAGGGAAGCAATATGGACAATAGTCTAGTGTGATTCATACATGCTAATTGGCTAACAATTTCAAGACTTTTTCTAAATCCAAAGGTCTGCTGAATCCAGCCCATTGTGTATGTGATAGTTAGGTTTATTGTGCCAACCTGGCCAATAGGAACATGTGGGATCAATCAGGTCACAGTTTGATTGGAGAGCAAAGAGATACCATATATACTCATGTATAAGCCGAGTTTTTCAGCACATTTTGTATGGAGTATCTGTGGTAAAATTAGGTGCCTCCGCTGATTTTCGGGTCAGCTTATACTTGAATGTAAACAGTAAATGGTTCTGCAAGGCCCGCCCTCGTCTCTCTTTGTCCCTGGCTATCTGAGCATGCTGGAGCATGCTGGAACATACTGCTGACAAACACACACACACACACTCACACACACACACGTTGCTAGGTATCTGCCTCAACCTGTGAGCTACACTACCTGTGGGCCAAGCCAACCTGTGGATGGTGTCACTAGAGCTTGAGGCTCTTTCAAGACTGGCTTCACCATGCTGCTGGTGCTTGAGCTTGAGCTTGAGGCTGGTGGATCCTGTCACCTTGCATTGCTTGCATTCATATCATCAGGGCCTGCTTCACTAAACTCCTAAGCTTCTGACTGTCGGTGACCCACCCTGCTGTTTGCTGCCTGTGGGCAGACTCTGCTTGCCTTGCCTGGGGGAGGACTCAGCTGTTTGCTTTCTTAACTTTAACCAAGGAGCCCGTATGAGCTGAAGGACTTCCATGGGAGTAAGTTGAACTGAACCCTCTGTCCTGCTGTGTGGACTAATTGGCTGTTTATCACTTCTCACTCTGTTTATCTATCTACTTATATCTATATCTACATATAAAATGACAAGTGCTCTGGTTTTGTTTCTCTAAAGACCTCTGCCTAACACAGACCCTCATGGCATTTGAAATGCCAGCAGAAATACACAAGCTACCGCAATACAGCAAACTAACAATTGAGGGGGTGGATATTTGTATTATGTGTGTGTTGTATTATACACACAAATATTTTTGTTCTGACCCATAGTGACCTTATGCACAAAACAACAAAACAGTGCCAGGTTGTGAACTATCCTCATGATGCTAATCCACAATATATTCAGATATTGGGTACTTTCCTGTTGTCATACATGTGAGATGTCCGATACCAAGAGAGCTGATAAGTGGGGGATAGGTGTACATGTACGAGGGTGTTTCAAAAGTTTGTGAGAAAATTCCATTCTCTATCAACCCCATTTACCCCACGAACTTTTGGGAGCCCACTCAGATATTTTTGTTGACCTCTTTGCACCATAACAAGCAAAACGTAATGACTCAACCTTTTGTACACTGGAAATTTTAGGACTTGTACATCACACACACTCTGGTTTTCAACACTTCTTGGAATTCAACTCTAATTTCAGATTAGCTTTTATTTGTAAAAAATATAGTTGCTTTGTCCCTTGGGGTCTGGCTTCTGGTGATAAAAGACAAAGAATCAACACATCATTTCATTTTACCTACTTTCAAAATTATATTTCAGTTACCGTAATGGAAAACCACCTTCTTCTACTGGCATCTACGCCAGTGTTCACAGGCAAATACATAAAGGACGGGTTTCAAGAATGAAAAGATGACATAAGCTAAAATAAGGATGTTCTTTCTAGGACATAAGTAATAATTGCACTGTAAGTTATATAAGCCTCCTTGACAGTGCTCTGGGAAAGAAATCCATTTATCAGTCTAAGCAAGTAATTCCATGTTCTGTGAGTGGCAAAATGAGAACAGCTTCGACTGATTTATGAAGTGATTTCTGTTGTTGTTGTTGTTGTTCTACAGAATGATTGAAACAAAGAACCCGCAGGAATGGTGGTTCATCTTTTCTGTTCAAGTGCCAATTCGTTTTATGACTTTTGTTCTGTTTCTAGTGCCGACGTTGTTGCCTCATTCACCATCTGCTAATGTTAAATAAGAAATATTTAACTCTGGGCTACTCAGGATGAATTGCTCCAAGAAAGTAATTTAATAGTTACTGTCCTTCTTGCACGCTGCTCCATGTATCTTGGAGGGGGTACGTTTCTGGCCTGGGAGGCAACAGGGGACATATCTTGCTCATCTTTGGGCTCTCTTTCAAGTTGAGCATGGTCCCTGGGATGTAGGAGATGCGCACACACACGCACACATACACACAAGCCTGTAGAACCAAGTGGAAGTGAACTCTAAACCTGCTGAAATGAGATGGGAACATCAAACATACAATTTTGATTCAGCTGCTTAAGGGCTGGGTGGACTGGGATGATTCTGTGACCTCTCTGAGACTGTGTGTATTCATCTGTCAAATGGGAATAGCCCATGTCTACCTTCCAGAGCTGCAGTGATAATTCTGTAAATTTCAAAAGCCCCTGCTGGCAGATCAATTTTGATTCATAGCGAGCTTGTAGAACAGAACACAACTTGACCCTGTAGAACAGCCTCTGGGGCTTTCCAGTCTACAGATCGTTACCGAAGCAGCCTGCCACGGCTTTCTCCTGCCGAGCAGCTGGTGGTTCCAACACTGACCTGTCAGTGAGCAGTCAAGCCTCAGCCACCAGGCCTCCTTTGTAAATGGCCAGTTGCCCAAAGGAGAAGGGTGGACCGGGTTATCTGTAAACCGGTTTGAGGTAGGATTGATGACTAAGTCATCTCTTAAAAAAGGAATGGCCTAGGAGACAGACACTCGATTCGTTTCTACCACCCCAATTCTTCTATGAGAAAATGGGCTCCCAATACGGAATCAAAGGACCTCGCTTTGCATACCCACGCGTGTGCACACAATGACAACAATCCTAAAAGGAAGGAAGTTTGGCCTGAAAGAAAGAAAAAATTAGTAGACACAAGCATCTCTCTCAACTTGTGTTGACTACGCTGGTGGCATCATGAGCTACATTTTAAGCTAATAACCTCCAGGTCAGCAGTTCAAACCTCCCAGGGACTGCACAGGAGAAAGATGAGGTTGTCTGCTCCTATAAAGATTTACAGCCTCAGAAGCTCCAAGGGGCAGCTCTGCTCTGCTCAACAAGGTCGCTATGGGTCAGAATAGACTCATTGGCAGTGGGTTGCGTTAGTTGTTATTGTTTGTTTAGGGCTGACCCTATGCTTGATGACCATTTTCAGTCTTCTTTCCCTTCATCTTCACCCCAAAATCAACGGAGAGAGCTAGTTTCTCCTATCCCCTTCCCTCCAGCTGCTACGTAAGTCACTACTCAATCAATGATCATTACAGCCATGGAATTGCCAAACATTCCAGGGCGCAGGACATCAACCCTACTCCCACTCTTCTCTAAATGCAGCAGCGCACCCCTGGGTGTATACGTGTGTTGGAAGCACAGGTAGCCTTAGGAAAAAGGTAAAGAGTACCTCTTCTTATGTGAGGATTTGGACAGTGGAGCAATATTTTTATACTAAAACAAATGCAAACATATTGTGGAAAGAAGTCAACATTCTCATGAATTTTTAAGACAAAACAGTGGAGGTTCAAGCAAGGTGGGAAAGGGAAAGGACTCCATTTCCTGACTCCTGTGTACCCCTGCCCTCTCACACACTGGGAGGGATTGGCCAATGAAGTGATTTGCAAGCTCACTGGGTACTGGCTTTCCCTAGATAAGGTTCTAAGTGGTTTCTGAGAAAGCAGGTGTTCCTAAGAAAGACATGGAATCCCAACTGTACTAAATACTAAACACCGCCCTTCTGTCAGTGTGGTACGCTGTGGTGGCTTGAGTGTTGCTAGGATGTCAGAAACCATGCCAACAATGTTTCAGCAAGATCGCCCAGGGAGGATGGATTGCAGGAGAGCTTCCAAGCTCAGACAGACTAGAAAGAAAAGCCTGGCGATCAACTTCTAAAGAACTAGCTGATGAAAATCCTGTAGCTCTCAAAAAACACTGTCCTGCATTTTACTAGGTTAGATTAAGCAACACACACAGGCACAGAAATGGACGCCAGTATGCCAGTAATCGTGAACATGGCATGGGACAGAGTCACGTATCCTTCTGTTGTACATGACATCACCATAGATGATAGATAGATGATAGATAGAAACATAGATAGATAGAGAGATGAGAGAGAGCTTTACCTCAAGAAAATGGCTACATGGTTGTAGAAGCTGGGGCTCATGGGTCAGATGTCAGGCTGAATGCTTCTCCTGCCTCACATAGCTGCAAAGGCTGAGGAATCCAAGAACAGCAGGTCAGTCAGCAGGCTGCTGGCCTAGAGGCTACAGAAGCTAAAGAACCCCAAGACCATCAGGCAATATGGCAGATCACTGACTCAGGTCCAAAGCATAAAAGGATACATGATGAGGCATCCAATGCAGGACACAGCATGAGCAAAAAGCCAGAGAGAGAGAGAAAGAGACAGAGAGAGAGCTATGTAATTCAAGCCACACCCTCTAAGGAAACTCCCATTGCGTTGACTGACTGCTCATGGCGATTTCTTCATGGAAGTGGGGGGTGACTACATCTTAACTGCCAACCACTGAGACTCATAGCCCAGCCAAGTGGATGTACAACAACCTTAACCACCACCCCACCCTGTTTTCTGGAAACCGAGGCACAGAGAGATAAGCAGTCAAGCCAGGCTTCGGTGAACGGCTCCTGAGCCCTGTGCTCCTGCTTCTAATCGTCACCCTACATGTCCTAGGTAACCTTGAGACCTCAAGCACTCTGCTCCTCGGGAACCGCTGCTCAGCTGGGCTGTTCACTGAGAATCCCAGCAAATTTGACCTTCTCTTAAGCGCCAAATGAGAGGTGAGAATACTTTGCCACCACCTGTCGGCCAGTGGGAGGAAGGACAATTAAACCACAAGATGTTGGTACAGCCCTGGGAGAGGACATGGACTGCTGGTGGCCAACCACAGCCAGAGGCAGAGGCTGAGCCCTGGAGGCAGTTTCTCGATTTGAGGACGAGGGCTGGGATGCTCACTAAAAGCTGAAACGAGGAAACCCAGCAGAAACCAGGGTGATGCTATGGGAAAATCACCACGCGACAGGCCACCAAGGGACCCTGTACCTTTCCCCAGCACCAGCCTCGGCCTCGGACAGACAGACACTGGCCATCCCAGGGCTTCAGTTTCCTGGTGTGTACAATGAGGAGCCTGGGGCCAAAGGCTCCACAGCCCCTGGGGTTTCTGAGATCCCAAGAAATCTAATGGAGCTCGGGTTTCTGATACTCAGGGAAGGAAGACCAAGAACTCGCCCAGCGCCTCCATGCCGTGGTATCCTGGGCACTGGGATTATCTCAGCGAGTCAACCCAAGCAAGCAAAGGGGCCATACAGCACACCTTGGCAAAATGCAAGAGTTTTGTTTTTAATGAAGATAACCTCCCCCTGTCCTGAAATGAAGTGATCCAAATGATGCATCTGCTTCCCCTTCCCAAACCTCAGAACAACCCGCATTTGCTCTAATCCAGCGGTTCTCAACCTGTGGGTCGCGACCCCTTTGGGGGTTGAATGACCTTTTTGCAGGGGTCGCCCGATTAATAACAGTAACAAAATCAATTATGAAGTAGCAACAAAAATAATTTTATGGGGAGGGGGGTGGTCAGCCCCACATGAGGAACTGCATTAAAGGGTCACGGCAGGAGGAAGGTGGAGAACCACTTGATGGACTAGAGTCCAATCCATCCCATGCCTCCTTTTCCCTCCACTTTACTAATTGGACAAATAAGGTGCAGACAAAACATATTTGTTTCGAGTATGTGCATTTTTATACTAATGAATAATGCCGGAGACTTCCTTTGTGTCCCATTGTAACAAAGACTATTGTTTCATCGGTCTTATTAGCGTCGGTTTCAACCTGCATCAGATAAAACCACTCCAACGTGCAGGCTCATCTGGGGAACGAGGGGACGCAGGGGGACAATGACCAGCGCTTCCTCCCCCATCAAACATTATCTGATCCTCCATGGAAATGACGAGAGTGGGTCAGCAGCATCTCTGCTTTACATAGAGGGTAGGACTCCAGCCCAGGCCTGGGAGCCTGGGAAGAGGACACATGCCCAAATGCCTCACTGATTCCAAAAACGTCTACTGGTTGATGTGCTTCCTAAGATTAAGACTGGATCGAGAGGTCTGATACACTGCGTCTTTGTCGGAGTACAGGATTTAGGGAGCAAAATGCCACCGGTGAGCCTCTCGGCATAGCTTTGCGGTTGTTTGCAGAAAAGAATGAATACAAGTCTCTGGAAGTGGACACGTGACTTCGGAAACCGGCTTTCCACATGCAACAGTGCAGACTTGTGAAGTGAATGCAGCAGGACTTTGATTAGGCTTACAGCCTGATCGTGTCCATTTTCCCTGGGAGCCACACAACCAGTCTGAGAAGGTAAACGACCAGAATGGTCCTTGGACGCAAGCGTGGCAAGACGTTGACTCGTGTTCTTTGGACATAGCCTTCAGGAGAAAGAGCGACTAGGTGAAGAACAGCACGCACGGCAGAGGGCCGGCCGAAACAAAGGAAATGCTGAGTGAGGTGGGTTGACACAAGAGCCACGGGCCGGACTCACGCATAGCAGTGAAGTAATGGGGAAGATGCACAGAGCACATTTCATTCTGTCCTACAAAAGATCTACAGGAGTTAGCCTGACTCAGGACAACTGACAGCAATATGTTCTTACGTTAGACTATCCCTCCCCAAATGAACATCTTCCAAATACTCTGAGTGGGTACCACTGGACTCCCAGATTTGAGTCTGTATATCCCTTACATTGGACATTTTCCAAGATCGCACCTCTAAAGGATTCCTTCCCTTTACTTCCGCTACTTCAACAATATAAGCAAGGAGCAATTGAATCACTAAGAACAAATGAATTGAACCTTTGATTCATATATTTCTAGAAGAATACAACCAGCAGCCTCTTCAGCCAGAGAATTCTATTGATTTCTCCTTGATTCCATTTCACTGCTAAAAGCAAACAGCAAACCAAGCAAATATAATCTACTTCTGATGACAAAAGAGCATGCCCACAGGAGAGCCTGTGTTAAGAAAGAACGGAGGGGCAGAGTTGCACATGCATCCATGTGGCAAAATATTTTCAGAGGCTCTTTTGGAGAATCGAGTAGGGGAGAGAATTGGATTTCTTTCCAATACTCTGAATTCTTCCCCTCTTCATTGCCACTGAAAAATCAATGTTCTGAGGCTAACAATGAGGGTGACTTCAAGTCCCCCACATTCACTCATGTGACTCTATGAAAATGTCTCCATGGAGGCACCTGGAGCCCTTGCCCCTGTCGTTTCTGTACTTGTGTTAACCAGCTGCAGGTGAGTAGAACCACAAGCGAGTCTGTTCCCACTTCAACTGGGCCAGTGACTCACTTGTACACATTTAGATCTGGTCCATTCCCTTGAAGCCCCCCAAAATGGCACAGCAAATTCTGCCCTCCAGAAAAAGGATCATTTATACTTCTCTGTGTATTTAAATATCAGGTGTCTAAGCAACTATAATTAATATAATATTGCTAGAGGCAAATTATAGCGTCCCATCAGTGAAGAATGCATAATGTTCCTGCAGAAGAAATACCACCTTCTAGGCGGTCTTGTCTCTCACATCAAGGTAGGAGCTTAGACATAAACCTTTAGCCCGATCGCTAAGTGCCCTTCCAGATAGAACATGTAAAAATACTTCTGTCAGACTGAGAGGCAATCAAAATTCTCTCACTTCATCTGAATTTTCTTTCCCATTAGACGTTAAGATGCTTAACAAACGTTTTGCATATGTTCGTTGCCATGTGGATTTTCCTCCTGTGAAATGCCTATTTACGTCCGTTGCTTGTTTTTCCGTGGAGGCTCACATTTGTTTTTAATATCTCATACAATTGCATGTGTAATTTGTAACGAAAGATGTTTGGGGGTGGAAGGGGGTCTGAAAATATATCTCCCATCGTCATTTACTCGTTGCTGTAAAGCTTCTTCTAGAAGTTATTCTTCCTTTTAAAAGCTCTCTAAAATTGCCTGGAAACATGCCGCGGAGGGAAAGTTAGCATCGAAACACCCAAAGGTTGTGTTAGGCTGCCACCTAGTCTTCCACCGTGGAACTGCACAAAGCAAGGGTTGAGCCTGTTCCCATATTCCTGGCATACCGAACCCAGGAAATATAAAAATGTCACCTTATGTCCGGAATCCAGAAGACGAATGCCAACGAATGCAAAAACCAAGGCGCTCATTGACTCGGGAACAAGGCAGGCTAGCTATAGTCTCCATGTTTCGCATTCGTCAATGTTTACCCTCATTGCAATGGAAAGATCACCACTCCAAAGGTCAAGCAAGCTTGAGTTCTCGTGCTAATCTGAATGATAACAGATGCAGTGACTTTTCCAAACTCACTAAGACTCTCTGGGACTCCGCTTTCCTCTTAACTGCCAGCCGAGGCCAAAGAAAGCTCTCTGCCTTCACCCACAGGGGCTTTGGCCACCCTGGTTGGGGTGGAAGATCAATTAGAGCATTGCCCTCAAGCATGCATGCCTGCTTCCTATTTGTCTTGCTTCCCACGCCTTCCCAGGGAGGTGGTCATTTTGATATACAAGTAGTTATCCATATGATCCGAAACCGAAACCTAACCTACGACCGAGGAGTCAATTCCAACCCATAATGACCCTATGCTGGGCTGTTCATCTTGCCTGGAGCGGCCAGCATCGCCTTGCCCCCACAGAGTGGCCCATGGGTGTGACTCACTGGTACCAGTCCAATTCTCATCTGCCAATGCCCGCGGGCCTCATGACCTTAGAAGCAAACAAAAAGAGAGAGCCTCAGAAAAGATCACAGTGGCAGGGATTGTTTAGGATGTAATGCTCAAACCTTTCATTCCTGGGCACAATTCTCCCTTGAGTGACATTGGGACCATGAGTGGCCTTGCCCGCGGACATTTTTGATGTCCCGTCATCCCTAAAACCATCCTCCTCCTCCGCAGCCTGTTACAAACACTCATACAATCCGGCCACGCTTCCACGGGCTTGTTGTTCCATTTTCGTTTCCATGAACCCGGGCCATGGCAGGGTGTTCTTGGATCACTATAGTCCCGTGCTTTTTTGGTCTCTGGATCTTTTAACCCAGAGGCTCCTCAAGCAGAGATCTACCTCTCCCCCATTTCACGCCCCCCCATCCCTGAGAAACACTGTAGTTCCTGTCATGTTAGCTGCAACACAGTGACTACCACCGAACAAAGCGAGGGTCCCTCTTGTGCCATCCTTTCAGTCACTGATGCAGCTACGTCATTCACCCGTCTGGTAGAGGGTTTCCCTTTTCTCAGAGGTCACCCACTTTGCCTAACGTGATGTCCTTTCTCGTGATTGACTGGTCTTTCCTGGTGACTTGCGCAGTGTAAGCAAGCTGAAGGTTTGCCATCCTTGCTTCCCAGGAGAATTCGGATTGCATTCCTTCTAAATTGGAGTTGTTGGTTTTCCAGCAGTGCACAGTGGGTTCCGCATCCTAACACCACAAAAGCAACACTTCGTCTTCTCTCCAGCTTCTTCTTTCGTGCTACACCGTGCAGCAGCGGCACCATTTACTAAGTGCGCCCTCACCTGGGAATGGTTGGTAAGAACTGTCTAACTCCATTCTGCATGGGACTGCATGAGGGCATCTGCAACTCTGGCTCCATTGCTCAAGATAAAATGCCTTCATCTTGCCACTGGAGGCCCACCTGTATGTGGTCCAAATCTTCCTCTTTACCTTCACCATGATTTTCCCTTCCCATCCAACCATCTTGCTTAGAGGTCTATGCTCCTCCAAACTGGTTGCAACCCAGAAGGTCAGCAGTTCGAAACCACTAGCCCCTTTGTGAGAAAAAGATGGGGCTTTCTATTCCTGTAAAGAGTTACGGTCTTGGAAACTCACAGGGGCCATTCTACCCCGTCCTTTCATGTCACTGTGAGTCGATATCCATTTAATGGCAGTGAGTTTGATTTTTTTTTGTTTGTTTTTGGAGAATACCATCTAGTGCCTGAATAATCAACGTGTCATTTGTGGGCCAGCAGCATGAACACCACCAGGAAAGCTTCTGGAAAATGCATATGCCCAGGCCCCGCCCCCCAACTTTCCAAATCTGAATCTGAATTTCCACCAAGACCTTTGGCGGGTCCACATGCATGGGAGGTTTTGAGGAGCACTGACAGTCACCCTACCCCCCTTTGTCCGGTTCTTAGCCACGTCGGTATCGCCTTCTTTGTACCCTCACCGTCTAAAAGGCTCCTGCTTGGTTTTGGTCTGCTTTTCCCTGTTGATTGTGCGCTTCACCGTGTTGCAAGCCTCGGGAGAGTCCAGGCTCGGCCAGCTCCACAGCTGTGTGCTCCTCATCAGCGCACACTCCCTCTCTTCCTCTCACTGTCACTGCTGCGGCTGCGTGCCCCACCCAGCTCCATCTCCCTCTTTCCCGGCTCCTTTTCACCTCTTCTACTCCCATCAAATCCTCCCTTCCACCCAGAATCTCTTCTGAGCTGTCCAATCCCACTCTCCCCCTGAGCTCAGAAGTAAATCAGATTCCCAAGTCTGCACTGCGGTCCCATGTTTTCTCCGTCGGTGTCCAGTCTCTGTAAGCAGAGACCTACCACAGACCTGATTCCAGCGCATAGCCAGCCACCCGTGTGTGTCAGGGTAGGCCCGAGCTCCAGGTGGTTGTCAACAGTGAACTGTTTAGAAGGAGATCCCCAGGCCTTTCTTCCTCTGTGCCTCTGGGTGGTTTCAAACTACCTATCTTTTAGTTAGCAACCAAGAAAGAGAATCGTTTGCACCATCTTCACGGAGCAGAGTCTGTGTTGTATACTCGGTTAGTATTTTCCAGGGTTGAGCTAAAGGCTGGCAAATGCCTACCTTCTGCGCCACAAGAAAGACTCTCCCAAGTAGCTACCGAGAAAGCCTAGAAAACGCGTGTTTGTGACTCTGCAAGACCCTCGTGAGTGACCTTCAGAGGGTCCCGGAGCAGGCCTGCATAGCAAGCTCCTGCTATAATTGGGTAAATGTGTGTTATTTAATTCTTGTAATTGAATCCTATAGCATTCCAGTTGTTTTCCATTTTAATATTATTACGTAGTTTCATCAAGATTACGTTAAAATAATATCTTCTCACAGAATTAAATTTGCATCTAAAGCTGTGTTTGGAGATTCCATATTATCTTCTTGCTACAGTAAGGTCTAGTGAGACCGAATCCAACTGACTATGCAACATGAGCTTCCAGCTCCCACTTCGATTTGTTAATAAGATCATATTTTTAAATTTGGAAATAGGCCTAATCTTAACGAACCTTCTGGTGAAAGTGCGTAACTTCAGCTCTCTGGGTTGTATTATCAGGTGAGTGAGGTTTGGAGCTAGCTGCTGGCTGCTATACTCCACTGCCCAGCCTCGCCTAGCCTGGTGTTTGTTTTGTACTTCCCCCAAAGGCCAAGAGAGCTGACTAATCAATCCATCATTCTGGATAAAGTGCCTGGAAATGCCCGGAAGAGTGAGGCAAAGTCGTAGTTTACACCACAGAGCCCAGACAAGCTGGAAAAAGTTTCAAGCTGTGGATGAAAGTCTCCCCCTGGCAAAGAGCCCACAGTACTGTGGCTTTCCCTCTTCTTGTCTGTCTCAGGTGGCATTCAGCATACAATAGTTTCATGAGACTACATGGGAAAGACCTTCCTACATTTAAAAACACATAGAAAAGCATCATGAGTGTAAAGACCAGAATGTGAGTGTTGAAGGAAAAAGAAACAAAACAAAAACACACCATTGACTCGGTTCAGAGTCATATAAACCCTGTTTCAGCAGCTCAAACTGCTGTTTGGTCCTACACCACCCCATGTTTGAGCCCGCTGTCGCATGAAGCATGTGAACCTATAGTTTTAAAGGTCTTCCTCTTTTTCATTGACCCTCAACTTGACCAAGCAGCATATCCTTTTCGAGCCAATGATTCTTCCGGGTACAATGTCTCAAGTACATGAGAGGAAGTCTTCCTATCCATGCTTCCTATCCATACTCTAGCTGTAATTCTTCCAAGACAGGTGAGTTGTCCTTCTCGTGGTTCGTGTTGTATTTGCTGTTCTTCTCCAGCCCTGTAATTCAAATGCATCCGTTCTTCCCCTTTCTTCCTTATTCACTGTCCAATTCCCAAAGGCATCGCAGATGATTGAAAATACCCTGGCCCTCAGTCCAAGTGGTATCCTAACTCTTCAACACTTTGAAGAGGTCTCTTTAAGCAGTTTATAAAGGAAACAATGTTGCTGAAGATGAAGTGCAGTGTAAGTCTGAGTCCTCTACCTACTCATAGGGCTGGGGGTTCAAAATTCCACTGTTTTTTTATCATTTTATTCGGGGCTCATACAACGCTTATCACAATCCATCCATCCATCCATTGTGTCAAGCACATCTGTACATTTGTTGCCATCATCATTCTCAAAACATTTGCTTTCTACTTGAGCCCTTGGTATCAGCTCCTTATGTTGCCCTCCCTCCCTGCTCCCCCCTCCCTAGCTTTTAATCCAATCTTTCTTTGGCCATTCCAAGTTCCTGCTCATAGGTGCCTAGAAACTACAGAGGGCCGCACTCTCTTGGTTTTTAGTGGGTTTGCTGTATATGAACACCAGGTACAGTTCTTCCCTTCCTGACCTGGATAGGAGAGTGAGGAGTTCATCTACACCAGAATTTAAGTGAAACTCAGTAAAGAAAATTAAGTCAGTCATTGACAGAGCAGGGAAATGTTCCTTCCAAACCTCTGAACCGAAACCTGGATCCTGTAAATTTCTGATAAACCACCGGTTTAATTACAATGCGCATTATAATTATAAACTGGCCAGACTGGTTCGAGTTTCTCCAAGTCTGGCTTGGAGTGTGAGTACTTTCGCATCTGGTTATCAACCATTTATGAAGTTGTATTTCTTATTTAAAAACAAACTCAAGAATATGTTCCACGGTACTTCTTCTTTTTCCTGAGCAGAATATATAGTGACCAATTTTCCTAGGTTTGGGTTAGTATTGCTGAGCCCTGCAATGTGGCTGCAAGAGAAACCTCCCGGGTTGTGACAACCCTCTCCCTCCAGTGCCACTCACCCTCCCTCCAGTGCCACTCACCCTCCCTGTGGCATCAAGACAGGCTCTCTAGTGACCCACCGCCTTCTCCACAGATGCTCACCCTTCCACTGCACAGCATCTGGTGACTTGTGTGTCTGCGCTACGTTGGCTCACGGTCAGGCTGGTATTATGGACTCGATCTGTGCTTTCCCTTAGCGATGCCTGTTTGTTTGGGGGGGTTTTCATTTAAGTTAGTGGTGTGCCAGCAACTGAAGAGAACACGGCACCATTTCACTTGCACATTTATGTAAACAATTATCCAATAGCATGCGGCAGGATAATTATAGAATATTTGAAGGTAAGTATGGAAGGGAACGCAGTTCGCCTAGAAAAAAGTAAGGGATGAACTGGCCCTTCTGAAGAGTAAGAAGTTGTTGCTTTATTTGCTTCCAGAACATAATACCTGGTTCGTGTAGATATGCATGTATACATACACACATACATGTATATATATATATATACATATGACAGAATAGTTGCTGAGTCTTACCCATAACACAACTCCTCTCTTAGATAAAGCAAAAAATCCACTGCCACCTAGCTGATTTCAACTCATATTGATCCTATATAGAGTTTCTGACGTTATAAATCTCCATAGGAGTAAATAGCCTCATCTTGCTCCTTCGTAGTGTTTGGTGGGTGTGAACTGCTGTCCTTGTAGTTAGCAGTCCAATGCTTCCCTAACAGTGTCACCAGGGCTCCTGGGCCTGAAAAGGACTAAACTGTTAACTCCTAAGAGGGTTGGCATTTACAAGTGAATCTACAAACCTAGAAGCGTTTGCATAGTGTGATTCCTTGTATGTTTTCTTCCCAACAGGTGTAATTAGAATGACCAAAATTTCTATTTGCAAATATTTTTTAAAATGGGATTTTTTAATTGATAAGAAACTACAGATTTCTTAAATATTCAGAAGACTACTGAGTATTGGGGTGGCAAAGATATAACTATCGAAACAACGAGACTGAAGAGAGAGATTTAAAATTGTAGTAATGCAATGTCATGTATAGCTTGGGAGACGAGGTCAGCATGAAGTACTTTGAAGCATTTTATAAGCACCTCTAGGAAAATCCCTGGGTGGTACAAACAGCACATTCTGCTACTAATCACAGTCTTAGAGGTCCAAGTTCGCCCAAAGATCAGTTCTCCTGTCTTCCTTATTCATTGTCCAATTTCCACGGGCCCTGTAGATGAGTGAAAATGCCACGGCTTGACTCAGAGATGCCTTGGAAGAAATTTTGGTGACCGACTTCAAGAATCAGCCATGGAGAGCCATGGGCACTACAGTCTTGCTCCGATACACCTGGGATTATCATGGGTTAGAATTAACTTTACAGTCACTTGTTTTTACTGGTTAAGAGCATCTAAAACCCTACAAAAATGTGTGCCTGACCTACACTTACTGAAGATCCAACCACTTTCAAAAGGAAATTGCTCCTTGGCTCTGATCTGTCAGCATGAGAAATGAGGGAGTCCTCTCTTTTTTGCCTTACACTTGGACCCACCCACTTATGAATATTCATTGGAGAGGAAGGAAAATCGAAGAGAGAAAAAGACTAGACATCTGAGTTATCAACAGAGGGCTCTTCTGAAATTCTTGCTTAGAGGGTTCCACTTCCCAGGAACAAAGGAAAGAGAGAACAACCCCATTGTCATCATGTTGATTCTGACCCTCTAGATTTTCCAAGACGATAAATCTTTCCAGAAGCAGACAGTCTCGTCTTTATCTCTTGGAATGGCTGGTGGATTTGAACCTCTGACCTTGCACTTAGTAGCCAAACACTCAACCCTCAGCTCCTCCAGGGCACCTGGTGTCCCAGGAGAGTACCTGTTAAAAACTAAAATGGGTTTAAGAATTCAGTAATCAATCCCCAAAGCATTTCACATATAAGACATGTTTTCTCCTTTCAATAGTTAAAGACCAACACAATCGTACGAAAATAACTCAGAGTCTCTGATGAATCAAACAGGAGACAAAGATAGTTTGTGTCCAAAGACAAGCATTTAAACCGCCAGGTTAAGCTTTTATATGATTTTCTGATTTATAAAGGCTTGTTGTTAGGAGCCATCAAGTCAGTTCTGACTCAGAGTGATGCGATCGACAACCAGGGGAAACACCGCCCTGTCCTGCACCATCCTTGTCATTGTTGTTGTGTTTGAGCTCGTTGCTGAAGCCACTGTGTCACTCCATCTTCCTCTATAACTATCTTCCTCTTTTTCACTGCCCTTCCACTTTACCAAGCATGATGTCTTCCCCAGGGATTGGTCTCTCCTGAAAACATGTCCAAAGTATGTAACGTGAAGTCTCAACATCCTTGTCTAAGGGACATCTGGCTGCACTTCTTCCCAATAGCTCTGTTTGTTCTTTTGGCAGTACATAGTACCTTCCAGATTCTCCACCCACACCACAGTTCACCTGAATCCATTTTTCTTTGGCCTTCATTATTCCGTGTCCAACTTTCACATGCATATGAGGCAATTGAAAATGCCATGGCTCGAGTCAGGGCCCCACCATCCTCAGAGGACACTTTACAGAAGTCTTGTGCAGTGGGGTTACCCGGTGCAATGCATCCTTCGATCTCTTGACTGCTGCTCCCATAAGCATTGATTGTGGATCCAAGCAAGACAAAACCCTTGACAACGTCAACCTTTCTCTGTTTATCATGTCACCTCTTGGTCTAGTTGTGGGGACTTGACATTGAGTTGTAATCCACACTGAAGGCTGCATCCTTGCTCTTCATCAGCAGGTGCTTCCAGCCCTCTTCACTTTCAGTAAGCAAGGTTGTGTCATCCGCAGAATGCAGGTTAATATTAATAAGCGTTTCTCCAGTCCTGGTGACCCATTCTTCTTCGTATAATCCAGAGTCTCTGATAAGTTTCTATCATATGATAGAAAATCATATGATTTTCTGAATCAAAATTGCCAAGACCTGTCCTTTTTAGCTCACTGGTGCCTAGAACATTGACCTTTATGCGTTCTATTTCATGGTGAATGACTTGTAAATGGCCTAGATTCATACATGGTACATTCCAGGTCCCACTATTAATTGATGCCTGTAGCTGTGTCTTCTTTAGAGTCATGCCCAAAGGCCTTACTCCTGAAGGCTTTACTCCATCTGTGCCAGTAGGGTTCACTCTACTTTGAGAAGGCAGCTCTTCCTCCGTCATATTTTGAGTGCCATCCAACCTGAGAGGTCCATCTGAAGGCACCATACCTGACAGTGCTCTGCTTCTGTTCACTAGGTTTTCAGGAACTGACAATGCTTCAATGCCATCCTGAGGGTTTCCAATGGCCGGTTCCTCTGAAGTGGCCAATTCATTCCTTCCTCTCAGTCTGGAAGCTCCGTTGACATCTGTTCACTTTGACCC
The DNA here is from genome assembly GCF_050624435.1 of Tenrec ecaudatus. Lineage (NCBI taxonomy): Eukaryota > Metazoa > Chordata > Mammalia > Afrosoricida > Tenrecidae > Tenrec > Tenrec ecaudatus. Next base: position 16,269,949 of record NC_134542.1, on the reverse strand, counting down.
TGCTACCTAAAATAAAAGTGACATGGGCCACAGTGTGGCAAACCAACAGACAAGTGGTGGTTGGAAAGGCTAGCAAGTAAACTTTCCCTCAAATGAGACGCAGGCTTTGATGGCACCACACAGATTATTCCAACGGGTTGCCTGGGAATAGGTTACATGCTCCCTCAGTGCAGCCTGAGTATACTTTCAAAAACACAGTGTAAATCAGGCAACTCTCTTTTTCAAAGCCCAAATCACTTAGAATACAATCCAAAGTCCTTACTCTGGCCTACTAGGGCCATGTGACCTGTCTTGCCAACTGCGTCTCTGATCTAGCCTTCTGTCAACTTCACAATGAGTTTTACCCACGTGGCTTCCTCTGTCATTCTAAAACAAATACCAGAATATGGGCCAGGACTTTCACTCATGTCTGACACACTCCTCTCTCAAGTTTCAATAGGCCTTGTTCCCCCACTCCCCTGCCAGTTCTAGTATAGCACCCCGTACGAAAGGTCTTCCCGGATCCTCTGTGCAACGGCCCGCCTCCCGGCCTCCTCTTAGCCTGCTTAATTTTATGCCTATCACTTGAATCATTTGACATATTGCACACCTGTTCTTTTATTATCTTACTTAGCCAAACAAAATGCAACCTTTCCAAGGGGCAGGAACTTCAATGGGTCCATTGTGTCATTAGGACCGACATTTGGGTCTGGTCTGCAGTAGCTGCGCAAGCAAGGCTGTTATTTCGTAATTGATGTCAACGTTCTTGAAAAAGCAGGCAGAGGGACAAACTGCAATGGAGACCTCAGCTAGGATGCACAAATGGATGAGGCCTAAGGGCTGAGAGTGAAGAGGCCTTGCGTCCCACTGATGAACATCAGATCAAGGACTGCTGCCTTCAACATAGATTAAAACCCAATGTGAAGAAAATCCAAATCCTCACAACTAGGTACCATCAGGATAAGCCAAGAAAAGACTGAAGTTGTCAAGGATTTTGTCTTGCTGAGAGCCACAATCAATGCTCCTGGAAGCAGCAGTCGGGAGATCAAAGGACGCATTTCGTCAGATAAACCTGCTGCACAAGATCTCTGTAAAGGGTTGGAAAGCAAGGCTCTGGACTATGGGGTGGGGGATGGAGCAGACATGATATTTTCAATCGCTTCAGATGCATGTGAAAGCCGGACATTGAATACGGAAGACCAAAGAAGAATCCGATGCATATGAATTATGGTGCTGGCAAAGTTATTGAAAGTGCCAGGGACTGCCAAAAGAACGAAGAGCTCTGTCTTGGGAAAAGGGCAGCCAGAATGCTCCTGCCCTTAGAGGCAAGGATCGTGAGACTTCACGTCACATGCTTTGGACATGTGATCGGGAAAGGCCAGTCTCCAGAAAAGGACATCGTGTTGGGTACAGTGGGGGGCAGTGGAAAAGAGGAAGGTCCTTGACAGATGGGCTGACCCCAGTGGCTGTGAACCTAACAGTGTGCGAACGGCTCAGCAGTGGGCAGTGCTCAGTTGTGATGTACCCGGAGTCACTGTGAGTCGGAATCCGGAATTGGAGGCGCCCATTGTTCGCGTGTAGAGGTGGGAGCGGCGGATTCTAATACAAACCGCAAGCACAGGCAAGGCAAATTTCATGGAAGGAGAACAGAGCTCGAAAATGGTCTTCACTCTGATAGGAAGACTATTACACTCAGAAAAGCCCTAGCTAAATTGACATAATGAAGAACCAAAGAAGCCACACAGAGAGCCCCAGCCCTCAAATTACCTAGGCGTAGGCCCTGAAGCAGCCAGATGGTCCCTCGATGCTATGAAAGGGGCAGTTCACACGCAAAGGCCTATGGGTGCTCCCGGAAAGCCTACAAGTGGGAAACGCCTGTGAAATAACCTGGAAAGCACTTGCCAGTCCAGAGCGGGGCAGCCCCAGCTTAACTGCTCTCAGAAGACACACGGAGAGTTCACATGACGAGCTGGTCATGCAAAAAGGGCCAGAATGCCCATTCGCCTTCACGCTCTGGGAGGCCTGCACTCGGATCATGGGAGCCGGGCGACGGTGTTTGAATTCCCTGAGCTATGAAGTAGGGCTGGGGACACACTCTCCCCCCGCTCCCGAGACTGCCGCACACCATCTCACTTCCAAAAGGAAGAGCTGCCGAGAAAGGGCACCTTCTTAAAGCTGTTCTTGCAAAAGAACCGAGCTTCAGGGCGTGGCATATGTTGTTGTTGTGAAATGGCACGCCATTGTTTTCAGAGAAATGCCGGATGGTAATTCCCTGTCTAAAGAAAAAGCAAAAAAAAAGGCCACCACTGGCCAAGTCCCCTTCAATAGTCTTCCCCCTTCTTTTCTCTTGGCAGTTTTGCTTGGTCTGCCTGTTAGGATAGCAAGCCTTTGGAACAGCACCATCAGGCTCTGTGAGGTTTCCAGTGTCTTTTCTTTTCATTTAATGAACTTTCAAAGCTTACTAGCTCAATTATTACCAATATGTTCCCAGTCGCCAAGATTGCAGCCACCAATCTGTCTTTATTAAAGGGTCGCTGCCACTGGGCGCTGAGAAACCTTCGGCGTTATTATAAACTCTACCGAGCTGGGAGAGAGGACCCCGTTAGCAAAGTGGTCCCATTTCCAAGTTGGCCAAAGAATGCAAATTCATTTGGAATTCATTTGCCCTCTCCTCCTGCCCTCAGAACATGTCATTCCTGTTAGCAATTGGCATCAGATGACTTCCCGCTGGCACTTGGAAAGGTGTGGCCGGTGTTTCCAGGGACCGCCAAGTTGGTTCTGACCCACAGCGACCCCGTGGACAGCACAATGAAACATCGCCCTCAGGATCATGGTCATGTGGTTGCAGCCACCATGTCAATCCGTCTCGTTGAGGGTCTTCCTCTTCCTTTGGAAAGATGTACCAACTCTTAACACAAGAACCAGCGGTGTGATGATTGTAATAACCTAAGAAGGAATGTTGCTTGTAGATCAATCATCTTTGCTAATTCTACCCGACTTGGAGTCTTAGAATATTGTAAACCGTTCTCCGTGGCACAAACCCAGGCAATTCAGAGAGGATGCAGAATGAGCCATCGCAGTCAGAGCCCCCAGAACATTCTAAACATGGATTCGGCTTGCATTCATCCCCAGCAGTTCCACTCTAATGGTTTTGCCAAGAGCTCGGGCAGCAGGTCGCCTTCTTGAAAAGAACGACTATGTTCAGGTGCAGAAGAGTTAAGAGACCTTTTCGAGACAAAAATAAAGAAAAGAAAATGCTGCCTCAAAGTGCCCTGGGCCCAAAGACTGCCTGATCCAAAACATAAGGCCCCAGGGCAGCTCTGCCTGCTTCCTCTCGACATCTCTTGGCATTGCATGGTTCTCAGACATCCAACTACTTTGAATCGCTTGGAATCTTTGGGAAAGGGTAGCTTCTCTGGCTTCATCCTCCCAGAGTTCTAATCCAGAAAGCCTCAGATGGGACAGAGGACTTCTCCCGGAGCAGGACATTCTGGAGCTTCGGTGGCAGGAAGTCGTCCTGTCTTCATTCAAACATAATATTTTATTCTTGCACTTGACCCTAATTTTTTTTAAAAGACCATTAACTGTCTTCTTTTCTGTCACTCCACTAGAAATGCACAATTGGGTAATGATCTAAAACTCACAACAAGTAGCACAACATCAGATGGGTGTCCGCTGCCGCTCTCGTGCTCAGTGGCTGCATTTAGGAGGTTGGCTTGAGGCTCTTGAAACACAAGACTCTGTGATGGCCATGGGAGGGACGGGGGGTGTGGGGGAGGGGCGCCAGTGTCTGGGTGATGGAGGATCCCACCTGGATCTCGTGGAACCCATTTCACACGCAGAAAGCAACTGGATGAGGCCATTTGGAGTCACTGGCACTGTGCTCTAGCAAGTGCCTGCTAGCAGGACCCCGCTGTACATGGAAGGTGCTCAACTGGTCACTTTCAACACGAATCAAGACAAAGAAGACTCTTCCTTGTGGACGCATTCCTGTCTTTCCAGATTCCGGTTCTCGCGCCTCCTGTGCGTGGCTTCGGGGTTTCCCAAGCGTGGGACCGTCAGCGCCTGCAGTGCAAGGACTGACTTGTGTTGCTTTTACTTTTGTTGGGGGCAGTCGCCTGTGCATTGCAGGCTGTTGAGTGCCATCCTGGCCTCTACCCATTAGCAGTCAGGAGCCCTCCTCCCAGGTGTGACAACCAACCATTTCCCCACAGGAGAAAGTGTCCTAGACCACAACAAAAACCCGGTGCCATCGAGTCGATTCCAACTCATGCTGTTGCTCTGCCACCTGGCGACCCTATGCGAGACGGATCATAGCACTGGCCAGTCCTGTGCCCTCCTCACCGCGGTGGCCAGCTTTGAGCCCTTTCTTTTTTTGTTTGCTAGTGTGTGTGTTATCGTTTGAAGTGAACTTGTTTGTCACAAGACTCCAAGACCATTTCAGTTTCACTTTCCTCCTTTTTTCTTTTTTCTTTCTAGTATTTATTGTTGTTAGCGCCCCATTTCCCCCCAACCTTCCTTGCCATACCCCTAGGTAGTTATTTTTTTAATCATTTTATTGGGGGCTCATACAATGCTTATCACCATCCATACATACATCAATTGGATCAAGCACACTTGGGCATTCATTGCCCTCATCATTCTCAAAACATTTGCTCTCCACTTAAGCCCCTGGCATCAGCTCCTCATTTTTCCCCCTCCCTCCCCACTCACCCCTACCTCGTGAACCCTTGATAATTTATAAATTATTATTTCATCATATCTTACACTGTCTGATGTCTCTCTTCACCCAGTTTTCTGTTGTCCGTCCCCCAGGGAGGAGGTTATATGTAGATCCTTGTAATAGGTTCCTCCTTTCCACACTACCCTCCTGGTATCACCACTCTCTCCACTGGGTCCTGAAGGGATCATCTGTCCTGGATTCCCTGTGTTTCCTGTTCCTATCTGTACCAGTGTACATCCTCTGGTCTAGCCAGATTTGTAAGATAGAATTGGGATCGTGATAGTGGGAGGGGGGAAAAGCATTTAGGAACTAGAGGAAAGTTGTATGTTTCATCATTGCTACCCTGCACCCTGACTGGCTCTTCTCCCCGCGACCCTTTTGTACAGGGATGTCCAGTTGCCCAATCTGCACTCCCCCTCTTTCAAAATGATTTGATTTTTTGTTCTTTGATGCCTGATACCTAGTCCCTTTGACACCTGGTGATTTCACAGGCTGGTGTGCTTCTTCTACATGGGCTTTGTTCCTTCTGAGCTAGATGGCCATTTGTTTACCTTCAAGCCTTTCAGACCCCAGACGCTATCTCTTTTGATAGCCGGGCCTCCTTTTTTTTCCTTTAAGCCACTTAGACTACGGTTTAGGTTTGAGGGCTAAGGAATCTGGAGAGAGAGCCCTTCCTTTCATCCCTGGGGTCAATCCATTTTGTCCGGATTGAGTTGACCTTTTAATTTGACCAACCATGAGCCTATCCTTTTCCAGAGATTGGTCTGTCCTGGTCACATCTCCAAATTATGTGAGATGAAGTCTCATCAGCCTCTCACCCAAGGAGCATTCTGTTTCTGAAATTGTGCATCTCTATGGGAGCAGGTAGCCTCTTTTTGCTTCCAGAGAGAGACTGGAAGGATTGAACCAGAGAACTTGCAGTTAGCAGCCCAATGCCTCGCCTTCGACACCACTAGGTGTCCCCTGGGGGTCATTTTACTATTATTATCTCACAATTGAATCTTAAAGGGCTTCTATGCACATTAAGGAGTCCTGGTGATATGGTGGGTAGGAGTTGGCTGGGCTGCTAACCAAAAGGTCAGCAGTTTGAAATTACTCTCGGCAGAAAGATGGGACTTCTGACTTTTGTAAATAGTTACAGGCTCAGAAACCCACAAATGCGGTTCTCCTCTGTCCTCTGGGGTCACTGTGGTTTCTTGCTCTTCTTTTACAGGTGCCTTGGAGGGCGCTGTCAGCTAAGTCTTGTCCTGCGAACCTCAAGATCACTAACCTTGCTAACCACAAGCCACTCCATGGTAAAAAAGTTGTGACCATTTGCTCTCTTAAAGATATACAGCCTCAGAAATCCTATATAGGTTCATTATGAGTCAGAATCCACTGAACGGGTATGGATATTAATGAGATAGTTTATCTTTCTTAAAAAAAAAAACAATCAAATCTTAAAAAAAAACAAAACCAAATCTTCAAAATCAGGTGTGGATTTTGCAATATATAGCACCTCTCAACTCAGACGAACCCCATTTTGAGTGCTAAGTAGGCATGACATGTAGGCATGACATGTGGGATGCAAGGCTCCCTAGAACGGCATGGGAGTTGGGACCAGCATGCCTCACATCATCTTCACTCCTCCATGACTTAGATGACAACAGATACATTTCTCTCTCCTCTTCTTGCAGAAATATAACCAATGTGGGATTTAATCTGATATAACCTAGAGAAGGTAAGAGCCTATCCCTTTTCTGGTATCATGTTGTCATATTGATCAATCAATAAGCTACTTATGATTGAAATGTGTTGAGGAAAGGTAAAAATCTTTCACGATCATTTCAAAATATCCCTCAATATAAAATTTTAGACTGGGGGGAGGGTGTGAAGGAACCCTACTGTTAACATATCACAAATTGTTAGGTATGTATGTACAGAAAAAGGCGTACTTACATACACAGGGCTCAGGACTAGCTTCATATTTGGGCATCCACTGGGGTCTGGAACCACATCCCCCACTGACAGCAGGGGACCCTGTATAGCTAATGTCAGCCAATTCTATCTTTAGCGAATGTAATTAGGCAGCATTATTCAGACTTCTCAGTTCTATGCCACTTTATTAGCTGAAGCAATTAGAAGAATTTGTCATTTTAAAAAATCACATATGTAATTACTGACTACCACAAACCCTGTTGTCGAGAAAGGTGATGTGAAGAAAGGTGATGAGCCAAGATGACAATAAAGGGTGTATAGCCATCCTGAGAGAGAAGTTAAGGAGGGAAAGGAAACTTAAATCAAATGAGAGGGAGACCTCATGGAGCCTTACTGCCTTTTTAAGGAGCTTTCAAGTCAAATTGGAAAAGGCAAAAGACACAATACTTGCCTCAATAGAATTTTTATTAAAAATTAAATTCTCGGTTATAACTAAAACTTTTTCCTATACATTTCCATCTAAACACTTTTAAAGGTAAACCAAAAAGTTTGCCTTTATAAAATGTCTACTAAGAAGTAAGAAGACTGGGTGTGCTAAAAACTAATGGCAGAAGACTTGATGAGCCACATCAAGAACATCATGCACCAAAAAAGCAAAAGAGAAATTTAAAAGGCAAGAAAGAAAGAAAGAAAAGATCGAAGTGGATGTCAGAAGAGACGCTGAACCTTATTCTTAACAATAGAGGAGGTAAGGCAAATGGAAGAAGTGATAAAGTGAGAAATAGAACAGAAAATCCCCAAGGGAAGCTGCAGAAGACACAATCAAATAGCAAAATGAAATGTGCAAAGACCTCAATTTAGGAAAACCAAAAGGAAGACCATGCTCAGCATATCTGAAACTGGAAAAACTACAGAAAAGAAGCAAGTCTCGAGTGACATGATTGAGAGAGTCTATGGCACCTTGCCCTTCAAAACGGCATCTTTGCTGTTTAAAGCTTATAAAGTGTCCTTTGTAGCAGTATTGCCCAATACCATACATTGCCTGATTTCTTAACTGCCATGTGCGTAGACATTGATTGTGAGCCCAACTAGGATGTCATCGTTGATAAATGTGTTTCTTCTATGCTGTTGCTGATCAAGGTGGCTGTGGGGTTTTTGTTTGCTCTCCAGTCAAGTGCCATCGAGAGTGAAGACTGTAGGAAGGGCTTCAGTCTGGGTCTCAACTTGTTTCCATATTCAGCAAATGAGGTTGGGTCATCTGCCTATCAGAGGTTGTTAACAAGGCTTCCTCCAATGCTGAGTCAACTTGCTTCTTCATATAATCTGGCCCGTAGGAGGTTCTTATGACATGGCTCTGCCCGGTGCTCACCCTCATGAAGGGAGCACTGAAGATATACGTGCTAGCAAAAAGGGTGGTGAAGAAACCAGATGGTGCCTTTGGAGCTTAAAGTCTTGTCCTCGAACAACAATGAATACCAACAGAAAATGTTCTGAGATTGATTGTGGTGATGATTGTACAAATCTTTTTAATACAATTGAATGATGCAATTGTATTATATGTGAAGTGTGTGTTATTAAAAAATTAAAACGGTTTGAGTTAAGATGTTGAATAGTGTGTGTATAAAATCTTGTGACCAAGCCAACCCCATAGCCTGAGCCTCCAAAATTTTATCAAGGATATTTGCTTTCAAGTTCATGCTCAGAAACATTCATTCCATGTCATCTTTCCTCTCAAATGTTAACTGAACTCCACGAGAATTCATTTTAACATCAGGGTTTGTTTTACCAAGAAATAGCTGAAGGTGATTCACCAGCATGACGAACCTAGTCAGTGGGATCAACCTATCACCTCTCAGTTCAAAATCTGCCATCACACCTCTGTCTGCTCTAGGTGACCATGTTTTCTCACCATTCATCTTTCACCAGTGGACCGAGACCGTGAATACACCAAGAGATGGGCATGGTTGTCTACTGAGCCACCCAAGACCGTAAATACACCAAGAGATGGGCATAGTCGTCTACTGAGCCAAACAAGACCGTAAATACCATAAAGAGATGGGCATGGTTGTCTACTGAGCCACCCATCCATCCCAGATCACCTCTTCTCATCCTTCCCTGCCTCCCTTCTCTGCTCCAATGCAGGTAAGCTAGTCTCGTCTCCTCACAGCCCTTACTGTTCAAAGAGAATGAGCAGGCATGGAGAGGGCCCCACTCTGTCCCTCACAGCCAGGGGCACCTTTCTGCCAGAGTGAGGAGTCTAGAGGGTCAAGAGGTTGTGCTCACCCAGAACCTGGAACCACCACCACACTCATACCATGCCCAGGAGTTTCTTGCTAAGGTCCTCGTACCAGGACCCAGGAGTTTCCTGCTAAATCTGTTTCCAGGACCTCTGCAGGATTGCTTTCCCTGGTTCGATCCTTCTGTTGCCAGACTCCCCAGTTTGAAGAATGTCTAAGAGGCTATCATCTATAAGTGAAAGCATAAAAGTTCACAGGTGGGCATGCTTGCTTCTTGAAATGTGAGCTGGAGCGAGGGGTGGGAGGAGAGGGCAGGGGTCAGGACACGGGGTGGAGGGTCAGGGTGGCTTTCCCCTTACAGAGCACTTTAGCACAGAACTTTGGAACGCCGAGGACTCAGGCACCCGGTTGGGCACAGCAGAACTGCCACAGAAGGTTTCCACGCCATAACATCTATCCAAGCAGATTGCTGCATCTTTCTCCCTCGGAACTGCTGGCTGGTGGATTCGAAACTCCAGCCTTTGGATGAGCAGCTGAACACTTAACTCTTGTACCACTAGGGCTCCTTTGTTGAAGAGGCAGAACCCCAACTTCTGCTTTTCTGTTTTATTACAAAGGTATATTTATTAAGGTAGGAGACTAGAACATGCTTTATTTAATGTGTTAGCATAATTTATAAATATTTAGACAGATGGTATTTAGGCATATGGTTTCCATCTGCACTTCCACGCTGGCCCCTGATAATATTAGTGCCGTGCCTGCTAAGTTTTGGAGCCCAAGTTTAATTGATTCATTAAAAGTCTGCAATAAGCTCCTACCTTTTCCTAGCACTGTTGGGACCCCGGAGCCACGGCACATGGCCAGATACAGTTCTTGCTCTCAGGGAGCTTATCCGAAGCACTTGAACGAGTTCCTGGGAAAATGCCATGATTTTTCATTTGCATTTTCTTGAACTCATACAACAATGAAGGGAGGGAGGGAGGTAAGAAACGCTGGGGTCAATAAACACATTCATTCATTCACTCAGCAAATATCAATGCCAAACACTACTCTAGGCACTTGAGACTGAATAAAACAGACAAGGACCCTTCATTCGATGGCGCTTCCACTCGCAGATCATTTCAGATAATGACAACCATAGGGAAAGGAGTTTGTTAGACAGGGACAGTTAGGGACACTGCCCTGCCATGGAGTTCTCAGGAAGCCCCTCTCAAAATGTCCAGGATGACAGGGAGTCAGGGGGTGACACCAATAGCGTGTTGAAGGCAGAAGGAAGAGCAGGAGCCAGTTCCGGGAGGAGGGAACTCATGCTGGGAGGGAAGGGAGAGAAAGCAGCTGCCGCTGGAGCAAGGTGTACGGGCAGCTAGGGCTGCAGGGATGCAGAAAAGTAGGTAACCCGGGTGCATTTGAGCCGGGTACCCAATCCCATGTTGTGTGAAACATCAAAGGGAAGGGCAGAGAAAGATAACAGGGGGAAGGCAGACCCAGTGAAAGGCAGGCCACCCGGAGCTCAAGAACTCTCCTGTAGCCTGTCTAAGCAGTGCCATCGGATCTTCCATCACAGGCCGTTCCCAGAGTGGGGAGTCTGGAGAACGGGCTCTCTCAGACGCCAGAGTCCACAGTAGTTGCCCCAGGAAAGACTAAATGAAGGCCCTTCATCTTTTGTTATCAGCAAGGAGTGGAAGCGGTCCACAGCTCAGTCCAGCAAGATGCTGATGGGGCCGCAGCCATGCTCCCTGTCTGTAGCCATGGATTGTCCTCCTGCGTGTGGGTCCAGACTCACCGCAGGGATCAATGGGATGGAATGCTTCCCATCTGTCCCCACACACAAGTGAGTGTTCACAACCTACAACAGAAGTAGCGGGATCTCCATTTATTAGGTGAAGAAACCAGGGCTGGCAAGGAGAAAATACCGCCTCAAACTGCTAATTGATAAACAGTGATCTCTGTGTCTCCGTGGTGCCTGCTTCAGCAGATGGAGGGCTGGTGGTGCCGCAGGTTACTAACCAGAAGGTTAGCCGTTCCGAATCACCAGTTGCTCTGTAGGAGAACAAGGAGGCTTTCTACTCCTGTCAAGAGGTACAGTCTCAGACACCCACAGGGGCAGCTCTATGCTGTCCTCCAGGGTCACTCTGTGCCAGAGTCAGCTCCATGGCAGTGACCGAGTCCACCGCCACAGCAGACAGAACACAGTCTTTGAACTGACTACTGAAAAATAAAGAATCAAAGCTCAGTTCTGAAGCAAAGCACATCTGGATGTGAAACCTGGCTTGGCTGCTGTGTCGCAGTGTGGATTCAGCTAAATCGCGTCACTCCTCGATGCTGTTTCCTTCTCTGGAAGGTGAAGGTCACTGTAGGCCCAGTGAGCATGATGGAGCTCATGCCTGGCAAGAGCCTGACAGTAGTAAGCCCTTAACAAATGCTAGAGCTGCTTTCATCGCTGTGACCTGGCTTTGCCTCCATCTTTGGGGCTGCACCTAGCCAGAGTCTTAGTTGGTTGTTTTTGTTATTGTTTTATTTTAATCATTTTATTGGGGGCATGTACAACTCTTATCACAATCCATACATTCATTGTGTCTAGCACATTTGTAGCCATCATCTTTTTTAGATGATCTTTCAGCACAGGTCAACCTGTTTTGTGTCTAAAGTTCTTGAACTGGTCACATGGGGTACTCCAAAAAGTATATAAGCCGCGAACCCTCCAGAAGCAAGGCATCCTTTGTGGAGGCAATGCCAATATTTAGAGCATAATTCATAGCTAGGCAGTCAATGCTGTAGCAGTTCAGGAATGGACCGGAGCCATGGGTGGATGCATCTTCTTGGTTTAAAGCATCCTCCTGGTTTTTGCTGAGCGGCCGGAGCATCAGTGGAAGATTCCGGCTCAAAGACTAAAGAATGTCACAGGGTCAACTTTCCCCTCAATTTCCAAAGGACTATTCCATGTAGATAACACCTCTGGAAGCATTAGTGCTCCTCCTTTGAGGGTCCACAGTGTCTTGGTCACCCACAAAAAGCACACCTCATCCCCACAGAAACGCACAGGACACATCGAGAACAGACAGAACAAGGCCAGCAATGAGCAGCAGGGCCAGTTCCTCGGGGTCAGTTGATCACCCCTCACAGCTGGCACAGGGTTGGTGTCCCGCATGTACCACCCTGGCGGCACAGGGGAGGGACACCACTGTCTCCCCACCAGGAACCGATCCAACATGTGCGTGGTGCACCCATGCACAGGATTGACCCTGCAACCAGGACAGGGAGGACGTTTTCCTATAAGGGGAAGAAACTATGAGAAAGGGAGGGAGGCCGGGTTCCCCCATGCACTAGCAGGGCACGTAGTTTCTGGAGAGGAATCCAATTCCTCTGTCACTTCAGCAGATACAACTCTCCAGCCTTCTTGGCGGCTTCAGGAAGGGGTAAAAGAGATTCCCTTTTACACCAAATGTTTGGATTGATTTGGAACATCCTTTGGACAGGCGGTATAGAGCAGTCTATGCGATTTGGATGGAAGCTTAGACCCATGGGCGCCTACACTCTCATTCATATCCAACTGGAGACTCACTCACAGTCCTCAGATCAGTCTTCCTTGGGCTTCGGAGTTCAAAGACTGTTAGCATCATGAATGAGCTTTATCGTTCATGAAGCAGTGCACAACTTAGGGGAACGGAGACCATACATGACTACTTTTAGTCTTCTTAGCTGAAGGGGCCGACGGGTGGTCGAAAGCAGTGATTCTCTAACATTTTTGGCCTGGTGGTGATAGTGTATGCTGGAATCGGTTCCAACCCACAGCAAACCTAAGTGTCAGAGCAGAATTGCCCCATGGTGTTTCCTCCTCTGTCCATTGTGCTCATGTGAAACCTGTACATGGACCAAGAGATGGTCATTCAGACAGAGCAAGGAATATGGCCTGGTTTAGAATCAGGAAAGGTATGTGTCATGGTGTACCTTTTCACCATATTTATTCAACCTTTGTGCTGAGCAAACCATCAGAAGAGCTGAGCCGCATGGAGGATCACGTGGCATCAGGAGAGGAGGAAGCCTTAGTTTCAACCCACACTATGCAGATGATGTAATCATGCTTGCTGAAAGTGAGGAGGAGAACTTGCTGATGAAAATCAAGGATGGCCCTCAGTATGGATGACAATGCAATGTAAGAAAAAACCCAAATTCTCCCAAGCAGACCAATAGGTTACATCATGATAAACAGAGAAAAGATTGAAGTTGTCCAGGATTTCACCTTGCTTGTATCCCCGATCAATGCTCATGGAAGCAGCAGTCGAGAGATCCGATACTATATTTTACTGGACAAATCTGTGGCACAGGACTTGCTTCAAGTGTGGTGAGCAAGCAGGATACTTTGAGGAACTATGGGAACCTAACCCAAGCCATGAGATTTTCAAACACCTCAGAGGGCTGTGCAAGTTGGACAATGAATAAGAAGGCTGAAGGAAAGGCAAAGCCTTTGAATTAGGGGGTTAGAAAAGAATACTGAGGGGTTCATGAACTGTGAAACTTGCAACTGACTCGCAGGGAGCACATCAAGAATGCTATTTAGCGGTGACAGTGGCAAGACTGCTACTCAAGTACTTGGACATGTTATCAAGAGAAACCTGGGACACGATGCTTGGCAAAGAAGAGAGGGTCAGAAAATAAGAGGAATACTGTAGTCTCAACGACATAGAGTGGCACAGGGACTTCAAAGATGGTCTCAACCATAACAATATTGTGAAGATGGCACAGGACCAGACAGTGTCTCTTTCTGTCATACTTAGGATCACTATGTGTCAGAAGCAACTCAAAGGTGCCTAATAACAACAGATCCTTATGGGAACAGGTTACTAGGTCTTTTCTCTCAAGGAGCCCCCAAACTGCTAACTTTTCCATTGGCTGTCAAATGCCTACCCATTGCACAAAAAACGGGCTCCTTTATGTCTGTTTGTTTGGGTTATAACCCGCAATCAAAATGTAACTTATAGCTTAACCAAGTAATTAACTCAGAAACTAAAGTTTCATGTAACTGTACTTATTGTTCCTAAATACCAATTACTCTAAAACTTTCTTTTGCATTTCATTGTGTTCCTTGTTTTAAATACTGGTCCTAATCAACTCAGCTGATCTTAAACCTCACAAGTGAGTTCTAACTTACAGCTTACAAAACACAGTTGGAAAATCTGAAACAGCTTCATGCCCTACAGTGCAAGCTACATTAAGTTGAAGTTACAAATCTTCCACTCTCCTCAAAACATGTGTGCAAATAGACCCTCAAAAACCAACCTGTCCTTTTCAGATTAAATAATATTAATCTAAGATAATTGGTCACTTCCCTGATTATCCTCATGAGACCAAGAGAGAACAGGGTAGTTTGTTAGATGAGCCATCGGTATCTATTTTCAATATGTTCATTTGATTTTAGGAACACTTCTTTAAAAACACAAGAGACGATGCTTCGGAATAGTATGCACACAAACAGGAACTTCTGGTGAACACATTTGAACAAGAAGGTTTTTCTCTGGAGATTTTGGATGGACTCATTTTCTTAACAGAAAATGCAAATATGCATATGTCCATTTTTAAAGCAGTGAAAGTTGGGTTTTACTAAGAAGGGCTAGGAGGAGAAGAGAAACAGGAAGATAAACAAGAAGAGGAAAAAGAGCAAGGAAGAAAAAGCAAAATACATATTTCAAAACCACGCTTTGTTACTTGGAAATCTATTTATCTGCTAAGGTTATTTATAGTAATTCAGCATCCTAAGTTTATGGTATACAAACCCAAATTACAACTCACTGGAAAGAATGTGTGGTGTTTTGTTTTGTTTTTAACTTAGGAGTAGAAGTCATAGCATAGTTGCACACGGTCTCTTGATTTATAGCTTGTTTCTTTTTGGCTTTTTGCAACATGAGAGGATTTGTACCCTCAACGAGATAAGCTTAGTATTTATTAGCATTCCCAAGCATGTTGAGTTATGCAGCTTCCTAATGAAAAGAGAAAGATTTATTTAATTCCCAGATTGAATTGTCAGGTAAATTAATCTCTGGCGTTGTGTTTTCATCAAAATTGATGTGGAGCCCTTTGATAACATTGTGTTCCTTTCAGAAAGGAGCGGTCGGCTCAGAAAATACATTTTGTCATGCACTCCAGCTTGCCTTTCCGAGAATTTTAGTCCTCCAGCAAGTGAAATTTCTTCTCACATAAATTGTCTACTTTTGTTTTTCCTTGGTTTGCAACTGAAATATGCTTTTATAAAATAAAGAGCAAGGGGGAGATTCACATGAACACTGTGTGTGAGGTGAACCTGGAAGGTTGGCATCATTGGACAATGATTGAGAATAACAAGTCCATATTTCCATTAGTGTACAGAGTCGTTTCTGCACCTGAAAAACACTAGTCTCATTCTGCACATAATAAAAAGTGTACCAATGCATATTCGTGATGATTGCATGCAAGCCTAAGGTGGCACAAGACAGTCTTTCTATTTCCGCATTTATCTGGAATGGCATAAATTCTCACTTTAGGCATGCATGAATGGTCAGATTGGTTTCAACACCACAGAGGAAGTTACCCTAATGGTTGAATTGAGTTTAATATTTAAAGAGCATTTTATGACCCCCCCCCAAAGACTTCATCCATATTAGACACTGAAAAATATGAATTCCTCAGTAACCACATCTAATTCTATGCGAGGATTCTTAAATAGTGATCGTGCTGCTGAGCAGAGAAAGGAAGAAACAAAAGGTATTCAGCATGGGTCGTTATTTAGATAGATTTCCTTTCTGGAGTTATCTTAAGGTTGTTCTTTCCCAAAGGCCCCTGCCTAAGGTTCCCAGGGCTCGTATCCAGCAATGCTAACATAAGGTGGCCTTGAAAGGTCTATCTTGACCTTGAGTTGTTGATTGGCCATCATTTACTCAACAGAATCTGGGCTATGAACAGCAGGTATCTTTGTACCTTAGCCATTGTACAAGGGGAGTGCATAATAGGACATAAAAACATTTGAAATTCTTACTTGATGGCAATATATTCTGGGTTTACCTCCATGAGCAGCCCCTTAAATTACTGAAACGCATCTGCATCAATACAGAGATCTGTAGGTTGGGTAATTGAAGCTGTCAGGTTTATCTAGAAGCAGTCCTGAATGAATAACCCAGAAGAGAGACAACCAGAAGCTGGATACATCAAGCAGGTTGTCTAAGAGCACTATCTGTGTAATTACTTCCATTTTTCATGAGGGTCTGAATGTAGAAGCTTGACCTATGAAATCTTAAAGGTCAGAAGGCTTTGTTTCATCCAGGATTTGACTAACTACCAAAAATCATGTGTGCATCCTGTTCTGCATGCCAGCGGAGGATGCCTTTCTCAAACTTCTTTACGCTGCCTGTAATAGATTTTGTGTCAACTTGGTTACACCTGTGGGAAGGTACGGGCGGAGTCCAACCTCTCAATCAGCCTAATGACATCTCTTTGGGGGGTGGCCTATTCATGAGAGCCCACAGAGGAGAATTGGCCACCTTTCTTGGCCCTCTCTTTCTTCTCACTTGTTTGGATTCTGTGTCTAGTTTCTGGAGTCAGTGGCCACCATTTGGCCTACTGACCCTGAGAGCTGCCGGTGGCCTGTCACATTCCCTGCCTTGGGTCAACTCAACTCTGCCTCTACCAGGCTTTTTATTGTTCCCCCAACTCAAGGAACGTTGAAAATGAACACAGGTTGAGGCCCGATGGGTGCCAACACCACCATTTTGAGGCAGCGTGCAGAATTCTTTGGGGAAGAGTACCTGGATGGACGCTAAATCGAGAAGCAAGAAGTTCACATACGTACATTTCTCATCTAATAAGGTTTCTATCCTTTTGTAGCAATATCAGTATTTGTTAACATACCCTCGTGTAACTCCAACTGCATGAGGGAGTGGTGCATCTTTGAGAGAGGGTGTACAAGGAAGGCAGGGAAGACTATTGCACTTGATAGGAAGCATCATCAACTGTGACAAGAGGCATCTGGTTTTTACCTTAAGTCTCAGACTCCTTCTGAGGCATCCCCTCCGTGGCCACCCTCCCCTACCTCCACCACTGCTGTCTTCAAACACAGCCTCCCAAAATCATCCTTTTATCTAGGTCCTCAGCTTGGAGTCCACGACGCAAGACAAAACCCAGCTATTCCACCAACTCCCCTTTAGAAAGTGGGGTAGAAACCACTTGCCGTGGTATCTGCTCCAACTCACGGTGACCTCCAGTGGGTCAGAGTATGTCTGTGCTCCGCAGACTGGCGTTTCAATTGATCACAAGGGCTTTTCTCTAAGGTGCCTCTGGGTGGATTCCAACCGCCAAATTTTTGGTTGGCCACCAAGTGTATTACCATTTCCATCACCTAGAAAGTGGGATAAGGGACACATGTTGGTTTTCTGCACGTGGTTTTAGGGTCTTCTATTTGCATCGCTGTCTACTTCTAAGCTTAGTTACCCAACCCACAGGTGTCTCCTCGGGAAGAAATCTGTTGCCAAGGACATGAGGGCTCCTCTTCGTCTCGTCTTCGCACCATGCTCTATGCACCTGGCATGGACTAAACTATGGACATTTCACCTGCACTTGATTCGGTTTTAAAGATGAGTGCCCAGAGCTAATAATAATTTTATGGGATGACAACTTGAGTGACTAACAATCCCAGTTTGCCTGGGACTGTCTGCACTTCCTAATCCTGGGAAACTTTGTTCCCAATCCTGGGAAACTCTGTCGTGATCACACCTGGACAGTTAGTTACCCTGACATTAGTAAATAGGGATGCTTGGTTTCCGACCCAGACACTCAATGAATATGTGTTGAAATGAATGAATGAAAGATTTAAAGAAAAGAAGGATGGAGAAGGAAAGGCAATAAAACATGAAGAAATTAGAAGTTTCATGTGGCTCAAATACCTTGTGAATCTTCCTGTTATTATGTGCACACATGTATATATGTGCATAATATATACAAAGTGGATATAATATATATAGTTATGTATTTATTATAATATATATTAGATTAGATTCATCCTATAGATGATTAATATTTGGATCGTCTCTAATCATAAATGGCCTTTAAGGGTTAGTTAGTATTTGAACAATAAACACTTGAAAAAACTTTATGCTATTTTTGTTGCTGACCATCAATTCAGACATGAAGCAAACCCCTAAGACAGAATAGCGCTGTTCCCGAGGGTTTCCATGATCTCCATCCTTACGGAGGCAGGTTGCCACACCTTGGTCTGAGGAGCAAGAGCAGGTTTGGACCCCTGGCCTTTCAATTAGCAGCTAAGCACCTGACCACTGTTTCTCGGATTGAGAAGGTAATTTGCCCAACGTTCCAGTTAATGTGTGGCAGTCGAGACTGTCAAGCTTGAGAGCCCTTGTGTCATAACCACTCTATTAGTGGGGATAAGTTCACCAGTCTGGTAACAGAGGGGAGAACTGTATTAGAGGGGAGACCTGCCGAGATGGGAGACGTCAAGGCTCTACTGACAGAACTCACAGGCCACCCCAAGACCAGACGTGGGCATCGTCTGTTGTTGCAGACCAAGTCCAATGTTTCGTGCCATCAGATGGTCATAGAAGATCCTCAAGGTCAAAAGCATTCTCATAATATTGTTGTCATTGTGGCTGGGTGCTGTTGAGTCAATTCCAACTCAACATATCTAAAAGAGAGCATAGAACCGCCTTGTAAGGTTTCCGAAGCTGTCAATTTTACAGAAGCAAGCCATCGTATCTTTCTCCTAGGGAGAAAGTGGTGAGTTCAAACGACTGACCTCTCAATGAGCTGCATAATTACTAATGCCACCAGGGCTCCTGGGTCGGGACTGTAACAACAACCAAACAAACAAACAAACTCACTGCCGTAGAGTTGATTCCAATTCATGGTGACCTAGGACATTACAGATGTGCCCCTATTTCCAAAACTATAAATCTTTATGAGGGTGGAAAGCCTCATCTTTCTCCTACAGAGCAGCTGGTGGTTTTGAACTCCTGACCTTGTGGTTAGCAGTCCAACGTATAACCATTACGCCATCAGGGCTCCTTCTGGGAGACTATAGAGTTTGCTTATTTGCAGAAGTTACATTAGAAATGTGATTTTTATGGTGAAATGAGTAATAGTCAATAACATGATTCAAACTAGGCATCCTACAAGCCCAGCAGCCTTTACACATTTCCACGTGGTATTCTTGGCCTTCGACTCACTGCTGAGTCTCCCAATTTAATGGAAAATTCTGCTGCCAAATTCCAACTAATTAGCTGAATCCTGCTGCTGGAATAGCATTGATTCTGCCTGCAACAATCGTGCCTGCAGGGAACGTGCTACCAGATGGTGCCTTGCACTCAACGACAGAGACCGGAAAACAGAAAGTGCAATCTTACTGATTTCACAAGCATGAGCGACCCGAATGGTTGCCTCCTGACGGTATGCGGCTCATTGCATGACTGAGTGGTTATTGATGTCAAGTTAGCCCGCAGAGCATGACAACCCCAAACACCAAACAGAATAGGACAAAATGTTGCCTCATCCTGTCCCAACACCACAATCAGTTACCAAAAGGCCATCAGGTCCATGGGGTGTTCCTGAAAAATGTTCAGAAGTGGATCGTCAGGCCTTCCTTCCTAATCCATCTTAGGCTGGAAGCTCCACTGAAACATGTTCAGCATCCTAGCAACTTGCAAACCTCCACTGACGGGTCAGCAATGCGTAAGGGGCATTGGCTGAGAACTGAACGCAGGTCTTCCCCATGGAGAGGGGGAGTTCTATCACAGCACCATCAAGGCCCCCCACCCACATTAGCCAAAGGCTTCTGTATGAGACATCCTGTCGACATAACTTACTACCTGACAGCACGATTGTAAGGGAGGAAGCAGAGAGCCTCCATCGATCTCAAACTCTTGAAGGTTTCTGAGGTCTACCATCAAAAGCCTCCTACTGATGACGGGCCAGGTTGGCAAGATGCTGTCTACATCTGTGGCCTTATCTTGTTCACGCACACCAACATATTTTTAAATCCATCCTGTAATAAGTAATATGTAATATAATATATACACACACACACACACATATATATACTTTGCCAGTAAGACTTCAAACAGTTGTCTGTAAAATGAAGCTTCGCGTGGCACAGAAGCTACGAGAGAGAGAGAGAGAGAGAGAGAGAGAGAGAGAGAGAGAGAGAGAGAGAGAGAAGCTCTTGAGGAGAGACTAGAATGAGCTATGGCGATGGCTGCCCAACATCTAATTAAAATGAAAGAGCCTGAAAATGGCTTTCTTATGATCAGTGGCACCATTAACGATGACGGATTGTCCTAGCTGCATTGCTCTTGTAGAGGACATTCGCTTGACTTCTGGGAAAAGGAGAGTTAATCAGAAGAAAAGATAGCTGTTAAAAATCCCTCCGAAGTCCACCCTTCGGATCTGTGTTCCATTCATTGATCTCCTCCCCGCCTCCCCGCCTTTTGTCAGCCCACTAAAATCTGTCAGCCCCCAAATTCAGCCTCTATAAAATGCTAGCTCCTTCTTCACTATAAAACATTTAATCGAGTTAATATTTCACGGTTTTCATTACCATCATAAGGATACATTAATAGTGAGGGGGGGAAACCAGTCAGCAAAAATTGTATTACTTTTCCTTTAGTGAATGTGGTTATTACTTCCTTTCTAAGACACTCTCATTTCCTGAAGGCTCTTTGGGAATGATGAGGTCAGAGAGAACTGATAAATACACAAACTTAAGCAAATATCGGGAGAATCAATCCAGGCCAGGGTACGCTCCCAAGTGGGTTGCCCGTGCATGTCACACAATTGACCTGGAAGGAATAAGCAAAGCAAACAGCCACCCGGAAGAACAAGTGAAGTCTGTGTGCTGCTAATTGAAAGGTTGGCTCTGCAAATTCACCCAGAGTTACTTTGGGAGAGAAGTCCAGAGAGCTGCTGCAGGAAGGTCACCGTCCGGGAAGCCCTCGGGAGGACAGTTCTCCTGTTCACACACCAAGTCCTCCTGATGCAGAGTCAACTTGAACGCAGGTGATGTGCTAGGTCTCTGGGGGGTGCAAAAGGCCTGTACTCAACTAAAACCCAAACACTGGTGGTTGAAATCCAACCCGCGGCTCGTCAGAATCCCTGGCTATCTGCTTCCCCAACGATCTCAGCCAAGAGGACCCACTGCCACATGGGTCATCGTGAGGTGGCCCTGAGCTGGTGATCCATTAGTGTCAAAGGCTGCATCGCAACGTCATCTGCAGTACTTTGGACATGTTGTCAGGGCAGACCAGTCCCCAAAGAAGGACATCATGTTCAGTAAAGTGGAGGAAGAGTGAGAGAGAGAAAAAAAAAGGCCCTTGAAGAGATGGATTGGCACAGTGGCTGCAACCATGAGCTGACGCAGACAGAAGAACAATGGTGAAGGTGGTGCAGGACCAGGCAGTGGTTTTGGTGCTGTTGTAGGTACCGTCACCAGGAGCCGCCCTGTACGGCGCCTAATCACATCTTAACTTGAACTATCAATGTGACAGAGAACTAATGGCAATGCTCGCTTTAGGGGGAAAAAAATTAACCAGCCTACCCCGACACGAATGCTGAAGACAAAGCAGGTGCATAGGCAAATGTGGTGAAGAAAGCTGACGGTGCCAGGCTGTCAAAATATATAGGATCTGGGGTCCTATAGGCTGGAAGATAAACAAGGGGCATCTAACTGAGAAACAACAAAGTCCACATGGAAGAAGCACACCAGCCTGTGAGACCACAAGTCATCGAAGGGAACAGGTATCAGGCATCAAAGACAAAAAAAAAATGTTTTTTTAAATCATAGCATTGTGAATGAGAGGGAGTGTGGAGTGGGGACCTAGGGCTCATCTGTGTGAAATTGGACATCCCCTTGCAGAAGGGCTGCAGGAAGGAGATGAGCCAGTCAGGGTGCAGTGTAGCAATGATGAAATATGCAATTTCCCTCTAGTTCTTGAATACTTCCTCCCCCGACTATCAAGATCCCAATTCTACCTTACATATCCGGCTGGACCGGAGGATGTTCACTCACACAGATAGGAACTGGAAACACAGGGAATCCAGGACAGATGAACCCCTCGAGACCAGTAGAGAGAGTGGCGATATCGGGAGGGTGGAGGGAAGGTGACAGAGAAAGTGGGAACAGATTATAAGGATCTACATATAACCTCCTCCCCCGGGGGATGGACAGCGGAGAAGTGGGTGATGGAGACATTGGATGGTGTGTGATATGACAAAATAATAATAATTTATAAATTATCAAGGGTTCAGGGGGAGGGGGGGAGCCAGGAAGTAGGGGAAAGTAGAAAACAAGTGTTATGAGATTGATGATGGCAACATATGTACAAATGTGCCAGACACGATGTATGTATGGATTGTGATAAGAGTTGTATGAGCCCCTAATAAAATGAGAACTAGATTGGCATTGGAAAATTGGGGGGAGTTAAGCTATTTATGTATGTGTCTGGACTTCCAAACCAAGGATTTCAGCCAAGAAAGAAGGACAAAGTTGAACTTGATGGAAACGCAGGAGCCAAAGACTGGTGGCAGAGGAGAAGGCGAGGTGTGCAGCCGCTGGCTCTGGGCAGGGCTACAGAGATTGCACTTGGAGTGCTGTGTTCAGTTCTGGGCAAAATCCATCAAAAGATCCACCTAAAAATCAGGGTAGGGAGGGAGGTGGGGGGGGGGACAGTCTCCAAAGTCACTCCTACAGAGTTTCCCAAGGAAAAAAATGAAACCTATTGGAAGGAAATGAAAGCATATTTCAGCATTAACTAACAAAAAACTTTCTAGCATTTGGAGTGGTCCAAAATGAAGATAACCCAATCAAAATGGTGCACTCCCTTTTATGAGAAATATTCAAAGACAAGATACCCTTTTGCCTGGGATGCTGTTGACTACGAAAGGGTCTAGGAGGGAACTAGGTGCTTTGGGATCCCTTGTGCTCAATGCCTCTCACAGTGAGTATCTGATAAGTCAGGTGCTCCCTTCTAATTCCCTTCAGAGCCAGGAGCTCAAAATAGAGGTTTAAAAACACTGAGTCCTCCTCTTTGCCTCTCACTCCTCACCCTCCATCTGGAAAGGTCAGCATGGGCATCCTCGTGGCCACTAAAAGGTAGTGCTCCCCATGCAGTCGTCTGGGTCTTGGGATCTTACTCAACGTTGTTCCTTCTTTAAAGCCGTGCACCTGCCCCTTGGCTTCCAAACTATGACTGGATTCCGAGTCTCTCAGCATCTGTTACCTTGCTCTTAGGCTTTCTCTTCCTTTGCTGACATCTCTTTATATTAGAAGCTACACATTTGAAGCCTTCCTTTGTGCTGCTCCCACGCCCCTTGCATGGGGACCTCATCCACATCCAGGGCTGGATTCATCTCTCTCGACACCCGTGATTCTCAACCTGTGGGTGGAACGACCCTTTCACAGGGGTTGCCCTATTCTTTACAGTAGCAAAACGACTGTTATGAAGTAGCAATGAAAATAATTTCATGGTTGGGGGTCACCAAGACATGAGGAACTGTATGAAAGGGTCGCAGCATGAGGAAGGTGGAGAGCCACTGCCCTACATTAAAGTGCTCATGAAGAATATTGAAAGTACCATGGGCTGCCAGAAACAGACACTTAAATGCTGCTTAGAAATGAGGGTGGCAGCCTATCCCGATATGATCACTGAGCAGGTGCATAAGTAAATGTGGTGAAGAAAGCTGATGGTGTCCGGCTATCAAAAGATATTGCATCTGGGGTCCTATAGGCTTGCAGATCAACAAGCAGCCATCTAACTGAGAAACAGCAAAGCCCACATGGAAGAAGCACACCAGCCTGTGAGATCAAGAGGCATTGAGGGGATCTGGTATCAGGCATCAAAGACAAAAAAAACATAGCATTGTGAATGAGGGAGAGTGCAGAGTTGGGACCCAGGGCCCATCGGTGGGCAATTGGACATTATCTTCCAGAAGGGCCACGAGGGGGAGAAGAGCCAGTCAGGGTGCAGTGTAGCAAGGATGAAACATACTATTTTCCTCTCATTTTTGAATGCTTCCTCCCCCCACTATTATGATCCCAATTCTACCTTACAATGTCAGCTGGCCCAGAGGACATACACTGGTACAGATAGGGACTGGAAACACGGGGAATCCAAAACAGATGAACCCCTCAGGACCAGTGGTAAGAGATGCGATACAGGGAGGGTGGAGGGAAGGTGAGGGAGAAAGGGGGAACCAAGTACAAGGATCTACATATAACCTCCTCCCTAGGGGACAGACAATGGAGAAGTGGGTGAAGGGTGACATCAGACGGTATAAGATATGACAAAATAATAATAATTTATATAATGTCAATGGCTCATGGGGGAAGGGGGAGCATGGAGGGAGAGGAAAAATAATAAGCTGATACTAAGGGCTCAAGTAGAAAGCAAATGTTTTGAGAATGATGGTGGCAACAAATGTACAAATGTGCTTGACACAATGGATGGATGGATGGATGGATGGATGGATGGATGGATGGATGGATGGATGGATGGATTGTGATAAGAGTTTTACAAGCCCCCAATAAAATGATTTTTTTAAGAATCAGAAAAAAAATTTATAAAAAGAAGAAATGAGGGTGGCTAGACGTAGTCTCTCCTATGCAGGACATGTCATCAAGAGAGAACAGTATGGAAAGGGACCTCGTGCTTGGAAAAGCGGAGGGTCGGAGGGAGAAAGGAAGACCCTCGCCGAGATGGACTGACAGTGGCTGCTGGCTGCAACCATGGGCTCAAACCTGGTCGCATTTGTGGCACAGCGTGGCACAGGCCCGGGCAGCGTTGGTTCTGTGGTCCGTAGGCTCCCATGAGTTGGAACCGACTCAACAACCCCCGGCAACAACTCTTCATGGTGTGGGCTCCAAAACCTAGCCCCCCAGCTGTCGCTCCCCAACTTTTGCTCTCCCATCAGTTCACCCTCTCTCGTTTGGGAATTCAGGGACGGCATCCCACAACGACTTTCCTGATTCCCGTGTCTGTTGGTCTCGCCTCTATCAGAGCAGTTAGACCCGGGATGGGAGCGATCTAGTTCCATAGCCCTTGCTCCAGACTGTAAAATCCTCGAGGCAGTAATGAGGTGGTATTTATCTTTGTGGCTGGCATATAAAAGGCGGTCAATAAAAGTTCAGTGCATGGATAAAAGAAGGGTGGCTGCTGATTATTGCAGACTCTCTAAGCTGGACGATTTGGTGGGGTAATGCGGCAGAACACCATTCGAGAATTCCTTCCTCATAAATGTTTAAGCGAGGATGACATTTTAGAGTCTTACTTTTGACAAATATCTCTTCCTGAGGTGATGAATAACTCAATGGCATTTACTGTTCAATTCAAATAATAACTTTTATTTATAGGCATTCTTTATATCTTCCTGTATGATATTAAGAATCATATTTTTGTCAAAGTTTTTTATTAAGTTAATGTGCAATTCCTCCCCCCACCCCATGTCTATTGGATCCCCTGTGAGGTGAGCCAGTGGGCAGTTGGGGGTGGGGGGTGAGGTGTCAAGAGAAAGAAAGAAGAGCCCGGGCATGGTGATTTGTGTTTATTAGCTTGCTATGTTACACATACAGCCTACCTGGTTTAGGATGTCTTGGCATAAGTACACCCAGAGTGCTCCTTAGAAGTGAGGATGGCAAGCCTTCCTCTCATGCACTTGGGGCAGGTTATCAGGAAGGCTCAGCTCCTGGAGAGGAGCATCATGGGTGGTAGAGTAGAGGAGCAGCTAAAAAGAGGAAGACTCTCAATGAAATGGATCGGTACAGCGCCTGCAAAGGACTCAAACACTCAATGCTTGTGAGGATGGCACAGGACCAAGGAGGGTTTTGTTCCTTGTCCACAGGATTGGTGATGGGCCGAGACTCTCTCCATGCCACTTAACAACAGCAGCAAACCTGCGATGTGGCTAAAAGGCAACTCCACTGAGACAGTATCAGCTAGGTTTCCTGCGTGCAACCGGGGCATCCCCAATGAGTTACACACACACACACACACACACACACACACACACACACACTTTTCATGAAGGGACCTTTACAGGGTGTGGGCAAGGGATACTTAGCCCCAAAGGACTTTCAAAGGTAAGAAGACAATGCCACCCGTAGGATGAGAGGGACCAAGGGAGGTCATGGTACAATGGGAGCTTAGATGAAAGCTGAAGTCACACACCACAGAAGCTGTGGCCCTGGGCAAACTAGCCACCGTGGGCACTGCAACAACACAGAAGGGATGACGGGATGACCGTGTTCTCCTCCCCCCCAAGATCCCTGGTGATGCAGCAGTGACACACTCAACTGATAACGGCAAGATCAGGTGTTCCACAAAAGGAAGATGTGTAAGATCTACAGCCGGGGAAACTGTAGGGGGCAATTCTGCTCTCTAAGGTTGTGATGTGTCGGGATTGACTCTACAGACAAAGGTTTGGTTTTCCTGCCTTCCATCTCCCGTGGATGTCACCCCCTCATCTGCAAGCAGACGATGGGTCAGCCATGCAGTAGGCTTGGAGGAAAGAGCCAAATGCACTTGACCATGGCTCCTCCTTCTGACTTTTCCTACTTACAGCAATGATACCCTCTATTTTCTTTTTCAATGTCTTCACATATTTTTATTTTCTCTCTCTTTTTTAAGTCATCTTATTGGGGACTCTTACATCTCTTACCACAATCCGTATATCTAACCATTGTGTCAAACACATTTGTAAAGATGTTGCCATCATCATTTTCAAAACATGTTCTTTCTACTTGAGTCCTTGGTTTCAGCTCACCCCCCCCTACTCCCTCATGAACCCTTAATAATTTATAAATTATTTTGTTCATGGAAGACACCTTCTTAAACCCACCACCATTCTTCATTCCTGCTCATCGGTGGACTTCACTGATGGTCAGTGTCCCCCAGAGGTACTGACGCTCTCAGCCTGCCCTCAGTGACACTGTCACCAGATGAGCTATGATGGTCCCAGATCAGTTTGTATCTGTTCCCAAGCCTGCTTATGCCCATTGTACTTGTTCTCATATTGGGCTTGTCCTTGATTATCATTTCAACTATAAAATATAAACATAAAATACACAAGAAGCCCTTATACTTCCTCTCTTTGCCCTCTGTGGTTGCTCCAGAAGGAATCTGCTTCAGTCTTATCTATAAACTAAAAGCTTCCAAAAGTCTATTTCCCACCTGGATCGTTCCTTACCGCCCAGGAATGGTGAATGAATGTCTCTAATTTAACTCATTAAACACTGAGTCCAGCCCATCACTATCCCCCTAACTAGTTCACCCCAAAGTCTCAGCTGTCTCAGTGGTGAGGCTAACCTGCTACTTACTCAAACCCAATCCTGCCGAGTCCACCTTCGAGTCTCCTTTTCCCTCACATCCCCAACCTACACCGTCAGAAAAGCTGATGGCCCAGTGGGTTGAGCACATGGCTGCTAACTGCAAGGTCAGCAGTTCAAACTCACCAGCCCCTCCCAGCGAGGAAGGTGAGCCTACATGCTTCCATAAAACAGCCGTTCTTGTCTATCTTACACGGCCACTGCAAGTCACAGGCAACTCTATGGCTTATCTTAAAAAAATATCCAAAATTTGACATCTTCCAATCCCCTCCACAAATTCCCCAGCTGGCACAAAGCATTCAGCGCTCAACTAGCCCAAAGACTGGAGGTTCAAAACTACCCAGAGGTGCCTCAGAAGACAGGCCTGGTGAGCTCTGGTTCCATGGCTTTGAAAGACAGTGGAGCAGCTCTGCTGTGTAGTCCAGGGATCATGCCAAGCCGAATGAGCTCTCCTGCAACCCCAAGCGATAATGCACTCCACTGCCTTACACGGTCAGAGCCACCCTCATCTCTTGCCGGGATTACCGTAAGCGTTTCCTAACTGGCCATCTTACATGGTCAGTTACAATCCGCAGTCTATGCTCAGCCCCTCTGTGTGAACGCCACGGCTGGCCATCCCATCCCTCCACTAATTCCATTGGTTATCCATTTCTCTCCGGGGGAAAGCCCAAGTCCTTCCATTGGGCCACATGGTCTTCCAAGTGTGCTTCTCTGAGCCCATCTCCTCGTCACCTTCCCGGGTTCTGTCCACGTCCCGCCCCCCCACCCCCACTGGCCTCCAGCCTGCTCTGTCAACAGTGCAAGACACAACCCAAGCGGTGCCAGGAGCCGACTTGTCCTCGGAGTCTAGAGTGCTTTTATTCCAATGATCTCCTCTAAGACTTGACTCAAAGGGCAGCCTCTCCCTAAGAGTAGGAGTCCCTGGGTGATGCACAAGGTTGGCTGTTCAAATCCAGCCAGACATGCCTCAGAAGAAAGTTCTGGCTACTCACTTCCCAAACAACAGCCATTGAAATCCCTCTGGAGCACATGTCTACTCTGACCCACAAGGGCAGGGGAGAGAGAGGGTGGAGGGGAGCATGCATCCGAATCAATTTCAAGGCAACTGGCATTCAATAAGGGCGGCAGCACCTCTTACCCCCAAACCCCAAACACTTTCCGTCCATGCGCCTTTAGGGTGGAAACGAAATCGTGTATAGCCTTTGAAATCGCAAGCCCAAGTGTGCCTGAGTTCAACCAATCCCCAGACTTACACCCACCTCTATGGATGGATAGATAGAACTTACCTGTCCATTTCCCAGTAGGTCTGGGAATCCTCAGGGACGCCCAGGGTCAGATCTAAGGGACCAGCTTCCTGGCTTCTTGCTCAGCACTTGGCAAGTAAGCTCCTTTCTCTTTCTGAAATCCATCCAAAGGAAACACAAACTGACACTGTCTTCCTGCCCACCCCGCTCTTTCCCCTCCGATTCTACATTCCGCCCTGGAAGTCAGCATCTTCCAACACCCTGACCATTTCAACACGTATTGTGTTTATTGCCTGATGCACTCCTGATGGGACGAAAACTCCGCCCCCAGGTACAACCTGGGAAGAGATATTTTCACTGAAATAGCCAACATGCTCGGACAAGCAGAAATGCAATCACCCAGTGGAAGCAGCTCAGACATTTGTTGAAATAATGAAAGAAAACGTGTCTTAAGCATGGCCACGTTCTCGAAGTCCTGGCTTTTGCCATGAGGATTTGCTCTTGAGGTTCTCTTTCCACGTCATTTCTATTATCGTTTTACTTCTTTGGGCTTTGAAAGAGAAGAGGAGCGAAAAGGGGGGAAAAAGCAAGTCGTGGGGGGGGGGGGTTCTAGACGGTACCAAATTTCACAAGTTCTGAACATAACTGTGCTTAGAACAACGGGATGGAATAAAGCGCTTTTAAAATTGAGTTTGCTCATCAGAACATAAAAATAAAATAAGAGCCATCTTTTTTATTCAGCTGAGTCTCACACGTTCTTTTTAAAAACTCTATAAAATTACCATCCTTCCTGCGTCAGCTCTGAACGACTTGGCCCTTTTAAAATTCTTCTCTTAAAAAAGAGAGAGAGAAAGTCACAAATCTAATAGGACAGAAACTCTTAAAACCCATAGATCTGATGAAGACTCGGTTCCCTAATAAATATGTGATAAGACATTTGTCAGCTTTTGAAATAATGAGCTGTGAGAGGTGATTAATCTACCAATAACATGCCTTCCAGAGCAGTGTATTTCAGATGGGGGGGGATGAGTTGGTTTGCAGCAGGGTCTTATTTTTGCACAAATTACTTCTCAACCCCAAACACATCTAAAATTCATTTTTCTCATCACATGAACATTGGGCTGTTCATCGGTGGAATGCATGATCTTGGACAGATGGAGGGAAACATAGATTTCTAAGACAGGGAGGGTACACCTCCCAGAACTCCGTGCTTCCTGGAGAGTAAAATCTGGCCAATCCCGGCCCATAAAACACACTGGCTGTTTCCTAATCAGACGGACAATGGCGAAGGTCAGTGCAGTAATGACATGATTAACTTGAAGTCAAAAGCGTTGGCCTTTCCAAAGCACTGGGGGAGTGCAGCGGAACAGCAAGGGAATGGAGTGGCAAGGCCCCCAGGGAATGCTGAAAGTAGACTTTGGGGCCAGGACGTGGTGCCCCAACAGACTGGACTGGAAAACGCTCCTAAGGGCCAGCAAACGATCCCTGAACTAACTACAAGCTTTTCTCTTCGGAAGTGTTTTGTTTTGTTCTTTGTCAGTGGTTTGTTGTTGTTTTGTTGTCTGGTTGTATACTGTTGCTTTGTTTTCCTCTGTCTTGTTTTCGTGCATGTTAGTGTCTCCACAGGTCTGTCTGAATAGGAGAGGCTGGATGAACTATCTGGAGGAAAAACAACTGGACCAACAGTTCCGGGGGGACTTGGGGTGGGGGGGTATGGGGGGTAAGGAAGTGGTGTTAACAAACACAGGGACACGGGAAAACATGAGACCCCAAATGGTAGAGAGGGGGGAGTAGCAGGTCTGGTGGGGAATGATCAAGGGTAAGGTTGCGTAGAGAAGAGGTATACTCTAGCCCAGGTGGCGATGATGCATGGTAGTAGGGCAGGAGGAAAGTCAAGGGAGATGGAGGAAAGAGCTAGGAGTCAAAGGGCATTTATGAAGGTCTAGACAAAGACATGTACATGCAAATATATATAGGAAGATGGGGGAATAGATCGATGTGTCTATATTTATAGGTTAAGTATTAAGGTGGCAGAAGGACCTTGGGCCTCTACTCAAACACTCCCTCAATGCATGAATACTTTCTTTTATTAAATTGGACCTCTATGATGCTCACTCTCCCGACACAACGGCTGGAGCCAAAGTGGGTGAACAAGTAAATGTGGTGAAGAAAGCTGATGGTGCCTGGCTATCAAAAGAGATAGTGACTGGGGTCTTAAAGGCTTGAAGGTGAACAAGCGGCCATCTAGCTCAGAAGCAACAAAGTCCACATGGAAGAACACACCAGCCTGTGTGATCGAAAGGTCCCGAAGGGATCAGTTATCAGGCATCAAAGAACAAAAAAATCATATCATTGACTGCACACCTCCATGATAGGATCGCTGAAGACAAATGGGTGCATAAGCAAATGTGGTGAAGAAAGCTGATGGTGCCCGGCTATCAAAAGAGATAGTGTCTGGGGTCTTAAAGGCTTGAAGGTGAACAAGCGGCCATCTAGCTCAGAAGCAAAAAAAAGCCCACATGGAAGAAGCACACCGGCCAGTGCAATCACGAGGTGCCAAAGGGACCAGGTATAAAAGCATCATGCAAAATATATATATATATATGTGTGTGTGTATATGTATATATATGTGGGTGTGTATATATATGTATGTATATATATATATATATATATACCATATTGAATGAAGGGGGAAGTGCAGAGTGGAGACCCAAGGCCCAAGTGTTGGCCAATGGAGATCCCCTCACAGAGGGGTTCAGGAGAGGAGATGGGTCAATGAGGGTGTGAGGTAGTACCGATGAAGAACACAGCTTTCGCCCAGATCCTGGATGCTTCCTCCCCCTAACTATCATGATCCGAATTCTACCTTGCAGGGCTGGATAGGGGAGAGGCTGTACACTGGTACATATGAGGACTGGAGGCACAGGGAATCCAGGGTGAATGAATACCTTCAGGACCAAGGGTGTGAGGGGCGATGCTGGGAGAGTGGAGGGTGAGTGGGTTGGAAAGGGGGAACTGATTACAAGGACCCACATGTGACCTCCTCCCTGGGAGAGGGACGGCAGAGAATGGGGGGGAAGGGAGTCTCCACATAGGGCAAGATATGACAAAATAATGATGTATAAATTTCCAAGGGCACATTAGGGAGGGGGGAGCGGGGAGGGAGGGGAAAAAAAGAGGACCTGATGCAAAGGGCTTAAGTGGAGAGAAAATGCTTTGAAAATGATTGGGGCAGGGAATGTATGGATATGATTTATACAATTGATGTATGTATATGTATGGATTGTGATAAGAGTTGTATGAGTCCCTAATAAAATGTAAAAAAAGAAAAGAGAAGAAAAAAAAAAGAAAATGATTAGGGCAAAGAATGTACAGATGTGCTTTATACAATTGATGTATGTATATGTATGGACTGTGATAAGAGCTGTATGAGCCCCTAATAAATTGTTTAAAATTTAAAAATTTTTTTAAAAGCGTTGGCCTTTCATTAACAGGATAGATGGACTAAAAGCAATATGGCTGTAACAAGGAAGGCAAGATTACAAAACACTTCCCATTACTTCTAAGCAGTTTCCAGGAATTCGTGTATTCCCGCCTTCAGTTATGAGAACGCACATACACACGAACCATTGTTCGTGGAAAACCCAGGACTCACAGGTAGAGACCATGTAATAAGTAGAATCGTAGCCATGGTCGGGCTTACAGTAGGAGCCATGGATCACAAACCCACTTGAACTCTAAAATATACCACCCGGGGATCCTGGTGGTATAGTGGTTATCGCTGGGCTGCTAGCCACAAGGTTAGCGATTCGAAACCACCAGCTGCTCTGCAGGGGAAACATGAGGCTTTCTACTCCGTAAAGCTTTGTGGTCTTGGAAACCCACAGGACCAGTTCTCCCCTGCCATTTAAGTCCTGTTGGTTGTATTCTTCATATCGTTATATCCCAGTTGGGGAGTGTGCGAACTATACCATCAGTACTTGATATTCTATGTAAATTTTTGCTTTATATATTCTGAGTCTAGGTGATAGAAATATCTGAGGTCAATATGCTCTCCATTTATCGATAATACCTTACATACAGTATGTATATACTAATAGCTAGGAGTTCTTACAAGTTGGTACTTGCTGATGATAATGTGGCTCCTAATCCTTCCACTGAGCTCTGAAGTTCAAATTGAAGTGATGTAGGCAGGTGCCATGAGTCAGTTCCAACTCAATGGCAAGGAGCAGGGGGTGGAGGAGACAGACACATAGAGCTTGGGTCAAGTGTGCCTTAGCCATCCAAGTGACATCTTTGAAAAATTTTAAGACAGTTTCAGCATATAATTCACATACCATGTAATTCAAAGGTTTAAAGATGTTAAGATTCAGGGTTGCCATGAGTCAGAATTGACTTGAGTTTAGAAAACATATCATTTAGAAAATGGATCTCCAATCTCCTGTGTTTGGAGAAAGTGAAGGCACAGTCTCTGAACCTGACCCCTCTCGGCCAGGATAAGAAAAGCAATATTGTTGCACAGCTCAGGGCAGGGGCAGATGTATGTGACCTCCTTAAGGATTCGCAGGATGTAGGGATAAAGGTGGCTGGAAGATCTCCTTTGAATTCCCCAGTCTGACGCCAACAGAACACAGAAAAACCTCGAGGAGACACAGACTCCAGCAAGCTCAGCTCTAGCAGCACACTCGCCGTGGGATGCTATGCGAGCTGGAAGCCTGGGCCAGGATGGGTGGCCATTCACTGGTGTTCCTTTCTACCCCTATCAGTAAAGAGGAAATGAAGTTTACCTCCACAGGCAACAAACACCCAAACACATTGCGGGTCTTTCCTAGAACTGTGTGACCCCTCCTGCCCTCTAAGGCAAACGAGTCTGCAGGCATCTGAATGATCTGAGCGTCCCCTAGAACACACACTGATTCGTTCCATCAATGGCATCATGTTGATTGGGCTGGCTGAGCGAGAGGTAGTTTATATGCCCCAGAGGTATCACAGGGCATTAGTCAGTAACCCCGCAGAAGTCCAAAGCTGGCCACATGTGCAAGACGGTTAAAGACCAAGTGGTCAAGGACATGCCAGGACAGCCATGCCAAATGAAGCACAAGGCAGTTGACTTAGCCATGCCTCCCTCTCCCATATAACAAAGAGGGAAGACCAGCAGCTGGGGCCCTCTCTGGGTCCTAGGGGACCCTGGTCCACCCCCAGAATTATAGCTGCAGTTCATACACTGGGTGACTGGAAACACCGCCATCTTTGAGGGGGATGGGAAGCAGGACACGTCCGGACTATGTGAATAGTTGGCCACTGGGAGGGAAACAGCCCGGCAGATGCTGTGGTATCAGAAGTATCGATGGTAAACGCACAAGAGCCGGTGGAGTTAAGGCATGTCCCAATGGGAGACTGCCATGCATCTGTGAGTTTGTCATGCTGTGGTGACTTGTGTGTGTTGATATGACGCTGGAAGCTATGCCACCAGTATTTCAAAAACCAGCAATGTCACCCATGTAGACAGTTTTTAGCAGAGCTTCTAGACCAATCTTTCCCACAGTGGAGAGTACTGCCCCCTGGGGGTGGAGGTGCTGGAACCATCCAGTTGAACTGGAAATGCAGATACCTATACTTGATTCTGGGCTACAGTACAAAAGTACTTAATTGCTGGGGAGGTGGGGACACTGAGTAATTTTTTTCCTCTGAAAAGGGGACAAGAGGCCAAATAAGTTTGGGAGCCTATTTTGTAGACTAAGACAGACTAGCAAGAAAGGCCTGATGATCTGCTTCCACAAATAGCCAATGAAAACCTTATGGATCTCAAGAGAACCTTTCCCCACTCAGGAGCCCCGATCTCATCCTCAGGAACGATCAACTGCTAGAGGAAGACTTTTTTGGGTGAAGCAGCGGGCCAGCAAGTGCACGGGGAGCTCTTGATGAGATACAGCCCAACGAGCCACAAAGATGGGCCTGTATGTGCCAGCAATTGTGAAGATGACCCGCGACAACATTCCATTTGGTTAGCCATGAGATCACCCTTCATCAGAGTCAATTCCACAGTCACTTCACAACACCACCATCTTAAGCAACCAGACACAAGAGTCCCCAACGTTTCAGCACTTGCACCCATGAACAAAGAACAGCATGCCACCACACCTGGAAGGGATTTGCTTTTTGCCTCTGGTGCCTTTTGCTTTTGTTTTTCACTAAGAGGAAGAAGTAGAGTCCAAGACACACACTACATGGGATCCTAGGAAAATAACGATCGTGACATACCTGTGCTCGGAACTGTGTGGCTTGTAAAATATACTTGCTACCTCTTCCTGATGAAGGCGTGCCAAAGATAAGGGAGAAGGTCAACCGAATGCTCGGCGCTCCATGAACACGGGCCCTGGCCTTCTGAAACAATGCGCCACATAGCAATGGTCATGAAGTCCATCCCAACGCCCTGCAACACTACAGAGCAGTGAACAATTGCTTCCTCGAGGTTCCAGGGCTGTACAGCTTTAGATAACCAACAGTCTCATCAGGTGGGTTTGAACAGATGACCTTAGGGTTATCAGCCTGGCACATAACCCATTTTGCCACCCAGGCTCCCTAAAACAGTATCAGCAGCCAGTGATTCCATTGGATGGGCAGAGGGGACCGTGCATGAATCAGTATATTGTAAAATGTGACCACAAGCCCGCCGCTGTTCTGAAATGATAAGCGATCGCTCCTGGCTTGGCCCCTTCTCCATGAAGCCGCAGCCGGCCTTTCACACTTCACAGCGTCGGCCACTTGAGTTCATCATCTTGATGGGGGTTATTTAATTTCCAGGTGCTAGCTAGACGCCACTTAGCATTCAACGGACCACCCCGGAAGAATAAAATTGACTGCATTCTGCATATTTTACTGGTCTTGGATACCTTAAATGTCAAAGGAATGTATAATGTTATGAAACGGAAGCCCCTCCCTGGAAAGGCTCACGTAAGTAGGCAGCTGATGTTTTCCATTTTCAAGACCACTCCCAACTTCCGCAGAGGCTTTCTCCGCTGTGATCTCAGGAACAGATCACCAGCCCTTTAGTCTCCCACGGAGCCCATCTTTGGGCTGGCGGCCACATAATGAACCACTGTGCCACCAAAGCCAAGTCCACTGATTCCAATTCACTGGGACTCCGGAGGACAGAGTGGAACTGCCCTGTGCGGGTTGCTGAGGCTGTGAATCTTTACAGAAGCCTGTGACCACGTCTTTCTCCACGGAGGGCTGGTTCCTCTAAAGCACACACCTCTTTGGTTAGAAGCCAAGAGCTCAACTACCACGCCACCCGGGTCCTTTAAATACTAATTAGGGAGCAAGGAGCGAGAGGCCAACCCAACCTCTGATGAGAGATTTAGAGCACCTAAATTTTTTC
Organism: Tenrec ecaudatus; assembly: GCF_050624435.1. Lineage (NCBI taxonomy): Eukaryota > Metazoa > Chordata > Mammalia > Afrosoricida > Tenrecidae > Tenrec > Tenrec ecaudatus. The sequence goes on along the minus strand of NC_134542.1, from coordinate 16,234,122 downwards.
TGTTTTGTCTCACAAGCCACACTAGAGGGCGCGATTTCTCTTCTCTAGAAATCTTCTAAAGCCAATCCTTTCCAGGGAGAGCGAAAGCAATGGTCTCTTCCAAAGATTGCTAATTATCCGGGAAACCTGGAAACCTAATTAAGCAGGCTCAATTGGAAAAACTTGAATCAGAGGCCCCCTGGAGAAAGCGAGGCTTAAAGAGCAAAGGTTAATTTAAGCTGGGTTTTCTAACCAGCTCAAAAACCCTGTTGGTGCTGTGAGAGTCAGCATTGAGCTGCTAACTGCACAGTCAGTAGTTCAAACCCACCACCTGCTCCAAGAGAAAAAGATGAGGCAGCATACATCCATAAAGATGTACAGTCTATGTAAGGTCACTAGGAGTTAGGAGTTACTCCATAACAGGTCTAACCAGTTTAAACCAGATCGATCATAGCCAATAAAATCCAGCCATTTAAAAAAAAAATACTCTGCAGTGAAGTGATAACCAGACAGAAAGATTACAGGTCAAGTTTCTGGAATGGGAAACTCAGAAGAGGGGCACTACCATGAGCTTGATACGGGCTATCAAACTCTTGCCAGACTGGGGAGAGTGTCACACGTGCGAAGCAGAACTCCCAGCTGCTGTCTTAGAGCCGGGCATCACTCCTTCCTCCAATGCCAATCAAGAGATTTGGTTGCTATGGAACCCAAGCTGCCTTGGTTTAAGTTCCTAAGAGGGTATATCCTCCCTACTTCATAAATTCGGGTTCAGTCCAGTTTCGTTTCACTGAGCAGGGAAGAATTGTGTTAGAGCGCTGAATGTAACAGGCCTCCCCTCCATCCCTGAGGAAGGCAATGTCTGTCTTATAGGTCGCCCTTCAAAAGGGATACCGTGAGAATCCTCTTTTATGTCCTCACAAAACCCATTCTTTTAAGCTGAGGAAACTGAGGCCCAGAGACCTCTAGAGAATACCTAAGGTCACAGAAGTCCAAGGCAAGTGAGTGGAATCAAGATGTGGATAATGTGAATATACTTCTTTCTCCAAGTTCATCTCAAAGCAGCCCCTCCCAGTGCCTCCTAGGTGTGCAGCCAAGAGCCTGGGGCATTCCACAGCAACAGCCAGGGGAGGCATGAAGACCAACCGGCTTAATGCCAAGCTCCCTGGTACATAGAAGCTAATGAGCAGAGGGCTGGGGGGAAATCCTTCCGTAGGGATTACAACCAATTTGAAACAAACAAAAATCCACACAACTGGACCAATAGGTACCATCTTGATAAGTGGAGACAAGACGAAATTTGTCAAGGATTTTGTGTTGTTTAGAAAAGAAGCTTTGGTTTTCTTTCTCTTTTTTGTATATTCATTTAGCTGTGAAGTTATTATGACTCCACTTTATTGAAGGAACAAAAAAAGTCCTGGTGGCATAATGGTTAAAGTACTCCGCTGCTAGTCAAAAGGTCAGCGGTTCAAACACACCGGCCCCTCATGGGAGGAAGGGAGGGAGAGATGGCAGTCTGCTTCGGGTAAGAGACCGGCAGCCTTAGAAACCCTGTCCATCGCTATGATCAGTATGGATTCAATGACAACAAATGACATTAAAGGAAAAAAATGGAATCGCCATGTGATAGATACCAGTACCACATCGATGTCAAACCAGGCAGTCAGAGGAAACGGGAACTGGGGAAGCAGGGCCGGTGTAGGGCTGCCCCTGGAGAAGTGACGGGTGTCACCTATACACAGTGTCTCCTGGGTAGATGGACAGCACAACCCTGAGAAGACCCTCAAGGCTATGGGCACAAACTCTCTCTTAGGAGGAGGGTGCAGGAGCGAGCAGGGCTTCCATCGACTGTGCCTAGGCTCGCGGTCAGTCGGAAGTGACTTGGTGACATCTGACATTATTTATGGTGAGGACACAAAAAAATGTGTGTTCAAGTCCTGTCTACCTCGCTAGAAAGATGAGGCTTCCTATTCCCAGAAAGGGTCCCAGTCTCAGAAACAGGGGCGCTTTTACCCTGCCCTAGAGGGTCACGCTGAGTCCAAATCAAGTCAAAGGCTGCGAGTTCAGTGTGAGTTTGGATCTCGGTAGCATTCAGCCAGTGTTTCTTTGAGTCCGTGGTCTTTGAACATCCAGAAATCTGGAACCAGTTCTGTTCTGAGCGATCCACCCACCAAGGGGAAATGAGGTCAATGACATCATTTAAGTCACATTGAAAAGTAGATCAGCTCTTCCTAAGAGGCCTCGGGACAAATCTCTTTCCTCATTTCTCAACTTCTAGGCAACTTCCAAGTTGGCTCAGAACACAAAATGCTGGGGTTGAGCAAACAAATGCTCATTGAAGGTATAAAGGTTCACATGTTCTTGGTGGAGTCCGAGAAACGAGGTGATGTCTCTGGGGCAGGTGGAGGTCAGTCCCATGAGCACGGAGCCAAGACCCTTCAAAGGGCCCTGTGGCTGGTTTAGGTTTCTGGGAGCACCATCTTGAAATATTCGGGCATTTGCAAACAAAACCTTTCAGTTTTGCACTTTACACTGAGCCCTGCATAGTAGGTACGCAGTCTTGGCTACACATTTTACATAATAACATACCTGCCACTGAAAGATGCTAGCAATGTCTGTGGGGAAAGTTGTGACCGCCTGTGTCAGAGTTGAAGGCAAGTGGGGATCTTCCAAACGGAGGAGGCTTCCCATGAAGCACGGGCAGGCATCGTGGAAACCCCAAACCAAACCAAACCACTTGCCATCAAACCAATTCTGATTCACGGTGTTTCAGAATAGACCTGGGTCTCCTTGGGCTTCCAATGGCTGTGGTCTTTGGGAAGTAGATCGCAGGCCTTTCTCTCAAGATGCCCCTGGGGGGACTTGAGCCACTTCCCTTTCCTGAGCACTGAATTATGCCACCCAGGAAGAAAATCTGGAAAATGTGGCCTGAAATGAGGCCAAAGTTTCTTCCAAAAGTTGTACAACGCTGGATTTTTAAATCATGAAGCCAGCTCCTGAATACTGCCTAATCACGCCCACCAGGAATTGATCTCTGTGCTGCCCCTCCTCTTCCACTCAACTCTAAGAAGACCCTTGAAAAGAGTCCCCACCCTCGTGTCCATCTTACGGGAGAGGCATGCTCCCGACATACTTAATTACTTGCAAGCCCTTTGAAAGAAGAGTTACATCGGTCATCGTATTTCCTGCATTGCTAAGGGTCCCGTCCTGCACACAGGGATCAAACCACAATACCAAGATTTTTACCACTGTATCCCTTCGCGTGACTTTTACGAGAATGGTCTTGTTTGGTGACTCCATGAGCTTGGCTGGGCAGGTCCTAGATCCCTCTTTGCAGATTAGAAGGTCAAAGGTCAGAAGGATGTTAGTACCAGCCTGTAATTACAATGGTAATTCACGGATCCATTGTTCTGAGTCTCTCATTCTCTCTCTCTCTCTCCTGTATATCCTGGACCTACTATGTTCCCACCCCTTTCTGGAATCTCCACTTGGATTCTTTAATGGCATGCTGTACTCAACACCTACAAAACCAAACCGAGCCTTCATTCCCATCCCTCCCTACCCCACCTTGCTCAAACCTGCTCTACTTGGAGTTCTTTTGTTCACTGATATCACCACCTTCCTCCGAATGAATTGCCCAAGCCAGATGCCTGGGAGTCATCCTCCACCCTACCCTTACCCGAACTCCGCAGGCCCAATGGAGCCCAGTTCCTGCCCATTCATCTCGACCTTGTGCATCGCATCCTTGAGGGCACTGGTCTGCAGCGCAGGATGTGACGCAGCTGAGGGTCTTCATACATTTTAGTTGAAGTAAATGAGAAGCCCAGCTGAAAGGATTGTCACCAGTGACCTCCCACGTCATCACATGGCCTCTTTTCTGGTGCAAAAGAATTGGAGCGCTGGCTGCCCTTTGCTCCTGGGCTTTCCTGTGAGGTGGAGGCCAGGTAACAAATGAAAAAGGTGGGCCTCTCCCCCCACGCATGCCACAGCTGGAGGGGAGGGATAATCTCTTACACAAACACCTCAGTCTTGCCCCATCAGGACTTTTCACTCTGCTTTTGTGGTGCGTGTCTTTTTGTTTCCTCTTGCTTTAATGTCTGCCCATTCTTTTCACACGGGCCCTGCAAATCCCCAAACACCTACGCCCAGGAATGTTTTCAGCTGAGGCAGATCAGACAGAGCTAAGAGGTGATGACCACAGAGGAACAGAACTGGTTGGAAGTCCTGTGAGAGAATATTCCAGAGAATCCCCTAAGCAAAGAAACCAAGAGACTGCAAGGATGAGGCCAAAAAAAAAAAAAAATTACGGGCTGCAAAGAGAAAAGGAAGCAAATTTGAGGGAAAGGGGGGAGAGAAAGAAGGAAGCAGTGGGGGTGAGAGATGCAAAGGGGGGAAGCTCCATGGAAAATTAGAGGGAGAAATAAGTAGAGCGTTCTATTTCAAGACCACATAAAAAGTCACTAAATAAAGCTATTTAAAAGTGACACAGGGTCGGCCCAGGTCCGCACCCCTTCTACAGGCAGCGTTTCCACAGCTCAAACCCGTCCAGGGCAATCGGGCCAGGAAGGGAAATACAGCACATCAACTTGAGAAGGAAGAAATGAAACCCTCCGTATTCACAGATGACATAATGCGATACATAGGAAATCCTAGAGATGCCACAAAAAAGTTACTGGAGCTAATAGAAGGGTGGGGCAGTTTATAACATCAATACCAAAAAAAAAATCACTTGGTCCCTCGATGCTAACAAGGGGAAATCAAGATCCATCTGCAATGGCCCCCAAAAGGGGGAAAGACCTAGGAAGAAATTTAACCAAGGACCTAAAAGCCTTAGACAAGGAAAATTACAAAACCTGACTGCAAGAAACCAAGAGAGACTTACATAAATGGGAAAACATACCATGCACATGGATTGGAAGACTTCAGCCTTGAAAAATGTTAAAAGAAATGCCAAGAAAAGAATCGTTCATTTTTAAATGTAGCTATTTAAGAGTTTAAAGACTGTTCGGGTTAAAATTGTTGTTCGATGCCATCGCACCTGTTCTGACTCATATTGTCAGGATGTCCTACAGACAGAAACACGGGCGGGCCAGCGGAAGGTTAGTATGAGTGGTCGATTAGTATTGGTATTGGAATATTGTACATTTCATGTCAGCATCATAGAATATTCAAAGTTGTTCATAAGTAGTCACATCTTCTGGCCTTTGCCTGCGTGGCTCATGGCATTTCAAAGTGCTTCCACGTGCATGCTTCCATTTTCCTCGGAAGTGGGCCATATTTCAACCCTGTTGCTTGTTTATGTTGAAAGCAAAGAAAGCACTCGCCAACAAGTTTCCTACCCTGAAACTCCAGGTCTTCACTCCATGAGTCTCTATTGTAAATACCCACGGTGAGTGGTTAAGGAACCTTGGTGGCTCTGTGGGTGGGTTAGGCGCTGAATAAGGAACCTTGGTGGCTCTGTGGGTTAGGCGCTGAATAAGGAACCTTGGTGGCTCTGTGGGTTAGGTGCTGAAAGGTCAGTGGTTCAAACCCATCAGCTGTTCTATGGGAGAAAGATGAGGCTGTGGCTTCGGGAAAGATTCAGTCTCACAAACCCCAGAGAAGGTCACTGAGAGAGAATCGACTCGTTGTCAGTGGGTGTGCTAGCGTGACTTTTTTTTCCCAAGTAAATATGTTCTGAAATTAAATGTAAAAGAAAAATAATTCTAACTCTAAGAAAAGCATACATGTACAGTTCCGTGTAGAATGTCGTCCCTGTAGCTAAGTACGTGTACCACAAGATGGCTTCATTTTGCCCTTGTAGAAAGGAAGCTATTCAAAATAAACTTGAGCGTTCTTTTTCAATGTAGCAATTCACCAGTCTTGATGGCCTACATTCCTAGCTAAGGCGGTAATTAATTCATCCGGGTTTATTTCTCAGTCATTCCATTAAACCTTCCTGCTAAGTTGTGGTTATTTTTCATATGAAATTTTTTTTATCTTCTGGTTCCAAATTTTAAGTTAAGCAACTACAAATGTCTATTGCCTTGATATTGTTAAGATTTTTTTTCTCCTTAAATGGACACAAATGTGTGGAAATGCTTCATTCTCTTTCATTTCTCTGTAATGAAGCAAACTTCTTGGATTATTTTCACAAGAAAAGACAGTATGGTGGAAGGTTTTTAGTCAGTCATTAGGAGCGCGAAGTACACGTTTCACTGAATGATGTCCTAGGTGAGCGTAAACTGCACATATCACCAGATTAATAATAAGTATTTCCGTTTACTTTTAAAAGAGGACATGAAGAAAGCAATACTGGACATAGCAAAAGCACTATACAGAGATGGGTTTTTATTAAACAGTAACTTTGAAAAAGAATTATCCATCTGAAAGTAGGTAATCTACACAAAACTCTGATTTTATATAAAATACTTTGGGTGGAGGACTAATATGTCTCTTAATGATGTACCAAGGAGCCTGGCTACCCCATAATAATTATCCTTCTCACCTGTCCAGATTTAGCCTTGTGCTGAACCACAAACAGCACATGCTGAACTTGAACTTTGTGCGAAGTCACTACTTGTTGTTACCTGTCCTGACATTTCCAGCTGCCGTGACTTTTCCAACAGGTGCAAAGGAACAATTCAATCACATGGAACCAAAAGGGTTCACTAAGTCCTAGTTCCATCAGATATGATTCTGATTTCGACATATGGAGCACAGGTTATGAACTTTAAGAAATAAATTTATATTGGCATCTATAGCAAAATAATCAAATTCTTCAAATCAAATTGGTGAGGACAGGGGCATGGGGGGAGGGGGGAGTACAAGCGTAGCCCCCTACCCCAAAAGTGTAATGTGTATTGATAGATAGATATGTACTTCTCTAATAAATGTGATTGTTCTTAGGTGACAGAGTTGAACTGCCCCCCTCAGGTTTTCTCAGCCGTCATTTTTATGGAAGCTGATTGCCAGGACTTTCTCCCGTGGATCAGCTGAGTGGATTCAATCTGAAATCTTTTGGCAAGCAGCAGAGCGTTCCGCTGCCAGCACCACCAGGTCTCTCGATAGAAGGCTGGCTGGTTGGCTGGATGGCTGCAAACACTTCACACTTTTGTACCATACGAAAAGTTGGCAGTTCAAACACACCCAGTGGTATGACAGCAAACCGATTATTTGATTCTCTAAGATCATAGCTAAAAAACAGTATGGAGGAGTTCCAGTCTATAACGCACATGACCACCAGAGTCTGGGCAGACTCGACGGCAACTAGCAACAACAAGAACAACACACGCACATTTCTCTTAGGACCATTGAGTACAGGTGAAGAACTGAACTTGTAGGGACAGAGCAATATTGCAGGCTATTTAGGTAACTGTTATCAAATAACTGAATAGAACTCTGCACATCAAATGAGTAAAATATGATCTCCGCAGATATGCCAGATGAATCATTGGAGGTAAATTAGCAGTGTGTCTACTCTAGCCATCGCTGTCGGTCACCTCTCTCTCTCTCTCTCTCTCTCTCTCTCTCTCTCTCTCTCTATATATATATATATATATATATATATATATATATATATATATATATATATATATATATATATAATCTCCAACCCCCTGCTTCTGAATTAATTCCAGCTTCTACCGACCCTCTAGGACAGAATAGAGCTGCCCCTTTGTGTTTTCCTGTCTATAAATCTTGAAAGTTGCCAACAGCCTCATTTTTCTCCTTCAGAGCAGTGGGAGGTTTGAACACCTGAGCCTTGCAGGTAGCAGCCTCACACATAACCCACTGCCTCCCTATGCTGTTCTGAGTCGGCAACCCTTTAGGTGAGTAGAAAGCCCCATCTGTAGCGGAGTGACTAGCTGGTGGTTTTGAACTCCTGACCTTGTGGTTAACAGCCCAACCCTAACCACTACACCCCAAAGGCTACCTAAATGTGCAATAACATTATATAAAAGTTTGAAATATTGTGAGGATGACCAATTTGTGAAACCGAGACACAAAATGAGCACATGCAGTTGGGAAAAGCGGTGCCCATACAGAGTGGCCACACTTTATGGTGGGTGGGGGGCGGTAAACCGACATCTAGGTGCAATGAACAAGGCACACACACACATATGTGTGTATGTACAAAAGCATGGATGGATGGATGTGTGCATATGAGAGGGCATCACAAAATGTGTGGGGAAAGATAATGGAAAGTCTCACAAATTTCCCTTTGAGAAAACTTTATTGTGAAGTAAGAGAAGGTTTACATTTTAGCTCTTCATTTTGGTACTCAACAAATTAAACAATTTATCAAGCCTCCCTGTTCCCTCCTCCCCCCCATTGTTTTCTCTTCCTCCTCTTATAGGATATGATCTCGACAATCCCCTCACTTGTACATAACACAAATTGCACCTTTAGGGAGACCTGGTAGTGTAGTTGTCAAGCGTTGGGCTTCTGATCACAAGGTCAGCTGTTTGAAACCACCAGCCAACTGCTCCACGTCGCTAGAGAGAGATGAGTCTTTCTACTCCCGGAAAGAGTGGCAGGCCCGAATCCCACAGGGACAGTCCTCCCCTGACCCAGAATCCAGTTAGTGCTGCTGGTGAGTTGGACTTTGGTTTCTTCTTGCACCCTTCATAGACCATAGTGCAGTCTCAACAAAACTTTATATATGCTGAGAAACCAAAGGATCATTCTTGTGGGGGTGGGGGTGGGGGAAAGATGTCTTGCTAGATCCACTTGAAGGCTGATGAGGGACCGAGCCTGCAGTGCCTCTGAGGGTGACGTGTGGCGTCCCCCCTGCCTTATTGTGTTATGTAATATTTTTGTCAGCGGCTTCAAAATGCTTTCTCCTTGACATTTCCTCAGATATAAGAAGTGCTGAGTCTGCTGCATTCTGCACAGAAAAACATGTAATGGAAATCCATTATTACTGAATATAATTTTACTCAAATTTACTATGGTCACATTCGAGAACACAGGGTTTTGAAGTTTCTGAGGTTATTCAAAAGTAAAATCATATGCAGAAGATATGTGGCATTTTAAGCGAAAAATGTCTTCCGTGTGGCTCGTCTCTTCTCCTTACTGTCCACTGGCACGAAGCGTGCGGCCACACCAACAAACTCAACCCCCAGAAGCAAGTCAGGGAAGCCCTTCTCTCTGCCAGTTTCCCTTCCCACGAGTGACCCTGAACCCTGAAAAAAAAGATCTCGCTTTTACTGAAGAAAAAAAAAAGTACATTTCATGTACTTCCAAAACATGGGCGATGACGACCAACCTTGATCAACTTTAGACGGCCCCTCCCCACCCCCACATGTCCACATACCAGAACTGGGTGTATCTTATAAGAGCTGGCATCTTGCCATTCAAATCAAGCGCATGTTTGTTCCTTTTGGTGGAATGCATGCTACTGAGAAAGAAGGGCACCTTGGAATTGAGGGCTTAAGAAGTTCGATGAAACCCAATTCTAGAAAAGCTCTAAACTCATAAAGGACAAAGGACAGAGCATAAATCCCAAAGAGCGTGAGCGGTTCCCCCTGGCGGGCAGGTGGGCTCGATCTCGGAGACACTGAGCTTCTGTTGGGATGATGGCAACTGGTGGCAGTGGGTGAGGACAATGGTTGCTTCGCATGGTAAGCTTGCTTCGTGTCCCTGAATTGCAAGGACTGCAGAGAGTGCTGAAATGGCAAAGGTTGGTGTTTCCCGTCTGTGCTGCACTACGGAAAGAAAACTCAAAGGGCTGAGATGGGCGCCTCCAACAGCCCCTTGCACCCAGGAGAAAGGTAAACCTCTGATGGAGGGTGGTCTGTAGGCAGGTGAGGTGGTTCTAACTGAAACTCCAACTGACCCCATATTCCGCAGCTTCAGAAGACGGAACGCACTGCGATCAACTGAACCGCATCCATGTAAACACAAACGAGGTGACTGGGTCTGCTGAGAAAGAAGCAGGGGGGACCAGGAGCTCCGGTTTGCTTCCACTACAGTCAATGAAAATAGGCTTACAGTGGGATGACAGATGTAAACAGAAAATTAACAAATTACATCATTAAAAACTTAGTAGCCTATGTCAAGTAGCTTTGACTGTGTTAGATATTCTAGACCAGAGAGGGAGAACAAGAGAAATTATCTAGGATTTCTCACCTGGTGTGCCTCACATTTTGGACTGGATAATTCTCGGATGGGGCAAAGGAAGACTCTCCTAGGCATTATCAAATACTTAATAGCATCCTGACTGCACCCCCTGGATGACAGGTAAGATGCACACCTCTGGCTGTGACACCAAAAATGTCATCACACACTAACAAATGTCTCTCGGATGGAGCCACTGTGCTCGCTCTCCTTCTGCCCCTTCTCTGTTCCCAAAATCCAGGAAAGGGTACAGCTACATAAATACAAAGCACTGATACAGCTCACGAAACCTCCCTGGGAATGATAGAAGTGACCAGACGTCACATAGATTTAACTCCAGCAGACTCAAAATTTAAAAAGAGAGAGACGTGGTGACCAGGCAACTCGGACACTGACCTTCTTCTCAAAGAGGAAGCTCAATGTTGCTGCTGCAAGGCTCTAACCTGGAGTGTTTCCCATTCTGACTGTCGTTCGGGTCCACTGGGACTTTTATAAAAATCTGTCTGTTCCTGTGACACACATGCACGCACGCAGGTGCACACGAACCAAAAAGTATTGTTGGCAGGGTTGCAGGTTCATGCATGCCCAAGTTTTTTTCCAAACAAATCAACATTGGGCATGGCTCTGTGATCCATGTGTGGCTGGCTGCATACAAGCTTTCTTGGTAGAACACGTGTCTTCATATCTTTAGGGTGCCTTCATGAATGAGTGTTTTAGAAAGTTTTGCCCTATCACCAACCCCCACTGTTTGTGTAAATAGTGTCCTGTCACTTAAGAATTTAATCTCTACAAGTCAACAACTCATGCATTGCAGTCTGAAGCCAGCCTACACTTGTATAATTTCCTTTTCTCGACAGTATCTTAAATTCTATAACATTTGGCTAAATTACTGACACTATCAAGGGAATTTACTGTCTGCCCAGGGGGATGATTTATAATCTTCATTATTATCATAAAATAATGACAATGTCTCTAAAGTGAACCAAAGCCACATACACAGCAGAGATTCATGAATGGAGTTGGGGCATTCACTTAAATCCTAGCTTCAATTCTAAAAACAATTTGTTCTTGTGATGACCCTGGGTGCTGCCGCAAAGTGTGGTGAAGAAACTAGATAGTGCCCGACTATCAGAAAGAACCATGGCTGCGGTCTTTTAGGGTTGTCTTAAAACAAGTAGCCATCTCAGTGAGGCACCAACTAAGTTCACCCAGAAGCAGCACATTAGCCTACGTGGTCCAAGGATTGTAAATAATAAAATCCAAATTCAAAGGAGAGGATGGTGTCAGAATTTAAAGTGTGAACACATAGTTTGCAAAAGGCCACAGATAACAGTGAAAGTCCAAAATCCAATCACAGGGTTCCCACGTTGCCCCCATGAATCCCCTCTGAGGATGGTAGACAGATAGTGTAGAGCCTTGCTGTCCGACAGAACATTGTAAAGTGGATTATGGCGGATGGAGTTGGGTTAAAACTGTAACACTCGATCAGTTAGTTGATGGCCCTTTTGACCCATTTTAAAGTTGGTTCAGGTTTTCCTACTTTCTGCTTTCTTTCTGATTGAGGTTTTCCTGTGCTTTGTCTACTCATTGTTGATGTTTGCTAGCTTGCTTGCTTGCTGCGTGGGTGTTACAATGTTCTTTACGGAAACCCCAGGCTAGGGAGCTCTCTAGAGGCAGTAACTGCAGTGACAGTGGCCTAGGGGCCTGGCAAGAGAGTGTGTTGTGGGATGAAGACCTGATACCAAACCAGGAGTAAGAGAAGTAAGTGTTCTGAAATTGATGGTGGTGCTGACTGCCCAAATCTTCATACTAGGATTGAAAGATTAAATTGTATGACGTACAGCGATACTTCGGTCATCAAATGGCTTCAAGCTCCAACTTTCCACGACTCCAATAGCAACGTGCGAAACAAACGCTTCAAGTATCAATAGTCGAATCGAAAATCTGACCTGAAAAGACCCTACTAGGCCCAGATGAGTCGCGACCCCTGGCTCAGTTCAGACACAGAGGCGACGCATGGCGCTCGTGTGAGCGCCTTAACCCATCCGGCACTGAGCTTTCTCTTGTTTCTTTTGCGCTGTATTTGCATAAAATGTCCTAACCCTGGCTCCAACGAAAGTGCGTCGTAAGAGCAGCGAAGTTTAGAGGAATCCGGTGAAAAGCGCGAGCACGTGGGAGAAAGGAAGCGATGCGAAATGGGAATCGGTCACCGCTTGTCTGATTCGGTAGCTGAACACGGCTTGGCTGCGGTGACATTATCAACATGTTTGAAGGGAAAAGGTGATCGAAGTGGCAAATGCAAGGAAATGTGTGAAGTCGTTAATCACGGATCAAAGGCATCCCCCCAACCACTCCCTGTCCCACCCCCACCCCATCCCCACCAAGTATCACAGAAGCGGTTGAAAAGTCCCTCTTCATTTGGATAATAAGAAGCAACTCAATAGCGACTTCTTGGAGGCAGTGATGGGAGAGAAGCGGAAAAGCCTGCAGAGGGAGTTAAGTCCTGGGGAAATGAACGTGCGCGTGTAGCGATCCCATCACCTGGTTGTCCGTTATTTCATGTAGGAAAAAAGTACATTCACTTGTCAAACTTTTCGGTGCTTGAAGACGAATTTGGATCGAATTGCGTTTGACAGCCGAGGTATCCCTGTATAGGCTAATCAAACTTTGAAGAAGAAGAAATAGACCGTGACTTCAGAGGGGTCTGCTGGGCTAGGTCAATTCAAAGCAGAGAGGTCAGCTCCGAAGGTGCCGGGGACTCGTTCTTTGGAGTTCCAAAGGGACTTGATAGATTTGCTGGAAGGACAAGAGACAATCACGAGGCTTATTTTGACGAGTTTTTTTGTTTTGTTTGGGGTTTTTTAAATCATTTTATTGGGGGCTCATACAATTCTTATCACCATCCATCCATCCATCCATTGTGTATGATGAAGTTTTAAGACAGCTCAAGATTGTGCTGATGAGAAAAAGGCCAGAAAAGTTGAAGCAAGGGGAATGTCATTGGGAAACTTATCTCATCCCGCCCTACAGACCTGATCTTCTCCTCAGACTTCTCTTTAGTCCCAAAACATTTCAAAGGAACGGGCTGAGTCCCTCTAGGAAGCCACACTGCTGTTTGGACGTGTTGTGGATTGAGGAGCGCAGAATTCTTCAGGGAAGGGTTAGGGAGAGAGATCACCTTCAGAGTTGGATAGACGTAAGTGGGGGATATGGCAAGGAAAAATAGTCCCAGAGTTTGATGTCTTTATTTAATAAGTGTCTTCTATGATTGGCCAGATATCGAATTTAGTGTGTAACTTCTGATGAGAGTAGCTAATGTTGGTAAGGCTTTTAATATGCGTATTGTATTCTTCGAGGTACATTGTATCCTTGCCACAAGGGTTTTGTTGTTGTTACTGTGTTTCACAGACAAGGAGCTACAGGGTAAGAATGGACTGGATTGTACAAGGACCTGCTAGCAAGTTGCAGACTTGGACTTGAACTTGAATGGAAGTCTCTTAACTCCAAATCCCATATTATTTCCCCAAACACCAGGCCTTGTAGCCTTTGTTTTTATTTAATGAGTATATACTTATATAAATGCGTTCTATTCATATAAATCAATCATTAATGTTTTGTGCTATAATTATAATGTTAATTATTTTAAATATTAATTCCATAATCAATGTATAATTACAACAAATTTATTTAGTGTACCTCAGCAACTAAATGGCAATCTCCATGTTGTGAAGCTCCCTCCCCCATGTCTTCCACTCCCACTTGAGCACTCCAGAAGCATGGGGACTAATTGTCTCCGAGCACACGGCAATAATGATCATGGAAACAGTTATACTGGCGTTCATGTCTACCAGGCTCTCCATGTGGAGCCCCACACTCAACCACACTCAGAGATGCAAATAAGGAGTCTCAGCATCAGACCGATGGGCAAGTTAGAAACACAAATTGTCCTATCCGTTGAAAATCTATTTTAGATACAGTTGGATGTCTGTTTGAACCTGACTGACAATAGCATATGAAAAATAAAATAAAACTCACTGCTGTGAGTCGACTCAGACTCCAGTGACCACACATTATCGAGTAGAACTGCTTCATAGGGTGTTCCTGGCTGGCCTCTGCACAGAAACAGGTCGCCAGGCCTTTCTTCCGCAGGCAACGCCCCTGGGTGGATTCAAATGGACAACTTTAAGGTTGGTAGATCAGTGCTAACTGTTACCACACCTCAGGGAGGGCCTGGTTTGAGCATGAGCCCCACAAAGGCTGGCCAGTGTTCTTATTAATTTTTTTTAACATACCACAACACAAATAAAACCTATGTGAGAAAGTAGTGTGCGACCAAAGGGGATGCATTGCAGAAGGACCGAGTGTAACACGCCCATTATTTCTGTAAAAGGGTAATCAGTGGTTGCTTGTCAGACACACAGCGCTTCATGCACTGCATGTGTTTTTCCTCATCTAACAAACAAAACACAAGGCATCATGACTTTTATAGCCTTTTTAGGAAAAGAAAGATGAACCCAGCGAGATGAACAAGCAGCAGAGCAAAGCTTCCGTCAATCCAGCTTGCCTGACATTCTAACTCTTAACCACATTCCTCGAGAAAAGCAGGCGTGTGTTGCTAAGACTTCTACTCACTATCGATCAAAGCAGGGTAGATCCTGCTGGTGCTTGTGTTTTCAAATCCGAGCTAATCTCTAGCATGTTAAATGCCAGTGGCGTAGGACAGGTTCCTGGCCAGAGGAGCTTGCCAGGAAAACCAATGCCAAATGATTTGCTCTCCTTGGGCTGAAGGCTCATGAGTGGTCACAGCATCCCTGCCCATTGATGAAATGACCTCGGTGTTTCCCTGGCCCAGACGGTGTGCAACGGCAGAGCGCTGCTATGGGATGGAGTGGAGTTCATTTCCTTAAACTTGCCCATCCTGGCAGTACACCTGCCTTGAAAAATGCAGGCGCCTTAATCAAGTGTTGTGGGTAATTCCCACTTGTCTGCAAGTTATTTGGCATGCTCTTGGGTAGCTGACATCCACACAATAAGTACTCTGGTTTTCAGCAAGGTAATTACTGAACAAACCTGCGTGGTGCTGGGCGCGTTACAACACACTGAGCAAACAGCCCAGCTGAGTAAGTTTAGAGTCATGAACAGACGATTCTCGCCTATCCCAAGAATATGCCAACGTGATGGCTTTATTGCTGTACTTACTTAAAATCACCTGCTTTGAAACCACGCTGACATTCCTTTGAGAATACCTTGGATCCTGAGGGTGTGCCCCCACCCCCTCCCCACGAGTTTAGTTCAAGAACATGCCGACAAGCGTTTGACCCAGAGGCACCACCTTCCAATAAGAGACAGCACAGCACCCCTGGCCCCTGGTCACCAGGGCAGGGAATCTTTTTGCTCCATCACCCAGAGTGCCTATTTGGGGAACCAGTAATGGATGTCATACCAGTTTTTTCACTACCTGGGATCTTTCTCACAAAGAAAGACTACAGGAATAAACAGCTATAATTCTGCCCAGTTCGATAAAAACAACTGCTCTTTGTTCTTCAGGGATAACAAAGGATATATTAAAAAAAAAACTCACTCTCCTCAAGTCAATTCCGACTTTCATCAAGTCAATTCTGACAGAACAGAACTGCCCCTGTGGGTTTCTGAGACTGTAGATTTTTTTTTCTTTTTTTTTTAAAAAAATTCTTTTTTTTTTATTAAAAAAAAACATTTTATTAGGGGCTCATACAACTCTTATCACAATCCATACATATACATACATCAATTGTATAAAACACATCTGTACATTCTTTGCCCTAATCATTTTCTTTCTTTTTAAAAAAAATTTTTTTTTAATTTTAACAATTTATTAGAATGTAAAAAAAGAAAAGAGGAGAAAAAAAATGATTAGGGCAGGGACTGTACAGATGTGCTTTATACTATTGATGTATGTATATGTATGAACTGTGATAAGAATTGTATGACTGTAGATTTTTATAGGAGTAGCTCAGCCTCGTCTTTCTCCCATGGAGTGGCTGATGGTTTCAAACTGCTGGCCTTGCAGTTAGCAGTCTCGGGCATAATCCACTGTGCCACTAGGGCTCCTGCACAATGGACTTGGCACTAGAAAATTAATCAGCTCTTCAGTGATCATATTGGAGAAGAGCTCAGGACACAGATGAAGTCAGTCCATTTAGAAATGGGACTAATATCTGGAGCCAGCTTGCCAGGGTGCCCGGGGAGAGGGCTGGGCAGTGAGTCTCATGATCAGAAATGAATTTGAGTCTCATGATCAGGTTCGGATCCAAGGTGGTGATTTCTTTTTAAGCAAGCCGATCTCACTGTTAGACAGTGTGTAGCCGTTCACTTCCCCTCCTCATGCCTGACTTCCTTCCGTTCATTAATCAACAATATCTTTGTGTCTCTGATGAGATAGGCATGTCAACTAAGTTCTTTGGATAAAACAGTAAAGAAACAAACACACACACACACACACACACACACACACAAATCCACTTCTCAGAGTTTGCATTCATGTGGAGAAAGGTATACAACAAATGAATTCATAAGAAAAATATACACAATCCCAGATAGTGGTAAATCCTATTGGAAATGGGGGGAGGAAAATAAGAAATTCTGGCACACGAAAGGAATTACACCGTTAATCAGAGTTGCCCAAGATGTTCCCTAAGAAGGTGATGGATGAGTAAAATCCTGAAGGAGGAGAGGAGGGAGCCAAGTGGCTAGCTGGGAAAGAGCATTCCAAACAGAGGGACCCGCAAATGCAAAGACTAAGGTGCAGGCACATCTGGTGTGTGCCGGGGATAGCAAGGTGGCTGGGGTCACTGGCATTCAGAATGGGTAAAGGGGGAGGCAGGGGTAGTAGGCGGCCTTGGGTAACATCATTGGAGCTTAGAGCATTCTTTTAAGTCTCATGCACGATCTGACTTGTATTTGTAAAGGATTATGCTGCATTCGATGGAAAGATTTGACAGGAAGACGACATAAATCCAATTGCTTATTCATCAAGGGCATCATGCTGGAAGCCAGTGCAATCATGCTGGTACGAGATAACTTGGGCTCGGATTAAAATCAGGCCGGAGTAGATATAAAACCTAACCTCAGTGAAGGTAGAGACAAGAGCATTTCTCCGTGAAGTGGTTTGGGGATGTGAAGGAGAAAAACCGAAGAGCACACTAAGGTGTTGGCTTACCTGGAAGAATGCAATTTCCCTTTCCTGAGGAAAAGTGGAACAAGCAGGTTTTCTAGGCAGAGGCAGGGGTGGGTAGGCACATGGAGGTCTCGGCACTGGAAAATCGGGAGTTTAGTTTAAGATGTGTGGAGTGTGAGTTGCACATCTCTATCAGGCGGAGTTCTCCTGGGAAACCAAAGCAACAGGACAGAACCTGGTAAAGATAACCACGTCGAGACGTGCTGTCACTTCCTGGAGCCTTGCTTTTGGCTAATGCTCTCAATGTAGCTTGGACCTCTTCCTTCAGTCCCTTTAGTTCTTGGTCATGTGCTACCTCCTGCGATGGTTAGATGTTGACTAGTTGTGTTTGGTACAGTGTCTGTCTATTCTTTTCTTCTCCATCATCTTCTTCTTCTCCCATTTTCTTTTGATGCTTCCTGCATCTTTCAATATTTTCTCCATAAAATCTTTCAACATCGCAACTCAAGGCTTGATTTTTTTTCAGTTCTTTTGGTTTATGATATACTGAACAAGTTGTTCCTTTTTGCATTTCTAACACGAGATGTTTACAGGTTTCATTACAATTCTTTGTATTCTCTAGTTATCCTCTGGAATTTTATGTTGAGCTTTTTTAACTCATCATTTTTCCATTTTCCTTAGGTTCCAGGAATTGATAGAATACCAATCGAAATGTTTCAAAAAGCTGATGAAGAACTGGAAGCACTCACTCATCAAGGCAAAACAACCCCTGGAAGACAGCTATTTCAGGGGTTCAGGCTGGATTCAGAAGAGGATGTGAACAAGGAATTGTCATGCTGATGTCACATGGATCTTGACTAAAAGCAAAGGATACCAGAAAGATGTTTTCTTGTGTTGTATTGACTAGGCAAGGGCATTGGACTATATGGCCATTAACAAATGATTGACAGCCTTGAGAAGAATGGAAATCCAGAGCACTTCATTGTGCTCATATGGAACCTGTACGTGGATCAAGAGGCAATTGTGCAATCAGAACAAGGGGATTCTGCATAGTGTGAAACCAGGAAGATGCGTGTCAGGGTTATAATCTCTCACTGTACTCATGCAAACCATCTTCTGGGAAAATAATCAGAAGAGCTGGATTGTATGAAGACGAACTCAGTATCAGGATTAGAGGAAGGCTACTTAGCAACTTTCAATATTCAGATGACACACCCTTACTTGCTGAAAGTGAGGACTTGAAGTGCTTGCTGATAAAGATCAAGGATTACAGCCGTCAGTATGAATTATAACTCAATGCAAAGAAACCCCAAATCTTCACAACTGGACCAATAGGTAATGTCATGATACATGGAGAACAGATTGTAGTTGTCAAGGATTTCGACTTGCTTGACTCCACAATCAATAACCATACAAGCAGAAGTCAAGAGATCATGATGTATTTTGTTAGGTAAATGTTCTGCACAGAAGTTTTTTAAGTGTTGAAAAGGAAGGGTGTTACTTTGAGGGCTAAGGTCCACCTGATCCAAACCATGGTATTTTCGGTCACTTCATATGCATAGAAAACTTGAACATTGTAAAAGAAAGACCAAAGAAGAATTGATGTATTTGAATTATGATGGCAGTGAAGAATATTGAAAGGGCCACGGACTGTCAAAAGATCAAACATATGTTTTGGAAGAAGCATGGCAAGAATTCTCCTTAGAAGCAAGGATGGCGACATGTCATCTCAAGTACTTTGGCGATACTACTAGAATAAACCAGTCCCTAGAAAAAGACATCATGCTTGGTACAGTAGAACACCCCCACCCTCCACAAACAAAAAAAACTCACTTCCATCAACTTGATGATGAGTCATACCAACCCTATAAAACAGGGTAGAACTGTCCTGTGAGTTTCTGAGACTATACCTGTTTCCAGGTGTAGATAGCCCCTTCTTTTCCCCTTGGAGTGGGAAGTGACCTCGAACTGTAGACCATGTGGATCACAGCCCAACACATAACCAATAAGAGACCAGGCACTGAAAAAAGAGGAAGCTCTTCAACAAGATGGATTGACACAGTGGATGCAATCATGGGCTCAAGCCTAAGAACAATTATAGTCTCAGATATAGTGCAGGGTTGGGTGGTATTTCATTCTTTTGTGCACAGTGTCCCTATGAGTTACAACCAATTTGATGGCTTATAACAATAACCTATAAAGATATCTATAGTGAAAGATAAATCAATAGATTATAGATAAACAGGTGAATGGATAGCAGATAGGAGGGAGAGCAAGCTAGAGCAAGAGAGAGAGGGGGGGAGCAGGGAGGGACGAGTCCATAAAGATGAAAGTTGGATAATAGAAGATAGGAGGAAAAAAGAATGGAAGGAAGATAGATAAATAGATGGATGATAGATAGATTGATAGATATAGAAACCTAGCAATCAAGAGATTGCTTGCTTGATTGATTTTAAGACATTGAATTCACTCATATGATAATGAGAGCTGACAAGTCTAAAATAGGTAGAGTGAACTAGCTAAACCCCTGGCAGGATTTCAGGATTTCTGTTTCTAAGAAATATCTCTCTCTCTCTCTCTCTCTCTCTCTCTCTCTCTCTCTCTCTCTCTCTCTCTCTCTCTCTCTCTCTCTCTGGTGGTTGTCATTCTTAAGGCATTTGGTTGATTGGATGAGACCTACCCACAGCATCACGGGTAATCGTTGTTACTGAAAGTCAACTGATGGTGAATGTTAACCATCCCTACCAACGAGCCTCACAGCAACATCGAGACTGGAGTTTGATGAAACACTTCGTAGCACAGCCTAGACAAGCTGGCGTGTACAGTCAGTCATCACAACATCCAGGTGGAGATAATTAGTATGATCTGGAAGCCAGGGAACAGTCTGCACTTAAATCAAACCACCAGCATCGAGGGAGCATTTTAAATCCCAAGACGGGATCAAATCACCCAGAGTAACCTCGAAACTTAAACCGCCTAAGAGAGGATGTAGAACCAGAGATGGACACTGAGGAAGAGTTGGTGGTGAGCGGGGCCTAAGAAATATGTGTCCAGAAGGAGGGATGACCATGTCCCTCAACCACTGCTGAGAACTCCTATGTGGTGAGGATTTGGAATTGACTACTGGCCAAGCTACATTGAGGTCATGGATGACTGTGACGTGAGTCTCTTCAAAAACCTGGTTTGAGACCATTTTTAAGACCATTCTGTCAGTCCATCTCTATTTAACCTCGCCTTCTATTTTCCCAAATATAATGCCCTCTTCAGGTGAGCAGTTTTCTGAATGACATGCCCAAAATAGGTGAGTCAAAATGGCAGCCAGCCGTGGGGTTTTCCCGGACAATTGTTGCAAGTAGATGACCAGGCATTTCTTCGTACCTGGTATTCATCTGGAAGTACCACTGAAACCTACCCACCATGGGTGACTGTTGGTATTTGAAATACGGGCAGCACAGCTCCTACCATCTCAACAGTGCACACGCGACTAGAGTAGAGCCTCTGATGGGGCGCCGTATGCGGTTTCTAGTTCTGCCTGGTCCACCTGGTACATGATCGTCTTATCTTCCTCTGCCACCTTTACCCCTTTGTGAGATGGAAATAGCGCCTTGGGAAGATGGATGAAGCATTATGGGATGCACTGTACTTCCTGAGCACAACGTGAAAATGTGAGAAGTGACAGCCAGCTCTGAGTATGAGAACAGGAGTCTGCGTGGAGTCCCCACACATGAACCTATCAGCGAGCCGCTTTTGCTCCAAGCTACTAGGACCACCTGGCTCAGAGAGAAAAAGCCGCCCAAGACATCAGAGACCCTGGCCTCGTCCTGATAGTGAGGCCGAGGTGGTGCTCCTGGCCTGGCACTTAGGGAAGCAAGTTACAGTGTCGCTCTGTTGGACATAAATAATCTCACACAACATCCTCAGATGGGTCACGGTGGGATCAGAATAAGCTGAGACAAAGCATCTTGTTGTTGTTAGGTGCTGGGGAACCACCGAGTTGTCTCCCTTGTTACAAGCAATAATAAGACAAAAACATAGCCAATCGATCATTTTCATCGACGCACAGACTAAAATACATCACTGTGCAACGCTGAGAGCAGCCTGGGTGACCCAACGCTTAAACAGCTCAGCTGCTAAGTAAAAGGTCAGAGGGTCCTTCTGGGGGAGTTCGACACGGGCCTCCAGCATCCCTACGAGTCAGAATAGGTTCAATGGCAGGGAGTTTGGTTTGGGTTTGGTGCAACACAAAAAAGAGCCAACATCTCTCCTGGCTACCATGAGATGCTGCTGCTTCTTTACCCATGACAGCTTCATTTTCCCCCGCAGGGAAGATTTATTGAGCTGCCCCTGCTTTTTGGCAGTGCCCCCTCTAGAGCAAATTCCTGCTTCCTCTGAGCCTCCTCAGAATCGCCCAACCAAAGTCCCAGCCCTAGATCCAGTCCTCTAACACCTTCCTGTGGAGAGGCTCCAGGGTAGGTGCTCTCCCTTGTTGTGGGAAGTCATAAACTCAACTGGTTCAACCCCTGAGGTCTCCCTGCTGCTCTCTAAGCAGCGGCCATGGACCACATATGTGCTGTAGAATTTTCCATACCAGAGAAGAGAAGCAGCCCCGTAAGAGCTCCTACCTCTCAGGGGTATTTACATTTTACATAATCACTCTTGGAGCTTACAAAACCTTCATGAGCCAAAGCAGCAATTCTCGACACGAACACCCTAAGTAGGGGCGGCCGGGGAGGTGGCAATCTTTCAAGTGAAGACATTAACCAGAAGGCTTCAACAGATGCCTGCTTGTCAATCCTTGCCTTCCCAGTCCTGGCCAATTAGAGACCCAGCCCCACCTCAGCTCTAAGTCAAGTAGGCCTGGCCAGGACAGGAATTAACACCAGGACGAGGAGCCTGGAAGGATGCTGGCTGCTGTGGACCTGGGGTCTGATGAGCCCTGAATACCAGACAGCGGCCTCCATCTCCTGCTTAGTAATTCCAGTCCACTGCTGAGTCTGGAGCTGAGCCTAGAACCGTGGCCCATTTGGCAGAGACCCCAACACCTTCCTGAGTCCTTGCCCTTGTCCCTCCTACGGAGGCTTGAGTTTGTTCTCTGTGTTCCCAGTAGCTGGCATTGACACCATTCCAATGTGCTTCACGAGATTTATGACGTGGCCAAGCTTTCTGACGCTGCAAACTGGTCTCATGGCTCTGGCATGAACCCTTCAGCAGAGAAACCCCCTCACCCTGGCCTCTCTGGTCCTGGGTTTCCCCAACCCTTCCTCTTGCCCACTGCCAGTATCCCTGACAGCTGAGCCTCTGCTCTCTCAGCACTGTTTACTCGTGTCGAACTGGACACCTTCCTGAGTCATCCCCAGCAGAGGAAGCTGATACCAGAGCCAGCCTGCTGAGTCTTCGGGGCTTCCAAACATAACTCAGATTCAGCAAAGCCACGGGAGGCGGTGGTCTCCTATCACTTCGACAAGCACCTAGCAAGAACTAACGTCTTTATTCTCTATGTCAAAAACCATTCCCTAAGAAGAAAAAAATGTAACTCCATCAATTGAGATCTACAGACAGACAGAGAAAACCCAACCGCTATGTGACTATGTTAGTGTTTACTAGCAGTCTAGGAACATCAGAATAATAGGTATTCAATAAATATTTGTCCAGTCAATGAATAGGTTTAACTTATGGGAAAATGGAGGCTCAGTCTCATTGCTATTGTTCTTATTCATTGAGCTAAATATAATAGAGCTGGGACAAGTACCAAACTTTCTTAGCTGAGTCAGGGTCCTTTGGACAAGAGCAAAGGTCTTATGAAAGAGCGGTTGGGTAATTCAAACTAACACGAACTTCACATCCCATTTGGGCGGATCTTTTATCCCTAAAATTATTGGTGCTTAACTAGTTTGGGGAACCTAATACTGGGTTGCACAAAATATATGCCATGAACTAATCAGCAGTTGGTAGCATAAGTGGCATAAGAACCCATTACCAAGAATTTATAAGCCTCCGTGTCATGTATGATAAAATGTTGTTGTTGTTGTTATCAGGGAGTTTGTTCCCTATGTGCCTAGCAACCCTGTCACAGCAGAACAAAACACTGCCCGATTCTGCGCCATCTTCACAATTGTCCTTGTGCTTGAGCCCTTGCTGCAAACATTGTCTCAATCCATCTTGCCAACGGCCTTCCTCTTTTGTGCTGCCCCTCCACTTTATGAGCATGATGTCCTTCTCCAGGGACTGGTCTCTCCTGACAACCTGCTCAAAGTGGGTAAGATGAAGCCTCCCCATCCCTGTCTCTAAGGAGCATTCAGGCGTACTTCTTCCCCGGCAGATGTATCTGTTCTTTTGATAATCCAGGGTGCTTTTGATGTTCTTCACCAGCACCGTAATTCAAATGCGTCCATCCTGCTTTGGCCTTCCGTATTCCGTGTGGAACTTTCACATGCGTATGAGGCAATGGAAACTATCATGGTTTGGGTCCAGGGCCCCTTAGATCTCAGAGAACTTACTGGCTTTTCAAAACATTGAAAAGGCTTCTGGAGTAAATTTCCCAAGTGCAGTGCACCAATTGATCTCTTAACTGCTGCTTCCACGAGCATTGAGTGTGGATCCAAGCAAGACAAAATCCTGGATGACTTTCAACTTGACGGTCTTTTCTCTCTTTATGGCATTGTTGCCTGCTGGTTGAGTAGGGAGGATTTCCCTTTTCTTTACACTGAGTGGTCATTCGTACTGCAGGCTGCCGTCGTGGATCCTCAGCAGCAAGTGTGTCAAGTCCTCCCGACTTTCAGCACGCTAGATTGTGTCATTTGTATATCTCGGGTTGTTAATAAGCCTTCCTCCAATCCTGATGCCTCTTTCTTCTTATAATCCAGCTTCTCTAATTCATCAGACAGATTGAATACAGTGAGAGGAAACAACCCGAATATGCACCTTCTTGATTTTAAATCATATAGTACTCCTCTGTTCTGTTTGCACAACTGCCTCTTGTTGCAGGTGTGCATTCCACGTGAGCACAATGAAGTTCTCTAGAATGACTATGCTTCTCAAGGTTATCCATAGTTTTCTATTGTCCACATAGTTAAATGCCTTTGCAGAGTGAATAAAGCATAAGTAAACATCTTTCTTTCTGGCATTCTCTGCTTTCAACCAAGATCCATCTGACATCATCAAGGACATCCCTTGTTCCACATCCTCTTCTGAATCTGGGTGGAACCTCTGGCAGTTCCATGTCAATGGACTGCTGGAAATGTTGTTGGGTGAACTTCGGCAAAATTCTACTTGCATGTGATAGTAATAGTATTGTTCTATAATATACATATTCTGTTGGGTCACCTTTCTTTGGAATGGGTACAAATATGGATCTCTTCCAATCAGCTGTCCAGGTAGCTGTTTTCCAAGTTCCCTGGCATAGACTAGTGAGTGCTTGTAGTACTTCATCAGCTTGTGGAAACATTTCAATTGGTATTCCATCAATTCCTGGCTAATTCCTCAGCGGTGAACAGCCTATTCCTCCTTCGTAGTCTGCCTAGTCTGGAAGTTCTGCTAAAAGCTGCTCTCTCAGGGTGACCCTGCTGGTATTTGAAATACCAGTGACATAGCCTCCTGCATCACAGCAACACACAAGCCACCACAGTAGGATAAACTGACAGACATGTAAGTTGTGAGGCAAAAGAAGACTAAAAAAAATGATGCTTGATCATTGTAGCTTCTCCATGCCCTTTAACCACAGACTAGTAAAGGAGTGTGGAAGAAGGGAGCGAGGAAAGCGAGAGGTGGGGAGGAGCACAGACAGACAATGATAGGAAGCCGGAGAAACACCATCGCCAAATTCCTGGAACTGACCCTGCTGGTACCAGTAGGGGCATCGTGCTTGGTAAAGCAGAGAGGGTGCAAGAAAGAGGAAGGCCCAAGTTGAGATGGATGGACCCAGTGGCTGCAACCATGGGCTCAAGCATAAGAACATCTGTGAGGACAGTGCAGGAGCAGACAGTGTTTCGTTCTGTTGTACATCGGATCGCTAAGAGTTGGAATCCACAGGAGAGCGTCGAACAACAACAATGACGATCCTGGTCGAAATCACTGAACAAGGGTTACAGCAGCACGCTGGCAGGGAGCTGTCAGAAATTCAAGCCAGATTCAGAAGAAGACGTGGCACAAGGGATATCACTGCCGATGGCAGATGGGTCTTGGGTGAAAGCAGAGAATGCCAACAAGAAGTTCATCTCTGTTACGGACCATGCAAATGCATTCGACTGTGTGGATCATCACACACTGTGGATAGCATGGTTGGGAATGGGAATCGCACAGCACTTCATTAGATGCGTGTGGCATCTTTACAAGGTCCAAGAGACAGTACTTTGAGAATACTGCATGATTTAAAGTCCAGAAAAGCATGTGTCAGAGTATACCCTTTCATCATGCTTAGCCCATCTACGGGAGGGACAAATTAGCCAAGAAGCTGAACTATCTGATGAAAGAATGAGGCATCGAAGGTTATTCACCACCTGTGACATGCAGATGACACAACCTTGCCTCTTGAAAGTGAGGAGGGACTTGAAGCAATTGCTGATAAAGATCAAAGACTATAACCTTCAGTATAGATTATTCAAAAAAACAAAACAAAAAAAACATACTTTCATTGAGTTCATGTGAACTTCGGGCAATCTTGTCGGGCCTGGGAGAACTGCTCCCATCAGTTTCAGAGACTGTGACTCTATGAAATCGAAGGCCTCATCTTTCTCTCTCAGAGCTACTAGTGGTTTCAAACTGCTGACCTGACAGAGCACAGCCTAATGTGTAACCACTACACCATAGTACCAATTTAAAAACAAACAAAACCACACTACCCACAACTGGGTAAATACGCATGAAGAAAAGATTGAAAGTGTCTCGTTTTGCTTGAATCCATCGTCAATGCTCAAGGAAACAGCAGTCAAGAAATCAAATGGCCCATCAGATTGGGGAACTCTGTTGCGCAAGAGCTGTTTAAAGGGTTGAAGAGCAAGACGGTCACCTTGAGGGCGAAGGGGCTTCTGATTGGAGTCATACTGTCTTCACGTGCGTGTGAAAGTGAGGCGATGACTGAAGACCCCAGGAGAACGATCGCATTTGAACCACGATACTGACGATGAACAGTGAAAGCCACACGGACATCCAGAAGAACAGACAAATCTTGCTGGAAAGAAGTATAGCTAGAATGCTCCTGAGAATCGAGGGTGGTGAGACTGGGTCTCGAAGACTTTATCGGGAGAGGCCAGTCCCTGGAAAAGGACATGGTGCTTGGTATGCGGTGAACAGAAAGAGAGGAAGATCCTCAAGGAGAGACGGATACGGCTGCTGCGAGAGGAGACACAGATATAAGTTGTCAGGCGTCGCAGGACCTGGCAGTGAGCTGTACATGGGGCCACCGTGAGTCTGAATCAACTCGATGCCAATTAACAAACGCAAGCCCGTCCCTCTCCCCTCTTAAAAAACAGAAAAAAGCTTTCAAGGGAAGAGTGTGTGTTACATCACTTTTCTTTCTAAAATTCCCGAGGAGCGTTGGAAAGAAGACAATTTCCATCAATGCAAACAACAGCTGTGTTGGGTCTAGCGCTGATTTACACTCTAATTGAAAGGAATTCCTTTAATCAGATGATTGGATTGCCTTCTGCATCCGGGCGTGGCCTACAAAGAACCAGCAGCTTCAGTTCACCTGGGAGTTTATAAGGGCAGGTTGACCTCACAAAAACAGAGTCTGGATGAGATTGCCAGGTGAGGTGAGGTACAGGGACATCTGAAAGGCACTGCTGACCATAGTTCTAGAAAGAGTGTTGGGTGCTGGAAGAAGAGACCATTTTGGCTCAAAGGTGGCTTGAATGAAGAGTGCTACAAAGGAATTAGGGCAGGATGGGCTACCTAGGGTGGGGAGGAGAAAGGACCAGAGAGGAATTTATCTTCCTAGCACATAAGGAGCCAGTAGCCTGCAAACACCTGCCTCCACCAGAAGTCACCTGCGCTAATGCCTCCGGGTCCAGCTGGCGATGGACGATGGCTGTGCTGAAATCAGGACTGGTTGGGGGTGGTCCGGTCATGACTGATGGAGCGAGATCAGAACACACCTAGATTTTTAAACTTAGGGTGAAACAGAACAAGAACCAGAATGGGCAACATTATGGTGGAAACCTTGGGATGGCAGACTTGGAAGAGGCACAGGGAGCCCTTTCCGGAGCCTGAAGCAGGCATGTGGATTGCTACCTGGGGGGGGGGGGGGAGACACACCTTCAAAGCCCGTGGTGGGCCACCATTGAATGAAGCCCCATGGTATCTGACTGCCAATCAAGAGAGGGGAAAGGCGTTTTCGGCAGGGTGTCCACCTGCAGTTTCTCCTGTTCTGAGGTCCTCAGCACCGACCAATGCAGGCCGGCTCTGGCTGTGCTTTGTGGGCCATGACAGACTCACAAGCAACAGTTGAAGACCTGGCTGGAAGCTGACCAGGTGCACAGCATGTGTGCCGGCACAAATGTAATGCCAGCACTGGCCCTCAGCTGCCCAGCTCTGAGCAACTCCTCCTCACACCCAAAGTACAGCCAGGAACACCCCAGTCCAGAGAGCATCTGGCTCCCCGAGTCCTGACTGTGTGTCAGAATCACTGATGGGAGCAAGGAGACCCACACCGTGCAAACCGTGTGAAATGCAGGCCTGTGCAATTGTCTACGGGTCCAAAGCTATAGAGGCCTCGCAGACACCTGAAGAGACTGTTTTGTTTCCTCTCCTTGAGACCGAAACACCTGCCCTCAGTAGCAGGGGTTTCTGGGCCATCTATTCAAGCAATTGCCTTCACCCCTTACCTAAGCGGTATCTCTTAGTGATTGCGTTATGGTCCAGTTTCAAATAAAAGCAAACATCCCAATTCCTCCTCCTCCTCCTCCTCCTCCACCTCCTCCTCCTCCTCCTCCTCCTCCTCCTCCACCACCACCTCCTCCTCCTCCTCTTCCTCCTCCTCCTCTTCCTCTTCCTCCTCCTCCACTTCCACCTCCTCATACCCTCCTCCTCCTCAAACCCTCCTCCTCTTCCCTCCCTCCTGCCATCAGCTCAGAACCCTGTAAGTGTAGGATTACAGGTTTTCCCTGTGGTGGAGGCTAAAACGCCAGGCTTCACAAAGAAAGTAGCCTCTTTGGCCAATGGGGGGCAGTGGAGGGCAGCAGAACTGGAGGAGCCCAGCATGTCACCATTGGGGGTAAAAAGATGGGGGGGGGCCTAATTAAGTGGCAGCCGCTCAGCAGGAGCTCAAATAGCCATTGTCTCATAAGAGGGGTGTTAGGGAACCCATGAGAAAGGAGACACTCCGCCGAGGGAGCCCCTTTCAGATGGCATCCTGTGGTGGACAGTTCTTGAAGCTCAGCCTCCGGCCTTTGCCCTCAGGGAGCTTCTTCAAACAGAGCCAGAATTGACCTCCTTTCAAAGAAGAGCTCAGCATGCTGCTACTGACTCCCTCTTCCTGCTTACAGATGGAAGCCCTCCCATTTCTCCCTGAGGAATGCCAGGCAGGTTGATCCCCTCACTGGGCCAATTACCTCCCAGTAATGGGAGCTGAAGGGAGAGAGAAACAGACACACACACA
Source organism: Tenrec ecaudatus (assembly GCF_050624435.1). Taxonomy (NCBI): domain Eukaryota; kingdom Metazoa; phylum Chordata; class Mammalia; order Afrosoricida; family Tenrecidae; genus Tenrec; species Tenrec ecaudatus. Next base: position 16,205,296 of record NC_134542.1, on the reverse strand, counting down.
CACACAGAGAGAGAGAGAGAGAGAGAGAGAGAGAGAGAGAGAGAGAGAGAGAGAGAGAGAGAGAGAGAGAGAGAGAGAGAGATCACCTTTATCCAAACAGGAAGCTTCAAAGAGAAGTCCCTAACCCAGCCAGGTGATAAGTTCTTGAACATCATCTTTGTAGAATTCTGTGAGGCGTGAAATTGACATTTAAATTTGGGGTCCCAGCCCATGTGAGTTATGTCGCTGGTGAAGAGTATTAGAAGTGCCACGAACTACCAAGAAATAGAGTCCGAATGTTCCTTAGGAGCAAAGATGGCGAGACTTCCTTTCGTGTACCTGGACATGCTGTCAGGAGGGGCCAGTCTCTGGAAGAGAGCATCGCGCTTAGTGAAGTAGAGGGTACCGAAAAAGAGGTAGGCCCTGGATCAGACAAAAAATCACAGTGCCCGCCACAGTGGGCTCAAACCTAAGAGCGATTGTGAGGACGGTGCGGGACAGGAGACAGTGGCTCCTGTTGTACAGACGGTCCCTATGTGTGGAACCGACTGAAGGTCACCCCACAGGACAACACCACACCTGGCTGCCCCTCAGCAACAGCTCCCGGTGGGTACCTACAGACTGAAAGGTCACAAGGTTAAGTACTCAGGCCCACTGCACTGTTGGTCTTCATACACACACCTGAGATGACTTGAGGCCTTTCAGGAAACATAGCTCCTTAACCATGACCATATCCAATACTTCATACGTGGTACATATATGATGCTCATGCATACATCAAGCCAGAAGAACATGAGGACCAGAGGCGTGCTACTGTGGGGCACATCACAAGACTTTATGAATTCTGAACAAAGGAAAAATGGCCTGCCCTTGTTTGCTTGCTTTTAACTATGCCTTTGTTTTCTCTTTTTCTGGTCATTTGAATGTTTCCTGGCTGTTGGTATTTTATTGGTTGGTTTGTTTCGGTTTTCTGTTTCTTGGATTTTTTTCATCAAAAATATTTCAAAATGTTTATAATAAAAGCACCAGCAGTCTCTCAACTATATTGCAGAAGCCTGCTTCATGTCGATTAGATTCATACATAATAACCATGCTAACAGCACGTGCACAGTGGCTGTTCCCTGCCAGAAAGTGGACCGGGGCGGTCTGTGGTCTTATCGCTGATCCGTAACAGCCCCCTGCCTCAACAGATGCTCTCACCTCTAGCATGGAGAAAGATCAGGTTCAAAATCTAGTTGAGCAGAGCTATTTCCCACCTGGGACCCAGGAGTTCTTAAATTAATTTCACAAGTAAGTAAGAAAAGACATTCCAGGGATACATAGTTCTGGCTCATGTTGGTGTTACTGACAACAGAAAAACACCGCTGGGTCCTGCAACATCCTCACAATCATTGGCTGAGCCCACTGTTGCAGCCTCTGTGTCCATCCGTCTAATTGAGGGCCTTCCTCATTTTCGCTGCCCCTCTTCTTGACGAAGCAGGATCTCCTTCTCCTGACAGCATGACCAGCGCATGTGAAATGAAGTCTTAGCATCCTTGTTTCTAAGGAGCATTCTGGCTGTACTGCTTCCCAGACAGATTTGTCTGTTTGTTTTTTGGCAGTCCAGGGTACTTTCAATATTCTCCTCCAGCACCCAAATTCAAACACCTCCGTTCTTCGTCCATTTTCCAACTTCCACGTGCCTATGAGGCCATTGAAAATACCAGGGAAATTCTTGGGCCACCCAAGTCCTCAGAATGCATCTGCCTCCTGTGGACCCACCTCCTGGCTAGTGGCTCACACCATTCGCACACATGAGCTTATCGACCCAGCATGAAAACCTTGTGAAATGGCCTTCCTGTTCACTGTGGTGCAACGGAGGAAACCACACCGCTTATATCTGATTCCAATTCTGACACTTTCCCCAGTAAAAGGCAAGCAGATCTCAAACTGAAAAAGAAGAGGTCGTCTTTGTTTTCTCTGACCCTGCAGGAGAGCGGCAGTTTGCCGACGGCTGTGTCATGTGCCGAGATGGCTCCAGGCTTCTCTCAAAAACAGCAACCAGCAGGGAAAAGGAACGGTTGGTTACACATGTGGAATCTAGTGGGAGTTCTAAACGGTGAACTTCCCAACTGCTACTTGAAATGTGGGCCGTTCAAGCATTCCCAAAGCTGTGCTTGCCAATCCATTTCTCAGAGCCCAGATCCTGCACATCCCTCTGGAGCAGAGCTCTTCTGCACCCGCGAGTTTGTTGCTAGTCAACAGCACCTCATCCAAGGACAGAATCAGTAAGAACTCTACTTGAAGCCTTCTGCAGTTCCCCTTCTTCCAGGTGAGCACGTAGCCACCAGGGCTCTGGGAGCCAGCAGGGAGTGCACAAACAGCTAGCCTCCCCCAACCCTCCAGCCAGTTTACCAGGGGTGGGATGAATGAAAGGCATTTTACAACCTACTGTGAATTGCGGGCAGCCTGTCTGTCTTTGAATCAGGTTGGTCCCTAATGGAGGAGCTGCAAATGGGGAGGGACACTATTGTGCTCCTTAAGGTGATTATAAATATTCGTTTAGTGAGTAGATGGCATGCAGGTGATTCAAGTGACAACATGAAAACTGTTCCAGGCCTGCTTTTTCCTCAGCACTGCTGACGGTGTGGCCTCCTGACCGACAGGTGTGCCACCTTGTTACCTGCTCTGGGGGATGATGTGGAAGACTAAGGAGACGTGAGGGCAGGGCTGGCTGGACACACTTCACTCACCTGTCCTGTGAGGTGAGTCTCAGACATGAGTCAACTGGGGCCCAAAGAGTCGAAGGAAAGGACACAGACAGTGGGATGTGAATCCAGAGGGCTGGACCCAGAGGCTTCTAAATTCCCAACTCTCTCCCATGGATGCTGATTACTGGCTACCGTATTGAAATGTGTTTGTTTGTTTGTTTGTTTTTAATTGCATGTACGACAGAGTGATGTGTAATGTTTCTTCACCTTTAGGATACAGATCATCAGGCCTGACTCTTAGGTGCATCTGGGTGGGTTTGAGCAGCTCCCCTCTCAGGGGTCAGCAGCCTGGTCTCTTAGGGGCCCAGCACCTTCTCATAAGCACCACCCAGAAACTGCTTCAGGCCTCAGCCGCCGTCACCCAGAAGCGCTGAAAATCCTGGGAAATTAAATGCAAATATATCTGTGACCAAAAATCCAGACATGGCTAACACTACTGTAGTGTGGGACCTCTGCCCATAGCTGAAAGACGCGCTCAATTTCAGAGAGATTTTTATGAGAAGGAAAACATCACTTTTCTTATCCACGTCAGCACATATGAATCCCGTAATTCACCATGGTTCTCTGAGAGCATGGGTTCCCAAATTTATTTGGCTTCCTTCCCTCTTTTCAGAAAAAAAATTACCCAGTGCCTGCCTGGCAATTAAAAACGATTATATTGGAGCCCATAATGCAGGCTGAGGGGTAGCAATCTGCTTTTGTAGTCCCCCTACACACACACACACACACACACACACACACTTTGAGAAACCCTGGCTTAGCCCCTGAGGACACAAACTCAATTTTAAAAATTGGCTTATCGTTGTAGGTAACCCAAAAGTCTGACTGTCATATTTGAATGAGATGCAGCTTTCTTGCTAGAACATTGCTTCCTAGTTATAAATCAGATGTCGCTGAAACACATCCACGTTCACATGCTGAAGATGTGTTCAGGGGCTTATTTTCTTTCTTTCTTTTAATCCTTTTAATGGGGGCTCTTATAGCTCTTATCACAATGCATACATCTATCCCTTGGGTCAAGCATGTTTTTACATATGTTGCCATCATCATTTTTGAAACACTTTCTTTCTATTCGAGCCCTTGGTATCAGCTTCTTATTTTTTTCCTCCCTCCCCCACCCTTCCTTCTTCATGAACCCTTGATAATTTATAAATTATTATTGTTGTGTGTCTTATGCGGACCGCTGTCTCCCTTTTTTGTTGTTCATCTCCCTGGGGGTGGGGGTGTTATATGTCGATATATGTGATCGATTTCCCCTTTCTCCCCCTACCCTCTGGTATCGCTACTCTCATGATTGGGCCTGAGGGGTTCACCTGTCCTGGATTCCCTGCGATGCGAGCTCTGATCTGTACCCGTGTCCATGAAGGGCTTGTTTTCTTCAGGAGGTTTTGAAAGGCTTGGCCTTCTCACAGGAGGTCTGGTGGTGCAATGGTTAAGTGCTCGGCTGCTAACCACAAAAGATGGCAATTGGAAGACGGCTCCTCCAGGGGAGGAGGATTGAAGATGACAGCTCAGGAAGCCCCCTGGGGAAGTTCTGCCCTGTCACAGGGGCTCCAGAGGCAAAACCCAACTCCACAGCCTCTAACAACCACCTTTTCATCTTTCAAACTAAGACAAACTGCCTGCTATCAATTCGATGCCCACTGGCAGTGGGCCCCATAGAACAAAGCTGAATGGTCCCAGGGCACTCTGGGACTGAGAAAATCTCAGAAGCAGATTGCCGCCGCGGGCAGCTACGGGCAGGTCGGGCAGGTCGTAACCACCAACCTTTTTTGTAAGCAGCCCAGTACTTCACCCACCGTGCCACCAGGAAGGTTTTTTGTTTGTTTGTTTGTTTGTTTGTTTTCTGCATGGGCACCATGATTAAAGGTATTTAAATATCCCACCCCATCACTTGAGTTTTGTTACTTAGTACTCGAGATACAAGAAAGCCTGCTTTGTCTGGGAACTTCTAGTCTGTATATTTCTCAGCTACAAGAACAAATGCCAGGGGTTCTTCCTGGTGGCGCAGTGCTTCAGCACTGGGCGAGCCATTCTGGAGTTAAAGATGCGGTCCTCTTCTTCGGTAGGGATTACAGACTGGAAATCCCCGGGGAAGACTCCTATGAGGTGCTGTAGGGTGACCTGCGAGGGAATTGACTGGAGAAACTCAACAAGTTCAACGTCAACTGGTTTGTTGCTAATGCTGGTTCCGTTTGCTGAGAGTTCTAGCAGCCCCGTGCCCACGAGAACCACACCCCACCGGTCCTGCATCATCCTTACAGTTGTTCCTATGGTTGAGTCCATGGGTGCAGCCACAGTGTCCGTCCATCTTGGAGAGGGCCTTCCTCTTGTTCGCTGCCCCCTGCTTTACCAAGCATGATGTCCTTCTCCAGGGCCCGGTCTCTCCTGAGAACATGTGACAAGAAGCTTCTCCATCCGTGCCACTAAGGAGCTTTCGGGATGCACTTCTTCCAAGACAGATTTGTACATTCTTGGTGCCTTCAATGTTCTTCTCCAGCGCCTTAATTCAAACGCATCAATTCTTCTTTGGTCGTCCTTATTCAGCATCCAACCACTAGATGGCACTAATCATTCCCCTTTGCGCCTGAAGTTCCTCCCTCCAACCCCCCACAAGTACATTTTAAATGATGCAGCGACTTTACCCACACTCTGCTGACATCTCTTTCTGAAATGAATTAAAGGGGCTTTTAAAAATTATTTATCTCATTTTAATTTTATGTTTTAAAGACCATCACATCATTTTGTTCTTTCTTTTGGTTCCTCTGGGCTTTTTGCAAGCCCGTTAGAACTTCAGCCATTCACGATGTTTCACACCAACTGGGACCTACCTTCTCAAAGACAGGCCTCGCGTCTCGGGCAGCAGCCCAGCCCAGCCCAGCGGAGATCCTCGGCTCCCATCTGGGGCTGTTGGCAACAGAAGTCTCTTCAGAGTAGCAAAAATGATGGTATTCCATGTCTTCCTGTCATAAGAACTGAGGTGCTTGTCCCATACGGCTACGGAGAAATCATTTTGATGGGCTGATGCCCCCCAAGTGGGTCATAAAGGGGACCAGGCTTGTGCTCAATAAAAGACTGGGTGGGCAAGTGATGCTCAGACATGGGGGTTTGGGGAGAAGCGTTTTTAAAGGAGCAGTAAAATGTGCTTTCAAGCTGTGCCTTGCAAAAGGAGAGCATTCATCGTACCAACAACCGAAGAAACACAACTAGCAAAGACATGCCACGAGATACATTCCTAGCAGCAGTCCGTTCAAGGCCACTCGGCACTTCCATGGGAGAAAAGTTTGGTATCTGGTTCCTGTGAATCACAGCTCAGATAGCCTTAGGGAGAAGTTCTACTGCGTTACCCAAGGGGTTGTCGTGCGCTGGAAAGCCCGACTGCTGTAGTCCTCTGGGTAAAAGCATACGTTTGTCATTAGTCTTTCATAACTTCACACATTCAAAGGAGCCCTGGTGGCGTAGTGGGCTACACATTGCGTTGCTAACCATAAGGTCCGAGGTTTGAACCCACCCACTGCTCCCAGAGTAAAAGATGCCCCAGGCCTGACCCTCCACGCCACAAGGGGTCCTCTTCAAGTCTGATCAGCATTAGAACAACAACGCACCTTCACGGACAGACGGTGGCGGCTGTGCTTGGAGCCGGTCGGCTGGGAATTGGACCTGGGTCCTCCACCCACAGGAGAGAGGTCTACCAGCAAGCCACCCGTTTCTATCCAAGACTTCTAAGAGTAAGGATTTTCCTTACGCTCTGAAGTCTCAAGACGCTGCCTGTGCTGTCCTGGGACAGAGACGAGGGGTCCACTGAGGAAAAGAAGAGGCTGGCGCGAGCCACAAAGCCCCCAGTGCTGGCATGAGCAGGCTCCATCACAGAGAGACTTTGCTGTCATCTCCGGGTTTCTTGAGGCTGTGTTTGGGGGTTGACTGGGGGAGGACTATTTACTGCATGTGGCATTTGGAAAACATTTGGCTGCCATATCTAATATTCCCAGCCAGCGTGCCAGGTCCCAGAGCTCCGCAGCGTGTGCAGTGTTCCCCCTCGGCCGCAGGTGGTGGCCCTTACACTCTCAGGCCGTCTTCTATGGGCTTTGGCGGGGGAGGGGGTGTCATTTTTCTCCTGGGCAGGGAAGGATTAGGGGATCAATTTCAGAATGCATTTGGCGACCCCATCCCAGCAGTTGTCTGAAACATTTCACGAGGGTTTTCGATAGAGCGAGGAGACAGTTAGGAGCTACCTTGGTCCCTGGAACCAGAGCGTTAGGGGAGGAATTCTGTCTGGAATTCTAGACCATTTGTCTTGTAAATATTTCTTGTGTTGTGTGTGGGGAGGGGGTTGTTTGTTTTTCTTGAAAATGATTACCTTTAGGTCCCGTTGGGGGTGAACCACTTTCAAAGACTCCTTTGGTTCATCAGCCTTTGTTTTGCCTGAAGCCAGCCCCACTCTTTTTCTCAGCCGGCTCACAAATGGGCATGGAATTCTGCAGCCCAAGAAAAAAGAGGTGACAAGTGGTGGTGACATAAGGCAAACAGCCACGTTGCTGTTGAACGAGCTCTTACTCACAGCATCCCATGTACAACCGAGTGGCACCTGCCGGGTCCCGGCGGTCCTTGCCGTTGCTCTTACATCGAAGCCCATGAGCGCAGCCACTGTGCCAATCCATATTATGGAAGGTCAACCTCTTTTCCCTGCCTGTCGCTTTACCCAGCAGGATGTCCTTAAAGAGACTGATCTCTCCTGACAACCTGTTCACCGTCTGTGACGCGAAATCTCTCCATCCTCGCCTCTGCGGAGCATGGTGGCTGTACTTCTTCCAGGAGAGATGGTTTGGTTCTTTTGGTACCTTCTGTAGCCTTAGCCAGTGCCGTGATTCGAATGCATGGCTTCTTCCTCGGTCTTCCTTATTCAACGTCCAACTTTCACCTGGTGGCCGTGTGATAGGCATCTTCCAAGATGTCTTGGTCTCCCAACAGAGGCATAGTGTACAGGCAATGCACAGCCTCTCAAGACTGACTTTTACCCTTCAAGAACTTGGTTTCTCTACGAAGTCAGCTGGGTTGGATGGGGGTTGATGTGCCTTTCCAAAGATTCTTGGGCACACCCCCAAGTCTTTTCTTCCTCTGGGTGTTTTCATCCTGCCCCCTTGCATGATGGGACCGTAGCTCAATCAATAGAACGCTTGATTTTCCGCCGTCTCTAAGCTAACGTTCCATGGGGATCTAATGATCTCACCGTGGTCTGCTTCCGCCAGACAATGGGAGCTGCCAGCCACCTTCGCGTGGGCCAGGCGGCGAGCCTGTCCTACATTTCAGGGAAAACAGACGGATTTGTTCAGGTGTAAGCAGCAGTGGCTGGACTCTGCCAGAGCATTCCAGTCCAACAAGATGTCCCAGGAAAATATAACTTTGGAACCAGTCGGCTCAGCTCTAGGTAGGCGAGGCCATTTAATTAGTCTCAGGTGGTCAAAGCAGGAAGCTCAAGAGCAGGGTCTGAGCTTCCCAGGATCAGAGGCAGCCTGGAGCAGAGAGCCAAGCCGGCTGCCCAGAGCCCTCTAGAAGGGGCAGAGATGGAGAGCCAGGCGAGAAACTGGGCCAGGTCTGTTTCACAACTGATGTTACTGGAAAGTGCCCACACCAGGCATTGGGCAGAGAGGGAAGGAGGCGTTGGGTGGAGGGCAAACCTGAATCCCATTTGTTTCAGATTCCCTGTGATCTTATCAGAGGGACTCACTGCTCTGCTGCTCTTGTAAGCTACCTACATTCCCATCTCTGTCCCGCCAGGACTCCTGACTTTATCTCCCATAGACAAGGGTTCACTGTTGAGTCATCTGAAGCTTTTCCACCGATGGATCCAGTCCTGAAAATGCCTTTCCCCTCACCCTCCTTGACATCAGCAGGAACAAGTCAGAGACACCAGAGGGCAATAATTCATGCAGCAAGTTCGACTTGTTCAGATGGTATCCCACCCCCCACCCCCCCGCAGTCTGCTCCCCCTGCCCGACCAAAAAATAAAGTTGTTAAATCCCCATGTTCCCCTGGGCAACGTTCTAGTGACCATAACTCCCCTCCCAGCTGTGTAAGGATTTGTGCCTACTCTGGGTGTCGGGAAGGGAGTGCTGTTTCAAGGCTTCCTCTTGGGATCCAAGCAGGAGGGCATGGATGGGTGTGGGTGCCTCTTTGAAAGCTCACACGGTGCCCAAAGGGAGAAACCCCTGTGAGTGTGAAAGCTAAGACAGCTTCACACGGAGATCATGGGATAACACACATTTTGGGAAGGGTTTGCCTCCAATAGCTGAAGAGTTCAAAATCTATCCACAGAACAAAAGAAATGTGACCAGCCATTTGTAGCCAGGATATATAGATATATTCCATCAAGTTCAACCAAAAGTAAGGTTCCAAGCAAGCTCCAAATGTTACATCTCTTATTCGGGACACTGGCCTGCCTTGGGTGGGGTCTATGCACCATCAGTTTGGCTGTGGGAAGAGAATGGAAAGCAGTTATTTAGTTCTGAGAACAGAGTAAATCCATAAGTGTTCTTGCCTCCCCTACATAATGCCAAACAACCAGCTGGATGGACTTTTTCAGGCCCCCACATAGGATAAATAATCATATGTAGACTCCAGCCACAGAAGTATAAGCAGTAACACCTGAAGAATCGGAGTAAGACAGAGCCCGGAGCCTGAGGGGTCCCGGCAATGAGAGGAAAAGCCATTCAGAAAATGTGGCCCAGGGGGGTCGCTGAAGCACAGTCCTGGGTCTGGTCATGGTCACAAGCACCATTCCCATCATTCGCGGTCATAGAGGCTCTTGGTTGACCTCACAAAAAGACACTGTGAAGAATAAGGGCCCGTGCCAAAGCCCCAAAGGAAAAGGACATCATGACTATCGGTTGTTACTGCCACTCTTTCCAGAAGGAGCCACAGTGGAGGGTTGAAGAGCCTGGCTGTTCACGGAAAGGTGACCTTTCAAACCCATTCTGCGGCCTCATGGGAGAAAGGCCCGGTGACCTGTTCGGTCGATGCAGTGCAGCTCCACCCCACCGGGCGGGGTCACTAGGAGTTGGAACCTACTTCATGGCACCCAACAACAACAAGCTATTGTCATGTCTAAATGTGTGTGTGTGTGTGTGTGTGTGTGTGTGCAGACCTGGTGGCGTAATGGGTAGGTGTTGGGCTGCTAACTTCAAGGTCAGCAGTTTAAAACCACCAACCACTCTGAAAGCGAAAGTGGGGGTTTTCTCCTCACATAAACAGTTCCGATTTCGCAAACTCAGAGGGGTATGTTTACGCCACCTTGTGGGGTCCTATGAGCCAGCAGTGAGTATTTGCGTGTAATTTTTTATACACAGGTTGATATACCCTCTTTCATCCAATGCAAACTCTCCAAACACAGGAAATACATGTACTCTACTGAAATGAAAACAAAAAGGTTAAAAAATAATAATCATAAGGAAATACAAACTAAGTTTTCAAGTAAGCGTGTCACCAATTAAAATGCAATGTAATAAATGAACCCCATTCCAGGAAGAGGACAGGGCTCCTGGGATTGGCACACATTTTGAGGGTCACTGTCATTGGGTTTGGCCATTTGGGGAGTTCGTTGGGAATGTAGGCACAGTGCGTGTTGTGTTTTGTTCTCTGTGCTCTGCCAGGTTGATTGATGGTGGCTTCACCAAGCTGTAGAAGCTCTGCCATATTTTTGTTGTTGTTGTTGTTATTGGTTTTTCTCCTTAGAGCGGTAAATGGAATATTTCTCCTACTACTCATTATATTTTAATCAATTCTATTTCTATGGACTAGTAATGAATCCCTAGACAACAAACAAACAAAGTTAAGTATTAAATTACATAGAAATTACGTTGACCATTCAGATAAAAGTACGGACGAGCTGATGTCACAGTGTGTGTGTGCGTGCATACGTGTGTGTGCACAGTTTATGATCCTAACAAAATAGCCTAAAATACAAAGGAGCTTCAAAAAATCTGTGGGGAAAATGAATTGAATTAGAAGATAATAGAATGGCTGCACATCGTTTGAAGCTCCCTTGTAGAGAAAAGGCTTTAAACTCAAGCCTGTGGAGCGAAGAACAATGCACAAAAATAGAAACCCAGAAAGCAGTGCTAATATTTTCCAGTAGTCTGAGCAAAGTGTGACACCAGGGGAGCATCTTAAATGTTCCCTAAGATCCAAGAAGCAATCGATCGAGAAGAGACGTGTCGTACAATGTGGATCTAAGGACCGGCCACACTAAAGAAAAATGTACAACATCCTGTACAGTGTTGTTACTGTAGCGATATTAAAGGGAGACGAATAAGGACCAAATAGAATATACCAGACTAACAGTTGCAATGTTAGGATACAGGATTGATTTTACCCATTTCTTTCCAATATGCCAATTTACTTGCCATTCTTGGAGTTCGATGCGGAGTGGGGGTGGGGGGGATAAAGATTTTGAAACTCAGAAATAAGGTCAAAGTCATTGTATTTTTTCAGAAAGAAGCCAAACCCCACTACAATAGATTTGCATGGAAAGCCCAGCTGCAGAAAGATAAATCTAACCTCAAAATTGCCCATGGATGCAGGTAAGGTCACTGACGGATTTGGACTGGAGCGCCGCACACTGGTTTTAGTTACTCGACTTGAAAACCACCTCCAGGTTGTAGGGAAATGAGAAAGATGAAGCTCGGGCTTCTGAAAAGAGACCTGAAACATTAAATATGTTTCGTCTGGGAAACAAAATTGAGAGGTGATCTCATTTCAGTGTTTGGATACCTGCAGTAGATATTCCAGGCCCAAGGATGTGACCTGTCCCATTCACTCAGAAGCAATAGGCAACTACAGAAGGAAAGGGTTACATTAGAAAGATTTCCTCTCAAAGATAATTACATGTTTATTCCAGTTTTAGCCTAAGTGACAGGATTACAGCCCCCTCCCCCTCTATAATCCAGGGAGAATAATGCTTGCCACATAAATGTTAATGACTCTAACATCTGCAACATACTTTGAGCTCCTCAGATGAAAGATGCCATGTGAATGCAAAGAATTATTGTTATTATTTTTGTCTCCTGCCTTCCCCCTTGGTATGAGTTTCCTTGTGACATGTAGGGGACCCCTCTAGCCAGCCAGCTGCTCTGAAGCATGTCATCCAGAGGTAGTTCACATCCTTCACGTGGTTCTGATCTGATCCAGAACAAGAGCAGTCTAAATGGTCTTTTTTAGTGTGTGTGTCTTGGAGGAAGTAGATGTCATCACAACACCCCTCTGGGCTTGGGGGTCAAGGTTCCTGCTAACATCTACTTCAAGGATGGCATCTCGCCTCGTGGAGGCGGCGTGTTTGATGGGCCGTGTCTTTTTCCTTTGAAGGGTATCATATGATGTGAAGTCTTGGCCATAGACGCTTCTTCCAAGCTTCCTGATATAAGTGTTTACCTTGAGATTCATCTTTAAGAGCCTACTCCTGTGTGCCTGGCCCTGTTTGCAGACGTGGACAATGGATGATCTTCTGATTACATTGGAATAAAAGCTTTTCCCCCCTCTTTTAAGGAGAAATACATACTTGTTGTTAAAAGTTTGGAAGAATCCAAAAATAAGAAAAAGAGCCACTAATCCCAATACCCAGAACACAGTCACTGTGTAAACTTTGGTGTATTTCCTCTCAGTGGTTTCTTCTGGTGGATGTAGTTGTGCATCTTCTGATCCATTTCGAGTCCCTTCATAAACATTTCTCACACAAACACATTTGGACAGGGTGGCATAAAAGTGTTGTTGTTGTTGTTTCTGGTTAAGTCCTGCCCCACCCCCGTGCTGTGCCCCATGAGATTTTCCCCAGCTAATTTTTGGAAATAGATTTCCAGGCCTTTCTTCCTAGTCTATCTAAATCTGGAAAAATCAAGAGAAAAGAAAAACACTTCGCTACCATCCAGTCGATTCTGACTCATGAAGACTGCAGCTGTTTAAGAGAATCAAAAGCATTGTCTCTCTCCCTCTTCGCCTGGAAGGTCCTCTGAAATCGGTTCATTGTTGTATCCGACTTGGGATGTAAGCATTATTCTACGACCACAAGAATTCTCAAGACCTTGAAGATGTCACGATTTGTGATGTCAACTCAATCACTTGAGTCCTTGGGTTCTTCTGCAACACGTGGTGTGAAGCCTTAGCCGTACTTCATAATGTAAGAAACGAGGACCTGAGCAATATGAATCACCAAAAACCCACTGTCCTTCAACTGGTTTCTACTCATAGTGACCCTAGAGGAGAGCGTCGACTTCTCCCGGGCATTTATGAGACTGGACTTCTTGGCAGGAGCAGACGGCATCAGCGTCCTCCCACAGAGCAGCGGCTGGTGCTTAACCCACTGTGCCAACAGGGCTCCTTACAAGAATTAGAAGGGCAATGGAAAATCAAGCAGTACAGAATGATACGCTACTGTTAACCCAATTTGGAGTCCACCTGTTACAAGAGAGACACAGACTCTCAACACACCCATTTCCCTTCCCCGCCCAGCCTGGACTGGTTCGAGTTCTCAGTCTCATCCGCAGGAAGAACGTGGATCCACCTTCCAGCTGTTATCTCTGACCTGAGGCGCGCTGTCTTCCATCAGTTCTGGAGGACACTCCTTTTTTCAACTGTTTTGTTTTTCATTTTAACCGTTCTACAGATTGTTCAAATCCCGATTTACTTCTTGACTTGTTTTCTTTAACACCGCTTGATTGGGACATAGTGCACACAGCACACAACCCAAGAGCTCGGTCGCATCAGGAGGAGCTGTGCAATCGTCCTCGCGGTCAACTTGAGAATTTCTTTCTTTCCCCGTGTACTCATTGTCTGCCACTCGCTCTCCTGCGCCCTGCAGCCCCCTCCCCTGCCACACCTCCAAGAAACCATTCATCCGTAACTGGATTTCATATTCAGAAAAGCATACCCCCCCAAAAAAACCTAACAATAATAACAAAGCAAAACAGAAAACCTCACTAGAGATGAAATTGGAAAATATTAAAAGCGAAAACAAATTTAAAATGCGTCAAAAGGGCAAATCCGATGATAAAATACTACATTTTAACCAAACTCCGTCTGCGGTAATTGACTTAACAACGCTCTCTGTGTAAAAAGAAGGCCCTTCCCACCCATCACCTTTGGTCAGAGGGGACTCAGGGAGGCTTCAACCTTGGGGAGATTCCGGAGACGCATTTGGGGCGTCCACTGTCATCACAGCCCCTGCAATGCAGGTGTTCTTCATCTAACCTCTGCTACCATGCCCTCTTTGGCTTTGGATGACACTGTTTGCACGCTTTGCATTACACGGGTTGGCGTGCTTCTTCTATGTGGACTTAATTAACTCCTCGCATAAGTCTTGCCGGTCTAGAGAGTGAGCATCCCTCTATCCAGTCACACCCTCTCCTGACTCAAAGACTCAGCACTTGCCTAGTTTTCAGTCCCAGGTGTTCAATGTCACCTCTATCGGTCTTTGACCTCTCTCCCCCAATTCTTTTTCTGACAGGTCCCTTGCACAATCCCCTGTACCCCATGCTCATTATCACCCCTCTCCAGTCCACACAGAGAAAGGGAACCAGGGGCGGAAGGGGAGGAACAGTCCCTGAGCCATGGCGTGCGCTAAAGTCTCCACCAGCCCTCCAGCGCCATGGGCCCTGAATCAGGATGGTTGAAGCGGCTTCCTACCTGCAGGGTGGAATTTCTGGAGGCTGCAGGAGGGAACAGCTGGGCATGGTGACTACCAGAGACACAGTAGGAAGGAGAAGCAGAAACAACACGGGGCGGGGGGGGGGGGGGTCTTGCAGGAACTGGCAGGCGGGGTTCAGCACATGCTCTTCCAAGCACTCCAACTAATAACCACTCCCTGGGCTCAGAATCACTCATCAAAACCACTTTTCAAGCACACCTTTTTGCACAAATTCCTCATTTCCACCATATCCCACCTGCCTTCGTCCTGGCTCACAATGAATCTCCTTTGTGGACTCAGAAATCAGAGTCTGGTTCTCAGTTTTATGCTGATGTTAATTGCTGGATTATAAACCCGTGGCCCCTCCATGTGCACAGATTAGGACTGCTCCAAACAGATCTCCAAGTCTGTCTTTGGGTAAATTTGAATCACGAACCTTTCAGCTGATAAGCAAATGCATAAGTTTGCATGATTTTCAGTTATTTGTTTCTTATATCATATGCCCAGCCCTTGTGTTTGGGGGAAAGGGCCATGAACTTCTTTCAAAAAAAATCTTTGACTTGTATCTTTAGCTTACAAAAAATGCAATATTATCTCCAACAGATAAGAGATGTCTGTGTGTGTGCTTTAATATATGAATGATACTGTTATCACTCCCCCAAATTATATTTTAACAAAATCTATGTGCCATGGAGGTGTTATAGTTACATGTGATGTTATTTACTCCAAGGTCAGCAGTTCAAAACCCCCAGCCACTCCATGGGAGGAAAATGAGGCTTTCTTCTCCCACCAACAGTTACAGTCTCAGAAACGCAGAGCAGTTCTACCCTGACCTACAGCATTGCTATGAGCAGGAACCGACCCAATGGCAGTGAGTTTGGTTTGGGAAGTTTTAGCAAAAGCTAATGCCCAGTTGATGTTTCATGTCCCACTTTTCTCATAAACGGCTCCATTACCGTTTGTTAGCTTAAATCATGGTCCACCCAAACTCCATGCATTTCAAGTGATTGAGACAACGTCTCTTTAGTCTCTTTTAATACACAACAGGCCACTGTGCTATTTGTTTGTGGAATAAACCGGATCATTTCTCCTGGAGTCTTTCCCACATTCTGCATTCGGCTGATTACATCCTTGTGGTGTTGTTTAACCTGCTCTCTTTTGCTTGCATTTTCTATAAACCTGTGGTTACATTGGTTAGCTCTCTAGTACTGGCAGCTGCTGGATTACAAATGAGTTCCATTCTGAAGTCTGCCTTGCAGTCAAACTGCCACACCAAATTGGCACAGTTAGGTACAGTTCATCTCTAACATTAGTTACTCAAATGTTTGTCTTTAGAAACCATCCGGTCCTCTGTGGGAGAAAGATGAGGCTTTCAACTCCCGTAAAGCATGGCAGGCTTGGAACCCCAAAAGAGATCAAGTGACCCTGTCCTGTTGGGGTTGCTGTGAGTCATAATCAGTTCGATGGCAGTGAGTTTGTTTGTGTTTGTATGTAGAGTATATAGTGTACTTTCCTATGCATGAGAAACATTAAAGAAACACACATACACTAAAACATCTTTAACACTGTGATGGCTAGATTTCATGTCAACTCGTACCTATGTGATAGTAGGGATGGAATCCAACCTACCAATCAGCAAACTGCCTGATGGATGATGCCTCCTTGGGGTGTGGCCTTTTTACAAGGGAGACACTGAGAACTTCACTCTCTGGCCCCCTTTCAATTCCTGCTGGTCTGGATTGCGTGTCTTGTGCCCAGGGCAGCCATGCTGGAGCTGTCAGCACCCCGCCATGTTGCTTCACATCCTGGAGCCACGTAACTCTGCACTCACCTGGGATCTCCCAGCTTCCTGGTTCTTCTTCCCGCTTCCTCCTCCAGATGCTACATGAGTCTGAGGGAGGCTCCGACCAGCATCAGCCCCATGGACCTGAGTTGACCTGGGCTGATCTGATTTGTTGTTGTAAAATTCTTTCTTATACATATTTGAGTGTCGCTGGTTTTGTTTCTCTAGAACGCACAGCCTAACACCAACATGTTAAGAATATTAAGACGTACATTGCTAAAGAGTATCTGTTATTATGAACCATTGTATGTACCTTAAATTTACAGGCATTGGGTCATAACTAATGGTTATATGTAAGAAGTCAGATGCTCATAACCCTTGACATATAGGAACTGACTGTACCTGGATGTCAAGAAATATGCCCGCTTTGCCATCACACCAGAACCGGGTGGGGCCAAGTTACTATTACTGAACATTTTTTATGTAGAATTCTTTAGAGCCATCTTGATCAAAGCAGGGAGAAATGCAGAACAGAATTTCTATTTCTCATGGGAGGCTACACTCTCTGAGGCCGCGGAGGCTAAAGGAATCCCTGAAGCGAGGGCCCTACAATAGTTTATCTTAACTCGTTCCAAAGGGGGGGGGGGGTCTGCCTTGAGCATTATGCTCTTTTTAAAAGAACTGTCTGTGTGTGATAAAATTGACAACAGCAATGCAAAAGATAAGGCAAGAACCTTAGCAGCAGTGAGTGAACGTTCACCGGAGGGACAACTCAGGCAAGGCTGCACCAAGATCGGTTGCACAGTGCCACTCAGTCGCACAGGTAGAAATAGCAGCATTGGTGTGAGGTTTTGCTGTGTTACCGCCTCACCAACGATGAAATCAATTTTTGTTTAAAGAAAAGAACTATGGAGTGGCTAGGATGGTGGCTAGGATTATATCCCACTTGCCAAGCTCAAAGATGACTCATTTTCATGGACGCTGGCAGAAACACAAGACTGCTCGATCAGATACCAAGGTGTGATATTATGATGCTCGGCTATGGCTGAAGCTAAACTATCTGCATTCACGTGGGTTCCAGAGCCCTAACTCTCACAAGCGAGGCAGAGAAGAAGTCTGATGAACACCACTGATGGTCCAATTGTGCAGTCAGGCTTGAGATCCACTGGTTCAGAGGCTTCATTGGATGTAGTGAAGTCTAGCCACCTCATTATCTGTTCTCGTGTCTAACAGTGTACCCAGCACCAAGTGAGCTCTCAACAAATATGAATTGCTAGTAAATATTGAATAATTATTGTGTATTCTAAGTATCTTAGACCTTTGATCACTTCATCCTCCCAACTATCCATTGAGTTAGGGTCCAGGGCCATGGGCCTCTGATAGAGCTATGCGGATAAGGCACATATGGGGATAAGGTTACATAATTTGCCCAAAGTCAAAGAAGTGGCAGAGTCAGAGTTCAAATTCAGCATGGATGCTCTTAACCCTTCTACACTGGGTCCACACCACTCTGTTGTGCGGATGGCTAAGTGCATGCATGAAGGAATCCCCTAGTTTCCATGGGCAACTGATGGATGCGTTGTGCTAAATGACTCCACAGCTAGACGCTAGGAACCTTGTTTGTCTTCCATGACTAGTAAGCATTAAAATATTGGGGCCTAGTGCAAATTCTTAGTATTATTAACAAATAAGGCAGTGAAGTCACACGTGATAGGAAGTACAGTGGCATGCCCAAGTTACACAGCTAATTAATTAGGGGCAGGGCTGGAACAGGAACACACGAAACTGCTATGCAAATGAGAACATGGTGGCTACAAAAATAGAGATCTTCTGTTTCCTTTGGGAGGAAAATGATTCCACTTTAACTGTGAAACACATGCGGGAATTGAGCTGTTTTGCACGTGAAGGACCTGGGGAGGGGGGGTCTGCTCTTCCCCTGAGGCTAGGTCAGTTTGTGGAGGTAGCCCCCCCACCACACTCTCTGTTTGCTACTCTCCCTTGGTCTGAAAAGGGAGAAAATAACGGGGCTCTGAAGGGAGCAGCAGCATTTCGCCAGCATCACCCGTCCTTGGAGTGTGCACAGTGGGGAGCCAGATGCCTCTTGTTTCCATGTCTTCAAATAGGAAACACGTGTCCTTCATATTCACACAGTGCTCAAGAGCACCCAGCGCACAGGCCATTTGGGATATATATATATATATATATATATATATATATATATATATATATATATTTAAAAATCTAAGTTGACGCTGTGTTGTTGTTTTTAATCATTCTATTGGGGGCTCATACAACTCTTATCACAATCCATACATATATCAATTGTGTAAAGCACACGTGTACATTTGTTACCCTCATCATTCTCAAAACATTTGCTTTCTGCTTGGGCTCTTAGAATCAGGTCCTCATTTTTCATTTTTCATTTTCCCCCTCCCTCCCCGCTCCCCCCTCCCTTGATAATTTATAAATCATTATTATTTGATCATATCTTACACTGCCGGACATCTCCCTTCACTCACTTTTTTGTTGTCCATCTCCCAGGGAGGAGGTCTATATGTAGATCCTTGTAATCGGTTCCCCCCTCCACCTCCACTTCCCTCCACCCTCCTGGTATTGCCATTCTCACCACTGGTCCTGAGGGGATCATCCGCCCTGGCTTCCCTGTGCTTCCAGTTCCTATCTGTACCAATGTACGTCCTCTGGTGATGCTGTTTTAACCACCCGTCATTTTTCATTAGCCTACTGCAATGGAGGCAGAATGTTCTCTCTGGGCGGAGTATGATTTTAGAAGTGTTCTTGACTCATTTAATCATGGAACACGTATTTTTGTTTGAGTGCCTAACACTTCCAACTGTGAGCTTGATGGAGGATATCCCCGGGGATGAATAAGCAGGGTCAGGATCTACCTTCACGGAGGTTGCAGTCGGGAGAAAGAGCCAGTCAAGTGAATATGCAACCAGATCACTGTTACTGAGGGTCATGACCCCTTTGGGGGTCAAACGACCCTTTCACAGGGGTCGCCCAATGCATCACAGTAGCAAAATTACAGTGATAAGGTAGCAATGAAAATAATGTTATGGTGGGGGGGGGGTCACCACAACAAGGGAATTGTATTAAAGGGTCGAAGCATTAAGAAGGTTAAGAACCACTTGTCTCAACTGTCAACAATGATAGCTAATTAATAAAAAAAGGTTACTGATAAATAAATAAGTGGGGATAAGGTGGGAATTGAGTATGACAGTCACTGGTTTGTGGTTGAATTGATTTAGGTAAAGTAGTTAGACACTGTGGTCTGAAGCAACTTTTAACCCATACCTGTGGTACCAGGCCCTGCGCTCGATAGTAAGGGGCCAACTCCTCCGAACTTGCAGTGACTCTTGCTCATCTGCCTGGGTCTCATATAGGTCTTATCTGGCTGAGAGGCATTCTGGTATTACCTGGGATTTTTGACTACGTGGTATGGCAGGCCCCGACTCTTCTTAGAGAAGCTGATGGAAACAAATGCAGATGCCAATTCTCTAGAAAATTCAGTGGTACCCGTGTAATTTCATCACATCATCCACCACAGGAAAATAATAACAAAGCCGTTCCCTATGAAGTGCTGATTTGCAATACTAGGAAAGCATGTAACCTGAAATATTAAAATGCAATTATTAAATAACTAAGTTCAGTCAGCCACAGACATTAATTGATGTCACTACTCCAAAGCATACAACATGATTAAATTGGCCATGGCTTGGCTGATGTGGTATTTTCAAATGTCTTCACAAGGGATTTTGTAGAGACGGCCTGGGAGTTACTGTAGTGGAATGATTAGTCTATCAAGGACCCCTCTTTTCTTCTGAGAAGAGAACATGCCTTCTTTGGGGAGATTCTTTCTCCCACTCCCTTACTCCCCGGTTCTAATAGATTCCAAGGGGGGCTGCCATATATTTCATGCACCACACTCCCGGTCCATTGTCATTGTCCTCAGATGCCCCTTCAACCCAAGGTGAGTTCACTGTAGATGCTAATTTGTCCAGGAATTCTACAGTCAAGGTCACTAGACTTTCCAGTAATCACTAGAAGAAAATTCCCTTCCTTGTGGGTGGCAAAGCTGATAAATTAACATCCTAAGAGTTTGGGCAGCAGTCACCGTCTTCATCTTACGGATCAAGCTGTTCTACAGAGAGAAGCAAAGATGAGAAATGGGTTCTGAAAGTATCCATGTACCAACTCCTGTCTCTGAATTTCTTGGAGCTGGCCTCTTTCCTGTAAGCCTGAGGCTTATGCTTCGGTCGCCTCGTTTATGCTTCGAAGCATTCCACCCAACCGATAGCCACTGTACTGGAGCCTCTCCTCCACTTCCCTTGAGTTGAAGTTGAGTTTCTGTGCCTGTAAATCAACTAAGAACATGTCCCATCATTTGCTCAGATGACTAAAATAGCGCCCTCCGTGGTGCTTTGTTCTCTTCTCCTCTCATCGCTAAGAATACACTATGAAAGATCTAGCACTGCAGTCTCGCCCTAACCAGTTACACAATACAAGCAAGAAAAGGGTCTCTCCCACCTGAACCCCTCAAAAATGTTTGTGAAATGTCTTTGAGAGAAAAATGCAGAAAGCACTAGGGTACAACAGAGCATGAGTAAATACCATGTCAGGTGACAAAAGGTAGCATGAAGCATGATCCCTTGAAGGATGAGGCTGGCTAGACAGACCACCATCTGCTCCTTTGGATTGGGTGCCAGAGAGAAGGCATGCCATACTCATTTCTACAAACAATTTTCCTTCTCAGGGTAGGAAACTCAGGCAGCTTTTAAAGATCAAGGAGAATACATGTGCTATGAGAAACAGCGACAGGTAAAGCTTGGCCCCTTAATTAATTAAATGCTGTCCCACAGATGGTTACTTTAAACCATCCACCCTGTGAATGTACACAGTATTTGTTGATATGGTTTCAAATTCCATTTAACAATAAGACTCAACCATGCATCAATGAAATTGATCCAGTTATCATCAAAAAGGCTTGGTCCTGAGGTCTTGTGTTCTGATTCTACAGCGGTAAACATGTGACTAATGTAGAGCCCTGCACAGGACCAAGCAATCCCATCTAAATGGGGGAACCATTAATGATATCTGGGGATAAAATGGAATTTAGGGTGATACTGGAAACACTTGTAGAGAATACATGAAGGATAAATGGGTGCAGAGTTTCTCAGAGTGCATGTTGGGGACCCATGGGGATCCAGGAAATTCTTTCAGAGTCAAAATTGTTTATGTAATGATCAGATCTCTATGCTGAGAAATTAATCTGAGAAATGGGACTACATGAAGAAAATGAGTCACCAGGATTGGAGTAAGCAATATCCAGATGGCACCCATTCCTTGCTGTAAGTGAGGAAGACATGAAACACTGGCTGATGAAGATCACAGATTGCCACCTTCAATATGGATTACAACCCAAGCCTCACAACCGGATCAATAGGGAACATCAAACTAAATGGAGAAAAGATTGACGTTGTCAAGGATTTCACCTTGCTGAGATCCACAATCAATGCTCCCGGAGGCAGCAGTCAAGAGATCAAAGGATGCACTGCATTGGGTAAGTCTGCTGCACATGACCTCTTTAAAGCATTGAAAAGCAAGGATGCCACTTTGAGGACTCAGGGTGCTCCTGACCCAAGCCAGGTATTTTCACTCTCCTCATATTCATGTGAAAATTGAACATGGAATAAGGAAGATCAAAGAAGAGTTAATGCATTTGAATTATGGTGCTGACGAAGGTCATTGAAAGCACCATGGACGATGGTGCCCGGCTATCGAAAGATATAGTGTCTGGGGTCTTAAAGGCTTGAAGGTGAACAAGTGGCCATCTAGCTCAGAAGAAAAAAAGCCCACATGGAAGAAGCACACCAGCCTGTGTGATCACGAGGTATTGAAGGGATGAGATATCAGACATCACAGAACAAAAAAATCATATCATTGTGAATGAGGGGGAGTGCAGAGTGGGGACCCAAAGCCCATCTGTAGGCAACTGGACCTCCCCCCATGGAAGGGTCGCAGGGAGAAGAGCCAGTCAGGGTGCAGTGTAGCGATGATCAAACATATAACTTTCCTCTAGTCCCTAAATGCTTCCTCCCCATCCACTATCATGATCCCATTTCTACCTTACAAATCTGGCTAGACCAGGGAATGTACACTGGTACAGATAGGAACTGGAAACACAGGGAATCCAGGATGTATGTTCCCTTCAGGACCAGTGGTGAGAGTGATGATACCAGGAGGGTGGAAAGAGGGTGAGGTACAGAGAGCAGCCCTGGTAGCATAGTGGTTACCCAGTGGGCTAGATCCACGAGGTCAGCAGTTTGAAACCACCAGCCGCTCTTTGGGAGAAAGACAGGGCTTTCTACTCTGGCAAAGAGTTACAGTCTGGGAAACTCACAGGAACAGTTTTCCCTTGTCCTATAGGGTCCCTATGAATTGGCATAAACTCAAGGGCAGTAAGGTGTTTGTTGATTTTTGGGGTGGGGAGTGGTGGGAAGGACAGAAAATAGGAGATAAAAGTTCAGGGGTGTGCTACATGGATGACATTTCTCGGGGCACTGATGGCGCTGATGGTAACTGCTGGACTGCAAACCTTCGGTTCAAATCCCCCCAGCCCCTCCACAGTAGAACGATGAGGCTGTCTGCTCCTGTAAATATTTTTAAAGCCTCAGAAACCTTCTATAGGATCACTATGAGTTGGAAACTACTTGATCAGAGTGGGTTTGGATTTTTTTGGTTTGGTGATCTGAGGTATCTCTCCAGTAGAAAGAGTAATGAAAATGGAAAGACATATGTAAACACTTAGTCCAGTGGAGTAATGGATCATGAAAACATTGTATAGATACAGGTGGGAGTCCCCAAGCCTATGACCCTTAGTCACCCTTTAGGTTTGGCACTAAACTCATTCCTGTGCTAGAATAGTCAGCCATTTAAGATCAAAGGAGCAGCATTTATACCAGGACAAAATGCAGAGTTTTGAGAAAGAAGGAACGGAAATAGGAAACATGGTGAGGAAATGGGTTAAGTAATGGTGATACATTGAGGAGAATGGCAATGGATGAGTTGAAACATAATATGTGAGATAGTTAAAGTTTATTGTGCAAACCTGGCCGATAAACACATGTGGGGTTAATTGAAGGGTCGAGAGATAAATGGCTCAGTGAGCCTTTCCTTTCTAGTTCTCCTGTCTCTTGCTTTCTGATGGTTGGACAAGGGTGCAGCTGCCTTAGCCAGTCCCTTGCTTCAGTTGGCAAGGCTCACTTCCTGTAAGACATCCCTGAGGAGAAGCCATATGGAATTAGCCTGATGGAGCCCTGGGTGCTGGAGCAGCTGTGTGGAGACCCCTGCCAGTGCTGAGATGCTTACACGCTCACAGATTCGGCTTTCCTCCTGCCAGTCAGCGTCATTGTGTGGGTTTTGTGGGATGGAGGAGGACTTTGTGGATTGGTGTTGGACATATGGGCTAATGTTGGACTTGTGGGCTTGGGCAGCACTGGTTAGGGATGTTTTCTTGATGTGCACTCACCCTTTATATAAAACTCTCTCATACAACAAAAAGAAAGAAAGAGGGTGAGGTAAAGAGGAGGAACCAATTGCAGGAATCTACATATAAACCCCTCCCTGGGGGGATGGACAATAGAAAAATGGGTGAAGGGAGACACCGGACAGTGTAAGATATGACAAAATAATAATTTATAAATTATCAAAGGTTCATGAAGGAGGGGGGAGCAGGAAAGGAGGTGGAGAAATGAGGAGCTGATGCCAGGTGCTTACGTGGAGAGCAAATGTTTTGAGAATGAGGGTTATGAATGTACAAATGTGCTTTATACAATTGATGGATGTACAGATTGTGATAAGAGTTGTATGAGCCCCCAATAAAATGATTAAAAGAGGAAGAAGGAGGAGGAGGAGGAGGAGGAGGAGGAGGAGGAGAAGAAGAAGAAGGAGGAGGAGGAGGAGGAGGAGGAGGAGGAGAAGAAGAAGAAGAAGACAGCACCATGACTGCCAAACAAACAAGCCAACCTGTTGGAAGAAGCACAATCAGAGTGCGCCTTAGAATTGAAGGTGAGGAGACATTGTCTTGAGTACGTTGGACATGTTGTCGGGAAAGACCTCCCGGAAAAGGACATCATAATACTTGGTAAAGTGGAAGGGCAGAGGAAGAGGAAGACCCCCAAGGAAAGGAACTGACACAATGACTGCCACTGTGGGCGGAAATCTAACAATTGCGAGGCTAGCGTGGGACCTGGTGGGTGTTTCATTCCATCGCCCATTGGGTCAATATGAGTCAGAACCAATTCGAGAAAAGTCTAACAACAAGAATGCTCAGATATTACATTTCTTTTCAAATTCTCATTCTCTCGCATGGGTAAGAAAGTCTTTCTCCCCACATTTGGAAGATTTGCCCATATTTGCTGGAAAATGGCTGCATGATGTTACAAAATAACACACACAGGAAAACATTTCCAAGTGCAAGAGATACCATAGAATTATAATGTAGCAAAGCACGGACATTTATTGATACAATTTCAAATTCCACATAACAGCCACCTTGGAAACATTATCACTTGTGTTATGTTTTGATGTAGTATCAAAGAAAAGTGTCCACCATCGAAAAGACCTTAAAACACTCTTCCCATTTCCAACTGCATGTATGGGTGAGACTAGATGTTCTTCATATACTTTAACAGAACAACAAAACAGCAACAACCAAACACACTGCCATTGAGTTGATGCCAACCAACAGCAACCTATAGAACAGGGTAGAACTGCCCTCGGTGAACCCTCACGGGAGTGGAAAGCCTGTCTTTCTCGAGCAGGGTAGTCAGTGGTTTCAAACTTCAGTTAGCATCCCAGCTGGAACCACTATACCTCCAGGGTCCGCCAAACTGGTAAGCCAAACTTAATGATCTACTAAGCCAGGTGCTAAAGAAATGTATAGATAAATAAAACAATCATCTTCTCACTAATTTTCTGTGTGTGCATGATGGGGAGTGGGGGTGGGGCAAGGGACATTCCCTGTTTCCCCCAAAATAACACAGTGTCTTATATTAATTTTTGCTCCCAAAGATGCGCTAGGTCTTATTCTCAGGGGATGTCTTATTTTTCCATGAAGAAGAATACAGTACACATTTGTTGTTGGACAATAAAAAAGGAAATTTATTAGTAGTTGCAGTTTTTAGTAGTTGTCATCACAAACCAGCATAACCAGACAAACTGAATCCTACAGTATCAAGAATTTCTTATTACTACTATTATTTCCATGTACAACAATCTACGGTACATTTACTCCTTTATTCAATGACAGTCATGTCATCATCTTCTGGAACATCATCATAACAATCCAAACCCTTATTTTTGGAGAGGTCTTATTTTCGGGGGAATGCCTTATATTTCAGAGAGAGGCAAAACTGTAAGTAGGTCTTATTTTGGGGGATGTCTTACTTTCAGGTAAACAGGGTAGTTATTCACTACCCCCAAAAAAGACATTTTAGGTAACATGTAATTAGTTCATTACTTTTTATGAATTGGTAAAAACAGTTTCATTTTCCATTATTAATTTCTAATATGATAACTACTGATGAAGATAGAGAAACTACACTGTAGTTTATTGGGTTCTTGTGTGAGTTACCTAGTGCCACCATAACAAAAATGCCACCAGTAGGTATCTTTATAGAACAGGAATGTCTTTTCTCAATTCTGGAAGCTGAGAGTCCAAATCAGGGCCTTGGACACATCGATTTCTTCTGAGGGCCCCTCTCTTGGTGTCTAGTCGTGAAATACCCATAACCACATGGTGTCTGACTTCATCTTGTAGGGTCTCACTTTTTCTACTCTGTTATTTTTATAAGAGGACTGTGCTAGGCTGCGTTACCTAGATAAACAAATCCAGAGACACTTACATATTTTTAAGAAAGACCTCTATTCCAAAGAATAATTGAATATTAAGAAAACAACCCAGCCCAGTCCAGATCAAGTCCATAAATCCGGTATTAGACCATAAACCCAATACTAGTCCATAAAGTCTTCTTCAGACTCATGCAGTACATGCAAGGATACAAATTGCAGGAAGATCACAGGCCAGTGGGTGCAAAGACTTTTGGATCCAATGGCGGTGGAAGCTGGCGCTGGTCACCATGTGGTTCCTCCAGCTCTCAACAGGAAAGTGAAGCAGAGAGTCCTTGGAAGACTCAGCATGTCTTCGTGTGGCTTGTCAACAGGAAGGCAAAGGCAGAGAGAGAGGAAGTTCCCAGAATCCTCATGAGAAGGCCACGCCCACAAGAAGGCATCATCAGGCAGTGACCTAATTGATAGGTTAGACTCCACCCCTTCACTCTTAATACCCTCAAGTTGACACGAGATTATGTAACTACCACAATGACACTATGAAGTGATTAGGTTTAGGACCCACCAGATCATGGCAAGTCCTCGTTAGCATAACTCCTTTCCAAACAGGAGTCTATCCATAGATACAAGGCATAGGGGCACCGTTCAACCCATAACAGTCAGTCCTCATTATTA
Source organism: Tenrec ecaudatus (assembly GCF_050624435.1). NCBI lineage: Eukaryota > Metazoa > Chordata > Mammalia > Afrosoricida > Tenrecidae > Tenrec > Tenrec ecaudatus. The sequence goes on along the minus strand of NC_134542.1, from coordinate 16,178,568 downwards.
TTTTAAGATTGGGAGGTGTTCTGATACTAAAAAGTTTGTAACTTGTTGTGACTCCATCCAACCCAGTGGTTCCCAAATTCCAGACCACGGGCAGTCACGAGATCAGAATCGCCTGGGGTACCCCCTGAAACAACCGGCTCCACGGCAGTCTTCATACCTATTGAGTCAGAATCTCTTTATTTCTACCCTTAGGGTTTCTAATAACGTCCTGCACGAATTCTCACATGCAACCTAAGATTTAAAGGTAGGCACACTCAAAATTGGATGAAAAGTCTCCGAACCGCTAGAGATGCCCGCACGTTAGCCACATTAGCGGAGGTTAATGCAAATACACACGTGGCCCCGGGAGGGGAATCCGTTCTTTCACAAAGCAGGTGTTGCCACAGATCCTCGGCCTCTGGAAGAATGAGGTGCCAGCAGCCCCAGGGATCTCGGCGCCTAGACACTTGTGGCTCTTGCCTCGGTGTTCTCCCATCAGCCTGGGTCTGCTCTCTGACCATGCAGGATGCTTCTTAGTTCCCAGTCAGCTTCCTTCTGTCCCTCCTCCAAATAGCTGCTCCGTCACACTCCTGGCTGCACATCAAGTTGGCTTATGGTGCCTCCAATTCACCTCCAGGCAACTTCTCAGCGTCCACGTAGTGCCAGCTGGCAGGTTCCTTCTGTCTTTCTTAATTTCAGTCCCTGAGATGAACACTCGGATTGTCCAGTTTGTCCCCTAGAGCCAGGTCATGCTCAAATTTGCTGGACAGCCTATGGCTTCCCTGCCCTGGAAACAGATGCCCCTATCTGGTTTCGTCATCTAGAGCCCAGAGTTTAGACAAACATGATATAAAGTGTGAGAGCCTGTGCCCCAGGCCCCGGGGGAAGCGCGTTTTCCGACAGATGGAGCTGTGAGCAAGACAGCTAGGGCAATCAGCATCTTTACACATGTTTGTTTCTTATGTGATTGCCACATTTTGTTGGTTGGTTGGTTTTTTTCAGATGGTGCACCCAAACGACTGCCAGAGGCATGATCCTACTCAGCTGATGAAGATGATGATGGTGGTACTTCAGGATGCAGGAAAAATCCTCTTTGCACTTCCCTGGGACCCTGTCGTTTTTTTCCCATGAGTCATTTGCTAAGTGGATTTGTTTGTTTGTTTTCCGGTTGCCATGACAAAGTACCACAGAGTCAACAACCATAGAAATGTGTTGTCTCACAGTTCTTGGGGGCAGTAGTCCAAATGCAGGTTGTTGAATTCTGTGTTCTCTGCAAAGGCTGGTCTTTGCTCATCTCTCAGCTTCTGGCAGGCCTCGGCATTCCTTGGCTTGTAGCTGCAGCTGAACTCCATCAGCACATGGCTCTCTTCCTCTGTCTCGGTGTTCCTCTTCCTCTCCCACAGGACACCACTGAGGTTAGATTAGGGCCCAGATCCCTGTGGTATTAACCTCATACTACCTTAAAGAATAGCCAGCTTCAAAGCCCTGCTGCCAAACAAAGGTCATGTTCACAGGTACCAGGGCTTAAGGACTTCAAGGTGAATCTTGAGGAGGGTACAATTCAGCCCATGACTCGAAATGATACCATTATTGTTCTCTTTGCCTCCCTCTCTGCTTCTTCTTCCCACCCTTTGGTTACACCTGCCTGTGGTCTTCTATTTCAATAGAGGAAAGGGACAAAGAAAACAACAGCACAAGGTGCATTCGAATTCCATTACATTTACATTAGGCTTTGACTTGAGTCTCCAGCAATGTTTTCTGATGGCTTTATCCTTTGTTTAAAAAAAAAAAGAAGGGAAAGGCATGCAAATATTAAAATATTTATCATAAGTGTAACAACCACTAGGTATTTCGATTATTTGAGTTGTCACTTTCAGGCAAGCTGTCTTTGTTGAGATAAGGCAGAGAGTCCCTTCTTGGCGTGCTGGTACCCAGAGGCTTCAGCATGTGAGGCAGTTTAGTTTTGTGTTTGGGTAAATGATTTGTGTGTGTGTGTGTGTGTGTCATTGTATAATTTCTTCTGTGTGTTTGTGTATATATGTTTGTAGTTCTCTTGGTATGTGTGTATGTGTACATCTTTCAATTGAACAAAATTGCATTGTTTTCTTATGCTGTACTGTATATTTTTCATTTGCTACTCTGAATTGAAAGAAGACAGTTTCTATTTTGACTAAATTGTTGGATTGCTTAAAAAAAAAAAAACAAGCAGAAAGATCTCCAAGATTTTGTTGAATCCAATTAGTCATGTGCAACTTGTAGTACATCTGATTCTTATTATGTGCTTTTGTGTTTTCTCCAGTAAATCAGTTGAAACTAAGTGACTGTGACATTTGACCCACATAGTGAAGGTGTAGATTTAAATTTGCATGCTTTATTGTTCTCTCTCCTTTACAGGTTAATCTTTCTCTTCAGACACTTCTTAAACATGAATGCGTTCTGCATGCCTAAGGGCATGCACCAGAAAAGCATACCAGCTCTTTAGGGATTCAAATTCTTCTAAATCAACTCATGTCCTCAATTCAACCAACCTATTTCTCTGTAACTGAAAGTATTGACTCACAAAACTCGAACTTGAGGAGAATGGGAAACTTCAGGAGCAGTTTGATCAAGGTTTCAGGTCTATGTCTCAGCACTCTTTCACACTCTGTCTTCTCCCTGTCCTCCATTCATCTGCTTTCACTTTGGCAACAGAGGTCACTGCATGTCTAATCTCAGATTCCCATTCCTTATCATACAGAAGAAGCGAGAACTTCAGTTCTTCCAACCATTGAAGAAAGGTCATCTGCTGCTTTTCCAATGGGCCCATTCTGTTCATGTGCCCACACCTGAACTAATTCTGGGAGTCAGGAAGCTAATATCCTTTGATTGGTGGCTTAGTCCCAGTTGTCTATGTAAACTGACTAGTCCCGTGTAGCAAAAGACTGGAATCACAGGGCTCATGTCCACAGACCATTCATTTAGAGGGGCCAAATCTTCTAATTCAGCAGATGTTAAAGAAAGACCTGGACCTCACGCTGTTGGCCCACACGACCACCTGTAGACCATTCACTCATGCAATTGAGGTAGAATTATTTGGGGGCCAGCCAGTCAGGCTCCAACCAGAAGCAAGAGTTGACCATCCATTTTAATGGAATCAGATGCAGTTCTATAGTGGAAGAAAGGCAAAGTGGATGCTGGGAAGCTCCAGTTTCTGTACCAATAACCACGTGGTCGATTTAACTGATCTCATTGCAAGAGAGGGAAGACCCACCCTTTGCCTCCCTGTCCCATGTGCACCTCACTCGGAGACATCTGTTCCCCCGAAAAGCCTTTCTAGATAAAAAGTGATGCCAGACCATCTTTCAAGCAAGCTCAATCCTTGGACAGCGTAAAAGGAGTGGGTCCAACTTTATACATCACTATTAACATTCTATTACAGTCTTTCAAGTATTTGCTTTCTACCTATGTGCAGCTCCATTTGAACTTGTAGAGGTTGGACCTTGCAAAACATCTACCCTTACACACATTTCACCATCAGGCAGCTCTCCAGCATCCATGTTTTTGCAACCAGTCTGTGGTGCAATCTCCAAGAAGGCCCAGAACAACTGTGAATTGCTTCCTTGAGCATTTTCTCACAGGTGCACAGGAGAGAGGCCTGGCCAGCCTTCTGAGAAGTCCCAACGAGTGGGACAAAATTCCAGCCTCCAACCAAAATGACATCCCTTGGGGGAGCCTGCTCTCAGAAGTGCTTGGGCACAACCTTCCTGATCTCCACAGCCAGACAACTCATTCGCCCAGAACTTTTTCGTTTCCCCTGCTTTTTTCAGGCACTGAAAAGGGTTGCCAGGAAGACCAGAAAAAGGAAAGGATCCTATTTGTAGCCATTTAAAATATTTATAAGAAAAATGCAAAGCTTTCCGAAACTCTTTCTATTCTTAAACCGCTTCACCATTTTGAGAAATGCTAAACCATTTGAAACACGACCGAAATGCTCTGAAAAGACCAGGCTTCTTTTTCCTCAAGTGGTTCCAACTTCCCAGGCGCCGGAGTTTTTTAAAGCAACATCAAGGTCTCTCACAGAAGCCCTCAAATCAGCCACTTTTCCTTCATGGTCAAGACAAGCAGCCATCATATTACAGAATTAAAATAAATACTTTATGGGAAAGTGTTTGCACCTCTGAATGCCAAATATTCAAGCCCCCTATCAGTCATCATGTAGGAGTTCATAGAAGGGGGAATAAAGTACCCAAGTTCACAGTCAAGTCTGTTGTAACTCATACACACCTACAAAGAAGAGTAGAAAATTCCCCGTGGGTTTCCCAGACTGTGAATCTTCATAGGAGTAGAATGCTTCCTCTGTTTTCCAAGGAGTTTCTGGTGGCTTCGAACGACAGACCTGTGGTTAGCAGCCCGATGCATAACCCGCCACACTACCAAGGTTGCTGATGATAGACGAGCCCTACAGAACCCCCAGCTCCAAGAGTTGGTCCGTGAAGGGCGTCCTCTGCAACCACCTCCCTCACTGGGTTAATGTCCGTCCCCTTTCCATTCAGTTTCATCCTCCCCAAGGCCCCACCCATCCATGGGCACGATGTTCTCTCTCCCATTTTACCCAATCACTCCGTGTCATCTCTTTTCATGGTCTCCTGAAAGCTGAAAATGTCTTTTATATACTGCATTTCCCCCCCCCCCCCCACCCACCACCACCACAAGGGTGTGGTACAATGTGTAATGGAAAGTTTTCAGTGAATCCTCGCTGCTGCACAGGTGGGGAAGGGGCAGAAAGAGAGTCCTGGGAATCTCAAGCCCAGAAGGACAGATGTTTATGCACTTAAAACTTTCTGACAATTGAGGCTGGGTCCTTATTACGGTTTCCATTTCCGGTGACGATGACTCAATCATTCCATCCTGGTGATTGTTGCTGGGCTAAGTAAACCTCCCTCCCGTCGTTATTACTGGTCTAAATTAGTGTCTGGAGGGATCATTCTTGTTTGTACTTGTAAAGAATCACTGGAAGTACTTTTCAGTCTTCTAACACATCCCTGAAAGTGGAAAGGAGCAGGCCGTTCATAAAACCGAAACCAACTCACTGCTATCCAGTCTATTTCAATGCATGGAAAAGGCGGAACTGCCCCTATGGGTTTCCAAGACAGTAAATCATTAGAGAATACAGTCCCACCAGTCTTCTTAGTGGCTGGTGGCTTTTAACTGCTGACCTTGAGCATCTCACCCCAATGTGTAACCACTATTCCACAAAGGCTCCTTAGACAGTTCCATAGTTCTCCCATATTTAAAGATCTCATCAAGAGGAAATATACTGAAAGATATGATCAAGTAGTCAGAAACACTTGGAGATCAGAATGTCAGCTTTATTGCTTCTAAAGAGAGAAAGATGGCAGAAGTGGTAGAAGACAGAAAGAGACAGAGAGAGGGGGAAAGAAGCCAAGTTAGGATCGGAAGGTATAACTTTAGAGTTGTGACAAAGTGTTTGTGCTTCCCCCTTTCCTCAACGGGCGTGGCCATCCCTGGGTGGTACACATGCTCAACGTAACGTGGGCAGTTCAAGCCTGCCTAGAGACACCTCAGCAGAAAGTCCTGGAGACCTGGCTTCCCAGAAATCCATCAATCACTGGAAACCCTACGGAGCGCAATTCGGCTGCTTTACTGTCTGAGTGGACTCGGTGGCAGCTAGATTTTTTGTTTTTTCCATTTGCTGGAACGGGGCAAGTGCAAACTTCCTGACCCGCAGTCAGCCCCGGGCACTGCCTCTGCAGACATGCGTGTGAGAAGAAGATGTAAAGGGGTGTATTGTGTTCTTTGTGCCCCACAAACCCATCAGAGAGCCCCTCGTTCTCCCTCAGGGACAAATGAGAGTGTTCGTTCTCTAACCCACACCCCTCCCAGCAGGCACTGGGAAGGCAGAGTCGTACCCAAACAGCTACAAACTCAAGACCACAACAGAAGACTTCTCTTGATTTAAAGACCTAAATATAACCTAAATGTCACCAAGACTTGCAGGCTACTCACTTTAAGAAATTTTTTTTGAAACAGAAAAGAACTCAAGCCGTAAAGCAAATAGGATTCCAAGAACTCTTTGCTGTTATGGTTATTGACTGACTTGTATTCCCCCCCAAATTCAAGCTTGAAGTCCTAACCCCGCAGGACCTGAGAATATGGCCTTGTTTGAAGCAGGGTCTCTGAAGATGAGTTCTCCATTAGCAAGACACCCAAACTGTGTGGGTCCTAATCTGATCTCAGTGGTAAAAGAAAAGAGACCCAGAGACACAGACGAGGAAGGCTGGTCCTAGGTAGATGCATGTCCAAGCCAAGACATTCCTGGGACTACAGAAGCTGGGAGAGGCATGGCTGGATCTTCCCAGAATGGGCGGGCACATGGCCAGCACAAGATGAGTCTTCCTTTCTTTCACGTCACTCTTTGCAGCACTGCGTTAAGGTCAGACAGTTATAAAAAGATGTATCACCTGTCGTTTCATCTCCCTGCGTGGCCATGTTCTCATCTAGATAATTAATCTCAGTGTTTCAAATAGGATGGTCATGAAATTGACCATCCAGGATGGCTCAAGGGATGCTGGGGCCGACCCTAGCACTCTTCTTCTCCTTGTACTCTCGCTCAGACCCAGTAAGTGAGGATGGAAAGATACAAATGGAGAAATGAAGATAGATGTAGACATCGAAGCAATCGGGATGTAACAGATAAAGGCAAGCGTGGAGGTGTTTTAGGCACAGCCTTCCTTTGTCCTATGCGGCTAATTGAACTAGACTGGCCTCTTGGAAAGACTGGGTCGAAGAAAAACAGACTCCAGTTTCAGCAGAAAAACAGATCAACCTTGATGACAATTAGGTAGCATAGATAAAATCCCATTGTCCTCCAAAAGGAAGAGTGTGAGAAGGGCATGTGACCCCAGTTTGAAAGAATGAGGAAAGGGAATGCGCCCCATGTCTGAGACCCGGAATAAGAGGCCCTCCAGTGAGTACAAAGAGATGGATGTGCACCGCAGTCTCACATTTCTATAAAGCAAAAGACTGCCGAAGGGGAACAAAGAAGTGATCCTTGGGGGCTTTTGCTTCTGGTTTAAAATATATCATTGAATTAAAGAAACATGAAATATCTGCCCAAATGGAATTTTGCCATTTTTATTTGCGTGTTCTTATCATCACAAGCATAGAGAGGAACTGAGAATAAGGTTAACATTAAGAAACAGAGACCCACAAAGCTCTCAGTGCTTGAAAGTGCAAATCACAGAAGAAAACCGAAGTTCAGAAGAAGCGACGGTGAATTTAACGTAGCTCCTAATGGCTGGTCCAGCTGACCTCCAGGTCAGGGCTTGAAGTCTGAAGGGCTCAGAAAGCATCCAGGCAGACACACTCCTTTGAGGCCCAGCATGACTGTCCAGTTATTTACAGGCATCATTTGAAAAGCATCATACTCAGCCTACCCATTTCCAGATATCCAAGAGAGAATTACTTGTGAAGAAAAGAAAGCTAGTGACTCAGTCAACTGCCTTTTTATCTCCTTCTCCTTGACAAAGCCTGTGGAGCTGCTGAGTTCTCTCTGAAGTAGGATGCAAGGTAATATGACCAGGAGCAAAAGGCACGTATTTAAGGCAGCCTCAGCCCTCCCTGGACTGACTTGAATTTGCAAAAGGATAGATGGAAGTCAGAACAGGTGGACTTTATTGCTGCTTTCAGAAGAACCATTGTGGATGGGGGCAGCACGCCCCATCTCACAGTTTTGTGTTATATATATATGCTTTAGTGTTTACGATCTCCGTGCACGAATCGGGATTGATTCATTTTGAAACACGTAAAATTCACATAAATTCCATATTGGGGATCTCAAAATATACCATTTGCAGAGGCTCCATTTCTCATATGATATCCTCAGTGGGATTTATTTAGCATTTTTAACAGCTTCGGTAACAACAGAGACTCTTAAACTATTACATGTCAGGTGGGTCAAAAATCAGAAGATTAGACTTTAAAAGAGCTGTCCTGAGGAGGGTGTGGGAGGCCTGGTAGGGCTTGATCAAGGGCAATGTAACCAAGAGGAATTACTGAAACCCAAATGAAGGATAAGTATGATAGTGGGACAAGAGGAAAGTAAAAGGAAATAGAGGAAAGAATTAGAAGGCAAAGGGCATTTATAGAGGTCTAAATACAGACAGGGATATATATATCCCTGTCTGTATTTAGACATATATATATATATATATATATATATATATATATATATATATATATATATGAATGATGGGGAAATAGATCTATGTGCATATATTTATAGGTTTAGCATTAAGGTAGCAGATGGACACTGTGCCTCTACTCAATAACTTCCTCAATGCAAGAACACTTTGCTCTATTAAACTGGCATTCCATGATGCTCAGCTTCCCGACACAATCACTGAAGACAAAGCAGGTGCATAAGTAAATGTGGTGAAGAAAGCTGATGGTGCCTGGCTATCAAAAGATATAGTGTCTAGGATATTAAAGGATTGAAGATAAACAAACGGCCATTTAGCACGCTAGCCTGTGTGATCATGGGGTGTCAAAGGGATCAGGTATCAGGCATCAAAGAACAAAAAAGTCCTATCCTTGTGAATGAGGGGGAGTGCAGAGTGGGGCCCCAAAGCCCATCTGTAGGCAACTGGACATCCCTTATGGAAAGGTTGCGGGGAGGAAACAAGCCAGTCAGGGTGCAGTATAGCACCGATGAAGCATACAGCATTCATCTAGTACTTTCATGCCTCCTCCCCCCACTATCATGACCCCATTCTACCTTACAAATATGGCTTACAAATCATGTACACTGGTACAGATCAGAACTGGAAACATAGGGAATCCAGGACATATAAACCCCTCAGTACAATAATGAGAGTAGCGATACCAGGAGGATAAGGGGAGGTGGGGTATAAAAGGGGAACCGATCACAAGGATCTACATATACCCCCTCCCTGGGGGACAGACAACAGAAAAGTAGGTGAAGGGAGACGTCGGACAGTGTAAAACATGACAAAATAATAATAATTTATAAATTATCAAGGGTTTGAGAGAGGGAGCGGGGAAGGAGGGGGAAAAATGAGGAGCTGATACCAAAGGCTCAAGTGGAAAGAAAATGTTTTGAGAATGTTGATGGCAACAAATGTAAAAATGTGCTTGACACAATGTATATATGTATGGATTGTGATAAACATTTTATGAGCCCCTGATAAAATGATTTTTTTAAAGCTGTCCAGACAATAGAGGCAGGAGCTACGAAGAGTATGACATTCTCATCTTTATTCATTTTGATCCTTGTAGCTGGCCTGGGAGTCCTCCAAAGTGATGTCCGTTATCTACTTTTAAGTGAAGATAAACATATTCAGACTCCTACTACTCCCTCTTAGTGTCGTGGACTTCAGCACAGAGCAGGTGTGTGGCCTTTTCCCAGGCCTGTGAACGAAACCAAATAAGAGGGAGCTCCACAAAATTCATGGAGACATTCCGTGATCTTCCCATTCCGTTTCCCATGAGCTTTTTGAAGTCTTCTCATATGTCTACAGGAAGCTAGAGAGGCCAAATTCTGATCATCAAATTCTGATCATCCCAAGAGTGGGACATCAATTTATGACATAAAGTATGACGATTACTTCTCAGGATGTTGGTAAACATTCTTTAAGAAAGGGAAGTCCTCCGTAATGGAATCGTTGGGTGAATGATGAATTAAACCACGTGAAAGGTATGCTACCTTGGATGCTAACTTTCTCAGGACCATTTGTATTGGTGCATGCGTTATGTGTGTGTCATGTGAATTTCTCAAATGAGTACACGGTTCATGATCTGGGCTTGTGTTGTTTAAACTCTGGCTGCTCTGTGGGAGGCAAGAGTGGCATCCGCAAGATGAGTGAGGGAACCACAGGTGGAGTGCAGATGAACCGGCATGGTGGTAGCATGACACACTTACTGGAATAGCTCCGTGGTGAAGAGCAAGAATTAAGACCCCCAAGAGATGTAGGTTCATTTCCCATTCTGTCACTTCCTGTACAAATGGTTTTGGAAAGCTTTCTATATCTTTGTGAGCCTCATTTTCCTCAATTATCAAAAGAATATTAGTATCTATTTCATATGGCTATTGCAAGGCTTCAATGAAATAATTCATGCAAAGCACTTGGAATATGATAACCCATGAAACACACTGCCGTCAAGTCAGTTCAAACTCATAAAGACCTTCCAAAACCAAAAACCAATTTCACTGCTGTAGAATTGATGCCAATTGATAGTGACCCTATAGGACAGGTTAGCACTGCCCCCGTGAGCTTCAGGAACAGTAGCTGTTTACGGGAGTAGAGAAGCCTGTCTTTCTCCCTTGGAGAGACACATGGTGTCAAACTGCTCACCTAGCAGATTGCAGTCCAAGACATAACACAATAACCCTATAGAGAATTTAAACCATATATGGGCTATAGCTCTTTACATGAGCAGAAAAGCTCAAGTATGAGCTGGTGGATTTGAACTACTAACCTCTAAGTTAGTAACCCAATAAGCCACCCTGACTAAAAAAAGAAAAAAAACCTCGCTGCCATTGAGTCAATGCTGACTCATAGCAATACCTTGTGGGTTTCTGACATAGCAACTTTTTATGGGAGTAGAAAGCCCAGTCTTTCTCCGTTGGAGCTGCTGGTGGTTTCAAACCGCTGACAATGTGGATCACAGCCCAATGTGTAACCACCATGGCAAGTGTCCAGTAATTGGCTTGAGTTATTATGATAGTGTCCCCAGGTAGTCCAAGTGGTTAAGGGCTCAGAAACCAGGTGAAAGAGGCAACCATGTGCCATGGGAAGATGGCACTCGGTGGGGAATTACACCAAGCTCACACATGCCGGAGGTGTGATCTGTGCAGTTTCTGGCGGGGACTCCAGTATGACTGAGTCTTTGCTGCCCACAAGGGTAACCACCTCCCTGCAACACAAGCCCCCCCTCCCCACCTGGCTTGCCAGTTACTGGATTTCCTGCCTTCCCCACACTTTCCCCAGGACCGGACGTATTCTTTCTGAGATCACCTTCCAAATTAATTGCTGTCACCAAACTCAGACAAATGAGCTATGTGTGTTTTTACATAATCTCGCCAGATCTGCTTATCTATAAAAGGGAGCACTGAGTAGCCAGCTTTCAGGCTTCTAAATGGGGCTTGTTTTCACCCTCAGTACCATCCACCTACCATCTACCACGTGACTACAAGCATAATCCACACTTTTGTCCATGGAGTTGCCAGGAGCTGGGGGTGGACTCAACGGGTTCACATCCACAGGTACCAGGGCTTAAGAGTTTGTGGTGAAATCAAATTTCTTAACATGGCTCTTTCATCCATGTCTCTGTAACGCCCACTAAGTGAATGGGTGGGACCATGCAAACAGGTTGTATGAGCTAGTTTAGGTGTATTGTGCCAATCTGGCTGATAAACACATGTGGGGTTAATTGAAAGGCGGAGAGATAAATGACTCGGTGAGCCTCACCTTTCTAGTTCTTGAGTCTCTTGCTTTCTGATGGTCGGACCAGGGTGCAGCTGCCTTAGCCAGTTCCCTGCTTCAGCTGGCAAGGCTCACTTCCTGCTCATTCCTGAGGAGAAGCCACATGGACCTACCCTGATGCAGCTCTGGTAACTGGAGGAGCCACGTGAAGACCCCTGCTAGCGCCGAGATGCTTACACGCTCACTGATTCAGCTTTCCTCCTGCTGTCAGCGTCACTGCCTATTTTGTGAGATGGGGGAGGTCTTTGTAGATCTGTCTGTGTCGGACCTATGGGCTAGTGTTGGACTTATGAGCTTGGACAGCACTGGGTTGGGATGCTTTCTTAATGTACACTTGCCCTTTATATAAAACTCTCTCTTCTACATGTGAGTTTCTGTGGATTTGTTTCTCTAGTTTACTGAGACTAACAGTGTATGAACATGAATAGACTTGTTTCGTGAATCTCTGAATGAGGTAGGGTCACAACAATGGGCTCAGCATAGGAACCACAGTAAGGATGGTGCCGGACCAGGCAGGGTTTCGTTGGGTTGTGCAGAGGGGTGCTATGGGTTGGAACCAACTCAACGGCACCTCATTACCACAACACTGGAGGAGGTATCTCAGGGGCAGGAGAGAAAATTGTGGGGGTCTCGAGGAAGAGGAGGTTACCTGCAAAGCCACCTGAAGTGAGGGAAGTGGAGATCGGAGGCTGTTGTGTGGAGACCACTGGACAGCGCAGTGGAGCCACGTCAAGAAAGATGGGCCCCTCTGAGGCCATGAGACGGTACTGCAGAGTGGCAGGCAGGTTTCCTGGCCTACTGAGGCAGAGGCTGAAGGACCATGTGGCTGAGAGGCTGAAACCCCAAATGAGATGTGACCGTTGGCTAAGAAGAGCTGCTGTTGGGGATTAACAAAACAAAAACAACTCAATCTTAAATGTTTTCTGATCCTGACTCTTGGTAACTTGATAACTTCCCTAACCAACCCCCATCACCCTGAGCTTCGTCTGTGAGTTCTGTGCGGCCATTGCAAGGGCTTGTCAACCCCAGCAGAGCAGCGGAGTGCCATGGGAGGAGTGCCATGGGGGTGGGTGGTGGCAGAACGGGATAAAGAAGGGTAGACGAAGGTGCGTCTGGCTTCTGCCTTGTGGCAATCCGCCTTGGGCTGGAGAGAAGCGGCTCCCTCCTCCTTACCCCATGGGGAGCCAGAAAAGGTCAGATGGGGCCCCACCATGTCTTCTCCGATTTCAACCGAAGTTTGGGGCACAAGGGCACAATCAGTCTATCTCACTCCCAACGACGCTGGTGAACCTTTCCAATACAGATGATAGGCATGGCGTACCAGTTTTAGGTCAGGGATGAATCAGCCTGGTCGGAAATATTTCCTGTCTTGTAGAAGACATCCAGTGGAGGGAGAAAGGTTGACGACGGTGAGATTTCCATGCTGCGTGAAGACCACTTGGAGAGGGCCTGTGAGCCAGCCCCTGTTGCCTCAGGAGCCTTGGTGGCACGGTGGGTTAAGCGCTACGCAGCTCATCCAGAAGTTGGCCGTTGGCACCCACCAGCTTCTCCCTGGGAGAAAGATGAGGGAGTCGTGTTCTGTAAAGATTTACAGTCTTGGGCATCTTGTGGAGCAATTGGCTGCCTTAGAGCCTCCCCCCAGTGACTGCCATGGGGAGGAGAGAGAACCAGCCCCCCAGCCAGTGAGGCCTCCATGAATCTCGGCCCCACCAAAATTGGTAGCAAAAGAAACCATTGTTTTACAGCTACTATGTTTGGGGGGGGGGATGTGAGGGGGGGTGTAGTTTGTTACATAACAACAAATCATGGAAACAAAGAATGCACTTTGGAGTAAGAATTAAAAACGAAGCATTCGAAGATTCACAGCATTTGTTTGTTTGTTTGTTTGTTTGTTTGTTTGTTTGTTTCCTAGGATCTCACTGACTTCCAGGGGGGAAAAACTGTATAGATATGTTTTCATACAATGTGGTGAAGGTTCTTTCTAAGCAAGAGAAACAATGAAAACAGAGTCCCATTTGAAGTCTCACTTTTCTCATTAGCTGCAGAGTAATGAAAACCAGCCACCCGGGAGATCCCATTTCCCTCAATACTTTAATTCTTTTCTTAGGCTGGGAGTTTTAACCATTCATTCTTTACTACAAGTACACACACACATAATGATTTTCTAAACTTCTTTTTTAATTTCTGGGCCGCAGATTTTGAAGGTGAAGCTTTAATCACTCGCTAGTCTTATAATCACCGCTGGTTTCCAACTCAGGTATTACAAATTGGGCTCTGGTTCAATTTCAATTGCACGGGCCAAATCCCAGCCTGGGTTCCGACGGCCACTCCCATGGAGATCATTAGGAGTTGTGCATGTGGAACGGAGGCGCTCATGTGGCCACATGTGCTCTAGTCTCCGTGTGTCTGTGCAAGTGCAGACACGGAGGTGGGTATCACGGGCAAACATCTTGTGCTATTTGGAGGGAAATGTCTCTCCGCCATATTGCCTTCTTGTCAACATGATGAAAAGGAACGGTGATAGAAGGAGAAGCAGCATCCCCACCCCCACCAGTCCCCAACCCCCATAGCTTTCTGGGTCCTCGTGGTTTCTGACAGCAGTGATGCCAGAAGCAGCCGCTACTTGTGTTTCTAACCATGCCCCTGGTCCTGCCTGGCCTGGCCCGGGCCCAGGAGACCCTGCTCCATTTTCAAACTGGTTGCAGGGATCCTGCTTCGGGGTCAGCTCCTGGTCCCAGTCCTGCGATGCATGGCTCTTTCTCCCTGGCACAGTATCCGCCGTGACGAGACTCCCTTCTCTGCACACTCGCCACCAACCACTGCAGCAAGGAGTTGTGTGCACACAGAGACCGCACTTAGTAGACTTGGGGTGAGCGTCAAAAGGGGATGTCCTCCGTCTTTATCAAAACTCAGAATCACCCGCTGGAGTGCTGGCTCGGCCCCACCCCCGGTCCTCTGATCCAGTAGGTATGGAATGGGTGTTTCGGTAGTTGTGTGCATCACCAAGTCGGTTCCGTTTCATAGCAGCCCGGCGTCCTACAGAACGATACGCTGCCTGGCCCTGCGCGACTCACACAATCGTTCTTACGTTTGAGCCCATCTGGTGGAGGGTCTTCCTCTTTTCACCGCCCCTCTACTTTACCAAGCATGATGTCCTTCTCCAGGGACTGGTCTCTGCCTATAAATGCGATGAATTGAATGTGCCCCTTAAAATCTGTGTTGTAATCCCTAATTCCCTCTGCTTATAGACGCTATTCTATTTGGGAAGGATTTGCTTTGCCATGTAAATGAGACCACATCAGTGCAGGGTGTGTCTTCAACAAATCACCTTCAAAATATTTTTAAGAGAGCAGAAAAACTTAAAAATCATCATAATAAATAAAAGTCACTGCCACTGAGTCGGTTCTGACTCATTAGGGACTCTACCGGATATTGTCGCTATGCCCTTTTGGGTTTCCAAGGCTCTGCAGCTTATGGGAGCGCACAGCCTCATCTTTCTCCCAAGGGGCAGTTGGTAGGTTCAAATTGATGACCGCGCTGTTACCAACCCATAACCTTCTACACTATCAGAGCTCCTTGGGCACCCAGAAGGAAAAACAAATGGTGAAAAAGATTGATGCCGCACGAAGACCACCAAGTTACCCAGGAACAGAAACTAAAACGAGCTGAGAACCTATACCCCGCTTCGTTTTTCTGTTTCATCAAAGAATGCTGTTGGTCATCTGGTTCTCGCTTAGAACTCAGCGCTCATGCTGTGAGGACACCCAGACCACATGAGGAGGCTGTATGTTGGGGTTCTGGTGAACAGCTCTGGCTGAGGTCCAGCCTCCAGCAGCAGCTACTAACATCCATGTGAGTGAATGAGCCCCCAGTCACAGAGGACCGTGAGCACTGAGGATAGTTAGGGCCATTTGTGATGCAGCAGGGCCATCAGGAACAGAACTAGAGCCGAGAGACTGAGGGAGGGAGAGGAGAAGGACGGAGAAAGAGAAAGGACCCCAGCCATTTTATTTGCACACCCTAGATTAATCTTGCCTAAAGGGTCATTGTGAGTTAGAAGCGAGTTGATGGCAATGCGCTTGGTTTGGGGGGTCTGAGGTTCACTTCATCTCAGACACTGAGGTTATTTATGCAAACTAATAAAGTCTTACTTTTGCCTAGATTATTTTGAATTGGATTTATGGCGCTTCGATCCAAAACCATCTGAACACAACAACCTTTATCACACAGTCATTGAAGGTAGAGGAAGGGGGGAGACACAAAATAGGGAGCCAAACGTGATACCTGATTGAACATGCTATTGAGGGTACGATGTATGTGACTAAACATTTCTCAGATTATTGCTTACATCATTCTTCTACACATACCCTGAAAATAGGCCGGTAAGTTAGCATATTTTACTTGCAAATGAAGGTAGAAGACCTACAATGTCTCTTTCCCCCCTATATTATAGGGATTACAAAACTAAGTTACTCTTCTGAAGCATGCTATGTGAAATTATCATTGGTCAAAAAAACCTTCTTGGTTACACCATAAATCCAGCTTAAAGGGCTGATTTGGTTCTCTAGATGCATGGAATAATAGACAACACTGAACTCGGAGCTCCGGTCTCACAGTTCAAACAATAGATTGCTTTGGACAAACACAACTGGAGGTAAACTGCCTTGCTCTGAAAAACTCCCCAACTCGCTCCTCTGGATTCTATGCGTTCCAACGCGATAATGCGGGAGTTATTTACCAACGGCAAATCCCAGACTGTGAAACCAAATCAAGGTCAGGTTACACAAAGTTAGTCAAACATATTCAGATTGCATGACTTCAGCATTTCCCATGTCTACACTTCATCAGAGGGAGAAGTATTGTAAGGCAAATATACATGTTCACGTACCTAGAAGTCACCTTTATCAGAAATCCTCCAAGGAAGCATCTAGAAACATGGCTCCCTGGAGTCTAGAGAGCATGGAAAGTACCTGGCTCAGGGTTGGTAACCTCGTTTGATTTTAAGAGTTGAGAAATGGTGGGAAGGTGAATATACGTGAAAAGCACGCACCAATGGGCGATGTGATCGGTCTCATCCACAAAGGACAAATTTGATTAGAATTGTGCCCATTGATGCCCAGAGATTGATGGAGTACATTGTGAACATTGCTCAGTGAGAGAAGTTTCCTAAAACACGTTTGCCTTAGCAAGTAAGGGAACATTCTAATCCGAATTCCCCAAATTGGTAGCTTAACATGTGGCTACGCAGAGAAGAAGTAGATGCAAACGGGGAGCCCTTCTTACTGCCCCTTCTTTGAACCTCACAACTGGAAAGCAGTGACGTTTTCCCGACTCAGGACAACCGTGACCAGACACGACTTCCTGTAATAGCAAGGGTATAGCTCACTTCCTCTGCAGGCGGTGGGGCATCTGCCAGGGCCCTGCTGCCTCTTCCCTGTGGAACTAACCAAGGACAGGGCTGTGTGGTAGAGGGGAACGGAGGGGACAGAGGTCAAAACAGACATTTTCCTCCAAAGAGAATTTCAAAACCAGTCGAATAGCTGCCTTAACTCTTCGCCAAGCAGTCTTTGGATGGCACTGGATAGAGCTGCTTGAGACACAAATCCATTTCAGAGCACTGTAGGCCTTGGTAAACCTTCCAAGTATCTCCTAACCCACCCATCTGCTTTGGGCCAAAATTATCAACAAATGGTTCCACACTTAATAAATGCTAGATCTAAAGACCCCGTGTCATTCCATATAGAAAAGTCTTCTCAGAACCTGGCATGGTCTCCGTGTGCACAGAGATAAGAGCGGAGAGGCCTTTTCAAAATAAATGCCAAGTTCATTTGATCAAGGTTGGAAACCGGTGATGCTGTTCTCCCTGTACCCTACACCGACATCACTTTCTCCTCATTTCAGCTTCAAACGTACTTCCTGGGATCATTTCCAAATAATTTAACGCTGTGTTTCCCTCTCCTCATTAGGCTTCCTTGTGATTGAAGATTTGAATTACGTCCAAGGAGGTCAGTATCCATGAAATGTTCTCAGACTGAAAAGAGCTCTTAGGTGAAGCTCAGTTTCCTCCTACTTTGACTTTTCCATCTAACACCTATGAGCTAATGTTTAAATTCAGCCTTGCCCAGAAATGTCTGTTCTAACCACATCAAGCACATCACTTCCATTCTAGTCTGCAACTTCTCCATCTATTTTTTGCCCAAGACACACACACACACACACACACACACATACACACACACACACACGCCTATCGCCCCCTCTTCGGAAGCAAAGGAATTCTTTTTCTAGTCGTGTAAAACAAGACAGGTTGGCAGCATTCTGACTTCGAGGTCGCTGATCAGGAAAGAGGCTACGATGTTATAAACACTTACGATTCCAGCTGTGGTTTAGATGATTCGGGAAGATGGCATGAACGTTGTCACTCCGCTGCTTCAAGCAGGGAAAATCAGAAATTACATCTGTAATAATATGATATTTACCTCTGCAGAGTTTATTAGGACGTCATTCAGCAAATCCTGTGCCGTAATTGCAATGAAATTACCTCCAATTGCCATCAAGGACAAGCCATGTTTATGTAGATGTCAGCATCCTGGTGGCAGGTGCCTTCACTCTGGACTATTCCATGGATTTTAATGAAGAATTCGATTAAACCATCAGTTACGGTGCTAAGTTCATGCTAGCTTCCCTTGTTGAATGAAAGCCCCGGCATATATTAGTGTCTTAACGTGTGCCCTTTTGTCTTCCCGCTCACTTTGCGGAATGTGGTGCTTGCTGCTAACATACTGCATTTGCAATGCCGGGACTCCCCAGGGGACATCCATCGGCCTCACCTGCAACCCAAAGTTACACAAACGAACCCCTGCAAAGCCTTTAACCCTAATAGATACATGCACACCATGTTCCTCGCAGCACGCTCCATGACAGCAAAGAGATGGAAACCACCGAAATTCCTTCATGGAAGAATGGATACCTAAACCTTGGCGTACGCACCCGACAGAACCCTACTCGGTGTTGCAGAATAGCAATGAATCTGGGCAGCACCCCTCATCGCACGGATGAACCTGGGAGACGACATCAACAGAGTGAAAGAAGCCAGGTACAAAAGGACAAGTATTACTTGAAACCACTATTATAAAGTGTCAAGGAAAGGTTTCTAAAAGAAACCGCCTTGAATTGCCACCAGGTATAAAAGAGGAAGGGAGGGATGGGGAAGACCCAGGCTAGAGGGTGGACATGGGTGACAGGTGTTAACTTAGCTGCAGGGGAAGGCGGCACTCAAGAGCAGAGAGATGGGTTAAAGCGGTGAGGGGAAGGGGGCATGACATTGGGAGGGATGGTGAGTTCTGAAATGCACAGCTCATGCAGCTGCCCCTGACCCCAGCCATAGCATTTTGCGTCTCCTCACATGCCTGTGAAAGCCGGACGTTGAGTAGTGAAGCCCTCAGAGAGTCGGTGCGTGTGAATGGTAGTGCGAGCGAAGATATGGAGGGTACCTGTAAGTCTTCACGTCGTTCGCAATAAAAAGTGTTTTAAAACGAACATGCACACAACGGTACGCAACACAGACAGGGGCTACTTTGTGACACACATCAAAGTATCCTGTTATCACTGTGCTGTTATGTGAAAGAGGTCCGTGCTGCTAGAAGTGTCTCTTCGGTGCTTTTTATGCATCGGAAGGTACACCACAGACGATAGTCTTGCCGACCTGAAGAACGACAGGAGCCACACCTAACACTTCACCGTATGTGCTAACTTGACTTAAAGATGGATTTAGGAACGGAAGTTGTTCATCGTCTGAGGACTGCCTCTGCTTGGTTCTGATGCTGTTGTTGTGTTGCTGCTGCTGTTGTTGTTGTGGCTTCTGAGGCCATTCCAGCGCAGAGGGAGCCCAGGCGCCGCAGAAGAACCATCGCCTGATCCCGTGTCGTCCTCACAATCGCCCCAATGTTTGAGGTCCTTGTTGCAGCCGCGCTGTCAATTCACCCTGTCAATTCTCCCTCTTTTCTGTTGCCTCTCTTCTTAACAAACATGTTTTCCCTTCCTGGGGATTTGTCTCTCCCGACACGTCCCCGCATATTTGAGATGAAGATTCGCCATCCTTGCTTCTAGGAAGCATTCCGCCTGCACTTCTTAAGAGACAGATGGGTTTGTCCAGCTGGCAGTCCCGGGTACCCTCCATTTCTTCGCCCGCACTACCATTCACACGCACCGACTCTCTGAGGGCTTCCCTACTCAACGTCCGGCTTTCACAGGCACGTGAGGAGACGCAAAATGCTATGGCTGGGATCAGGGGCACCTTCGCTCTCAAAGAAACATCCTTTTCAACACTTTAAAGAGATCTTGTGCCGCCAATGTATCAAATGTTTGCGCAATTATAAAGGGAAAAAAAGATGCTTATATTCCACGAAGAATTTTGCTTCGAAAATATACAACTGATCAAAGAAGACTGCGACATTTGTTTGGGTAAGCTCTAACTGCAATGTGATCTTTTCTGACCCCAAAGTCCCCAAACACCGATCGTCATAGGCAGCGACCGTTATGAAGCGAAAGCAAACGGTGAGAGGCCTATGGCGCACTCAGGGAATCATTCCCTCTTTGTGTATTTTTGTTTATTACTGGCTATGGAATAAATGATTCAGCCCTTCTCCAAATGTTGCAGGCTTAATACATCCTTATCCCCTGCAAGATCAATCTGTACCTTGTTTAGCTTTAGGTATAGTATATCTGTTGAGAATTAAAAATATGTTGGCACTCTTTAGGAGAAAACAGAGCGGGAGTGTTTACTGTGACTTTTAGCCTCGTATTTCCTTTTGCCTATTGCCAACTGGGTTTTGCTTTCCCTGCGTGGTCTGGCCAGGATGGAAAGTTCCAGATAAATACCCCTTTTCCTGAGGGAGGCATCGCAGGGTGGTGCAAATGGTGACATGCTCAACTGCTAACCAAAACGTTGGCCCTCGTCATGTCTAGCCAGAGGGGCCTCAGAAAAGAGGCCTGCCCGTCTCCATCCAGCACACAGCCACGTCAACCCCTATTCTACTCCCACAAGGGGTCGGTCGCCAGGAGTTGAGTTCACCTCAATGGATGATTTCTTCAAGGGTGAGCTCTCCCCTGACCTTTAGCCCCTAGCATGTTCCTTTATGCGCGTCCATCAAGGCTCTTCTGGCTGCTCCCTGCCTTGGAGGGCGAAGGGAGGGATGGGGCGATAACCACCGCCATGTGTCAACTCATAGAGAGTAGTTAAGTTTCAAGTGCATAATGTACTGAAACCCGAAGGGAAAAGGGCGAGAGAGAAATTGATGTTTGAATTTTTCCCTACTGTCTTACACACCAGCTGCCCCAGGGGAAGACATTTGTCACAGGAGTAACCTCCACTGTGTTGCCAGGAATCCAGAAATGTGTCTTAAGGTGAAAGGAAGTGGCTAGCATTAATCAACCGTGGGCTAGGCTGTCATAAGCAAGCCCATCACCAAGAAAGCATGCCCAAGTCTAAAGTCAGCCATCGTCTCCACGACCTTAATGTGGACAAATCGCCTTCCCTCCACAGACATCTATTGCTCCGTGTCTTTAAAGCTCATTTCTAGCATAGGATGCTGAGCCTGTGGCCTGTAGAGACATCTTAAATGTCGACATTTAAACATCGATGTTGTGATTCTGATTCTGGAATCCATCTTCTGTCTACTTGGAAGGTAGTAGGTGCTTGCAAGTCTGATCAAAATTAGTCACTGCCTGGGAACAGAAAAACAACCAGATGTGCAGCAGGGTCTGCCTTGCCAAAGTTCTTAAATGGAGATTTCTAACCAAAGGCAACCTTTAAAATGGCTTAAAGCACATACCTTAGGCATAAGCGTATAACCAAAATTTACCAAGCATTCAAATTAAGCATATACAACTCATTACAAATCTCTTATACAACCAAATCTACAAATAAACTATGCCTAGGTGAGCTTCATTTAGATTACCCATACTTCCCCCAACGCAGAATTAAAACCAGAGTTGGTTGTTTCTCTCTTGGCTGTGCTCACCGCTCACTTGCATGTTGCATTTCTCCAAGTCGAAGCCAAAGGTAAAATGCTTCTTTCATCAGGTCAGTTAGGAAATCTGTCCGTTAAAGGAACCACAAACAACCATGACGTTTGGGGAGATGCTTGGCATTTGGCACAGCCATAACACCTAGATTTCAAAAGCTCAAGTAATCCTGGTAGACCCGACTTCTAGAATAATTGAGAATAATCTGAACGTTGGTGGCCGCAGCTGACGCTACGCACGCTGCAACTGTCTAGAGTGGTTTCGGATCGCGATTTCCGTGTTCCTTTGTCCTCGGCCACAGGGGGAAAGGCTGTGTAGGTACTTGTCAGGGGCCCTGCGTGGGTTCGCACGCCTTAGCCAGTAGACTGAAGACTTCATCCATCAGAAGTCCTCTGCAAAGCTGCTTACAAAGAAATCAGGCATTGAAAACCCTATAAAGCACAGTTCTACTCTGACATCCAGGGGACTGTTATGAGTCAGAATTGACTCAGTAGCCACTGGTGTGGTGTGTGTTTTGTTTTGTTTAACCTCAGATGTTGCCTTTGGTGGGAAAGGGCAATTCAGAAAGCTGTTGCATCCTGGGAACAAGTTCTCTATCCTACATGCTCTAGACCCAGGCAGTGGCCCTTCTCTAAGAAGTTCCTTTAGAACTGGATATTGGAAAAGAAGGTACCCAATGCTTGCAATGCTCTGTCCCCATCTGTCACAGCCCACCCTGGAGGTCACATGTCGCTCAGTAAAGTCCCCCGAGGCCTGCTGACAGCTTCTCGCTTCAATCACCTGCATCTTCCTGTCAAAGAGCTTCTCTGACCAAAGGAGAGACATGCCTGAACTTAATGCCTGCCTCCTACAAACTTTAATGATGGGAGGGAGGGTAGGATGCTTGGTGGATAAATACCTCAGCCTCCTTGCTCCAGATCATCTGGGGGTGGGGGGTGGGGGGGAGTTCTCCACCAACACACAGAGTGTCCTCAGGGACTGCATCGTTTTCCCACCACAGTCACTCCAGGCGGCAGCAAACTCTTGTTCCCTTGTCTTCGCTTCCGTTGACTCACTTCACAACCTGTTCGCTGTGCCTCTTCAGCTCATCCTCCGAATAAGCTTTTGTATCTAAGTCTTTCAGGCTTGCTTCTTTTGGGGGGATTCAAGAGAAGCCAAAAAAGCAAAGATAAAGCTATTTGGCTATGGAATTACACGGATTCAAGTCAAAGGGATGGTGAGAAACTACTGCAGGGCCCCACTTGCTAACCTAGGACAGGTGAGGCCGGGGGTTGATCATAAATTCTCAGACAAGCAGTATGAACACAGAGGTGAGCGCTTATAAGTAAAAGAGATGTGCGTTAAAATCAACGCATAAACGCACACATACAAATATGTCATAGCTTAGATACTTAGGCGCATATTTCATCACCAAATTAAATTAAATGTGAAGGAACAAAACCACTGGTGTTCTTTTACAAGCCTTTCTGGTCATGTAAAAAGGAGGGGGGAAAGGAAAAAAAGTCCTGGTGTTTATTGCTAAAAGACTACTCTTAGTGTCTGTTATTGTTAAGTTCAGAAGATAATGAAATTAAGATCCTAATTCCACAAGGATGGAATCAGCACATCCACTCTAGCGATGACATCATGGGTTTATTCCATCTTCCCAGGACTTGCATTCTCTCTATTGAGTTTGATGTGCCAGGTCCCCAAATTGGGAATTGCATCAAGACAAATATTTTTTAAATAAAGTAAGTATTGTTGGTTTCAAGTATGATTGTCTCAAATATAAACAACTACACAAATTTGAAACATGTTGCATGAAATAGAAGAAGGAAAACAGAGGATGAAGCAAAGTAAAAATAGAAGCCAAATATAGAAGAGCTTGGTGGATAAAGCCGATGGGCTTTTCTGTTTTGTTTTGTTTTTTCTCTGGAATTATGTGAAGCCAGTGAAAAAGATATCACTTGGCACATAACATTGTACAATGCTAGTCAATGTAAGAGGCAATCAAAAATGCTTCAAGAAGACTAGGATGTTTGAAACATGAGAACAGGTACTGGCCCATTAAATACCTTAGAGAAAAGAAAACTATGGGAAAAAGTTTTGTGTGTGTGCTTTTTTTTTCCTCCAAGAGTATATGCCTGAGCCAAATTCCTCACTCACATACTTGTCCATGGGACCTAATTCTACATTTGGATATTTGTGGCAACTCTGCATTCTGCAGACTTAGTACTTGTGTGAAACAGGAATTAAGCATATGGCCAACTTCAGCTTGCCTGGAAATGTAGCTTCTGTGAGCATTAAACTGCTCATTAGTATGCAATGGAATGTTTTCCAGGAAAACTACCGTGATGACTGCAAGCCGTTTGCATGCTATGGCAAACGTTGCATTTTCAAAGAAGATTGAACAATGTCAGCGAATGCAGGCATGGCTTTCCCTCCCAGACGGCTTGTCCCCCCTGATGCAGTAGACGACACACCTGCCCCAGCTGAACCTGAGAATATGCAGCCCCAAGTTAGCAGCCTGTGACATGCTTCTGAGGGGGAGTACCGGAGACATCTGGGGAGACCCAAGGGCTCATGGCTTTATATCACCAACTATCTTTCAGTGGATATATAATATGGTCCATCTCTCTGGCCCCCCCACCCCAGCAAGTAAGCAGTTCTCACCCTTGGGGATAGAGAGCTTGCTCTTCTATAGACCATGTTTTCTCCATCATGTACGCATGGCCACAACATGCACGGGACAGACCAGAGGAACAAGAGCTAGCTTTAAAATCCAAAAGGCTTCTAAAAGACAGCCAATTGGGGTGCATGACTCGAATGACAGGCAGTCCCTGTATTCGCAAAATGACCACGTCTTTAATGGGTACATTAAAGGCCCAACTCATAACCCCGTGTGCCAGGAGGAGCTATTTTAACCTTTTGGAAGTGTTGGGATTGCAATGAAAGAACTGCTGGTGGCATCCTGGGTATGAAATTGGGCTGCTAACCTGAAGGAGAAAGGGGAGGCAGTCTGCTCCCCAAAAGATGGACAGCCTTGGACACCTGTGAGGGACATTCTCCTCTGCCCTGAGGGTCATTCTGAGTCAGAATAGACTCAGCAGCAGTGAATGAGTAGGGTTTCCAGCCAGTGCACACCTGTGGCCCCTCCCTCTTCCTCCTGTTTCACTTGATATGACCCTATGAAAACACATGGGCCTGAATGCGGGAGTGTGTTGGCTTCTCCAGGTCTGTTCTCCTTGGCATGAACTTCATTTGAGAACCACGGCATCTGCGGCAAAGGTGGACTTCGAAGAGGCACAGCCTTCTGGTTTCCTCCAAGTCTATTTGGGGTGGTGTGGGACACCATGGTACCTGGCCAGATGCTAAGACAGAGAGAAAGAGAGATGATGTTAGAGGTGAAATGAAAGCCAAGGAGACAACTGAACTCGATTGAGGATCAAGACCTTTGTCCTTCAAAACTAGAAGAACAGGAGGAACGGGCTTCTATCTGGCGCAACCCCACCACAGCCAGCACACCTCGGGAGAATCAACTTGTGCGGCTGTGCCACTGCCTGCAGGTCAAGGTGCACAGTGTGAAATTGAGATGGAAGGCTAGCCGGGGCAGCTTTCTGATGAAGAGACAGGGCAAAGTCAGTTGCCCATTGGAGATGGCGAATGCCAGACCCCCTTCATTTCAGAGACGAATGAAGGAAAACGTGTCTCCTGAGAACATGGTCAGCAGAACCCCATCGCCAGAGGGAAGAAAAAGGGAAAAAACGCCAACAACTGAAAGGGTGCTAAGCTTCAACACAAGCCACAGAAAAGCGAGCTTATTAACTCAAGAGAAGGAGCCGTGGAAAAGGCAGTAGGAGCAAAGAAACTCAGTCATTTGACATGCCAAGAGAAATAAGCAGTAGCAACAACATTTTAAAACCCTAATTTATGGGGAAAAGGAGAAAATTATCAGTCCCGGCCAAGAAAAAAACACAGCTCTGCATATCTTCGGCTATTGGATTTTCGCATTCCTCAATCCATGCCTGTGGTCTGTCATTCCCAAGCTGTTTTGTGAGCCTCAAAACTGACCTCCTACACTTCTCACTGAGCCACTCGCCCCGCACCCCAAACAGGGATGCGAGCTTTCCGCTCCTAACCCAGCTAGTCCTGCAGGGGATACGGGAAGATCTGGGAGCCCTCAGGCCGCCTCCTGGGGGCAGTCTCCTTACTGCACGCAGGCCTTTCCCCTGGGGTCTTAGAAGAACAAAGCAGCAAGGAGAGGGAGTAGATGGTCTGTCTGTTCTCAGATCTGAAGCATCACGGAGGAAAGCTGGGAAATAAAAGAGCCCAAAGGGTATATAGACCTTGACTTTGTCTGAAGACGGAGGAAAGCTGGGAAATAAAAGAGCCCAAAGGGTATATAGACCTTGACTTTGTCTGAAGAGTTTCATTTCGGTGATTTATTACCAAAACCACTCAGCAAATTCAATGCAATGTGAAGAAGTGCCAATGCTGGCTGGTGGGCACCCTGATGGATCTCAAAATTATCCATCGATTTATTTCCTGGAACACCCCCCCCCCAAAAAAAATAATCAAATTTCTAAACCCCCAGTCCTGGCTGGGGAAACAAACAAACCCAGAGGATCTTACAGATATAGTAAACAAGATTTGGAGATAATTGACTGGGATGTCCCATGAGGTCATGACCCTTAATCCTCCAAACCAAGAAGCCAAATCTCCGGAGGTGGTTGGCGATGGATAAAGAGCCTGAGCAGCTGCCCTTGCTGTTGTGGTGAACGTACATGTCACACGAGAATTGCCAACTCAACTTGGTGATGGTGACGTGGATCCCATGAATTGGCTCGGCAACCTTGCCCCGGGATCGGTGTGCCTTTCCTACCACCTTAAACAGGAACTGGCTGCTCCAGAAGCAGTCCTCTCCTCCTTCTGCCTCCTTGCTGCCCCATGTGACCACTAGTCGACTTTGAAATGATGATTTCCTTACTCTACAAAGGAACTTCAAAAAATCTGTGGAAAAGTTCTACGGCCTTTTCATTGCCTTTTCCCCTGCACTTCTTGAAGCCCTGCGGTGTAACCCCAGGGAGGATTTCAAGCCCAGCTACAGAGTGGGGGAAAATCCTGTCCCAATGCTGTGTAGACGAATTTAAAATGAGGATCAGTGGGTGGAGGGCCCAGGCATCTGTATTTCCCCCCGAAAGATTCCCAGATAAAAACGGTGGCCTGAGTACTCACAATGCTTGTCCTTCTTGGCACATCATCCTGTGCCAACCTGGGATGAGATTGAAGGGGCTGCGGCGTCAGGAAGGACATTGGGGCATAAGTCAGAGCACCCACGTCCTACTCCCAAGTTTATTAGAATCTGAGTAACCTTAAACAATTCATTTTATCTCTCAGGAATCCAGTCCCCCTCTCAGGAAAGGAAAGCACTGCACTATGTAATTAGAAAGGTCTGTGGCTTATTCCAAGGGTCTGTTAGTTAAATGGGAAGAGAAGCAAACAATTCAGCATTGATGGATTAATTGGAAGTATTTTCTGCAGCAGCGTTTTCAATAGGCGAAAAAGAGGAAGACCTTCTCATTGTAATGAACTTGCTTCATTCATCAAAGATCCCCACACATTGGTAATCATGGCGGGTCTTTTCGATCCACGTTGAAGGACGGCCTCCTATCTCTTACCTCCTTGCGAAGCAATGGGATGGCCTGGAATCACTTGCCCTCTGCAAACAGTGATAGAGTTTGCATTTTTAGGTGACACTCCTAAAGGGCCACTTACAGTCGCCTCATGTTTAAAAGCAGCTACTGTCTGTGCAAATGGTCCAGGAGAAACTGGGAGGTCTTTGGGCATTCATGAATCACCGCCTGCCCCCATCTCTTTTACTTTTCCAACCCCACCGTAGCCCCCCCGGTCCCCAACCCGTCCAACACCCACCCCCCTTTGTGAAAATGGCCAGCTCTCTCTATGTGCCCTGAAAGGCTCACGGGTAAGCAGACCTGTGGAAAATTGGTCTGTTCCATTGGATGAAAAAAGAAAATGCTTTGCTTCACTTATTTTTGAAGACCTTAGATGTGGGCAGAAAAACTTAGCAAAAAAAAAGGCTACTACTCCAAGCGGGGGCTGGGGGAGTTACCTGAGGGCCGTACTCTGATGTGTTGTGGTGTCCTGTGACATGGCCTGGAACAAATGGATTTACTGCAGAGGGGCTCTGGGAGCAAGAACTATAGAACAGGGTGGGGAGCGACACACAAGCAGGCCAGGCAGCGTGGGTTCCAAAGTAAAGGGTAATAGAGAACAGGTCCATGGCCAAGCCCAGGCAGAAGCACAATCATTCCTTCAGGTTTGGCAAAAGCAAAATAAAGCCCTTGTCTCACGAGGCCTAGAGAATTGGGCTGAGAACCGCAGGCAGGATTTGGTTCTAAGAAAACAGCAGCAGAACTCCGAGCCCTCTCTGGTGTCAGAGGAGAATTGTCCTCCCTAGACTGGTCCGTGGCAGGAAGAGCCAAGGTGGTACAGTGAGTTAAAGCATTGAGCTGCTCAGTGAAAGGCCAGTGGTTCAAACCCACCAGCCGCTCCTCTGGAGAGAGATAAGAGGGAGGAGAGTTGGGATGGATCTACCTGAATTGCTTTCCCTCCTTTCCCTTCCACACAGTCAGTAGTTCCCATTCTTTCAACACTAGCTTCCTCACTTCGACCCGACTGCCTGCTCCTTCACGGCTTCCTCCCTCAATGGGAACGGTGAGACCCCTTTGTTTGTTAACCTCGCCTAGCCCTGGGCCTCTACCCAGCTCCAGTCTCCTGCAGCGTCCAGACGCAGGATTACAACTGCTGACAGTGGGCACCTCTCCCATGGCCTCAGTTCGGAAGATGACTCTTGGGCAACTGGCTGAGCTCTTTGTGGGGAATGATGCCTACCGCCCCAAGGCAGAAAAGACCCTCCCTGTGACCTCTCACTTAGCAACAACCTTCAACCCATCATCTTGCACGGACATCACTCAGGGACCTAAAACGCATTTTGTAGGAAATCACTGTGCTTTGCACTGGTAAGGGGAGTGAAGACTCGCCTTTGCTCTGAGAGAGCAAAGACGTGGTTTCCAACAGTAAAATTTATAGTGGAAAGCCTGCCTAGAGTCTCAAAGAAGAGTGGAAGAGAGACAGAGCAAGAATATATATATATTCTTTGGGTTTTGTTTTTTTTTTTTTACCACAGACAGTTGCAAGCTCTCCTCATCTATCTGGATTCTGATGGAGATGTGGAACTGTGGAAGTGATGCGGGGCAGGAGGTGGCCATTCATTCATGACCCTGGGCCTTTACAGTAGCAGAAAAACCTGGTCTTTGGACTGCCACGGGGTCTGTCCCACCCCTTCTTTCTTCCAGTCCAGAATCAATCATGTTAAGATCTCAAAAATGTATAGCATCTCAATATTTCTTTATTCTTTCATTAGACATTTATGTCAGTGAATGAGTTTTAATAGTGCCATTGGGTCAGAAGTGTTGCCTGGTTGAAGTCAGAATGCAATGAAAATTTGTGTAGTAATTCTTACAGGGGAAAATATCCAAGTGTGTAAATTTATGCACCATAAGCTATGTTTATCTAGCATGTACACTTGAAATATGACCGAGATGTCTGTCATCCTGAAAAGGGGTGCTCTCACCCTTTTGTCTGACAGATGCCCTTGAGAGCATGCTGTGAATAGATTCACCTTTGGTTCTAAGTCCCCTTTTCCCAGAGCAGAAGGAGATGTTCTTGCAGAAGAAGAGAACTGACGTGGAATTGGACGGCCTTCCCCAGGGAGGTGAATTCAGCATCTCTGTAGCTGCTTACCTGTAGAAAGTTTTCAGATGAGATGAAAATAAAATTGGCATGGGTTGGAGGAGCCAGAAGACACTTTGTTTTGAAAAAACTGTGAGGCTAAATAAAATGGCACAGATTCAAATCCACAGGATTGAAAACTCCCTGATCCTAAAAAGTTGCTGTTCACCTACTGTCAAGTCAATCCCCACTCATTCCGCCCCGAACGTACTAAGCAAATGAAGGCGGCCCAGCCCTGAGTCCGCCTCACCGTCTCTGCTGCCCTCCGTCCCTCTGTCGCAGCCACTGTGTCCATCCGTCTCATCAAGGGCCTTCCTCTTTTGGGCTTCTACTTTCCCAAGCATGACTTCCCAATGTTCCTAGATCCATACTTTGCACATTCCATGTTCTGATGATTCTATATGGGGTGTTTGCACCTATTTGTTCTCCTTTCAAGTCGGGTGCCATTGGCAAAGAAAGCTCTCGGAGCTTTCCTCATCCCATGTTATTAAGGCTAGCCCTACTTTGAAGAGGCAGCATTTCTTCAGCCGTGTTTTTAGTTAGGGCCTGCTTGCTACTCTGACTTAGTCTGGAAGCTCTGCTGAACCCTGTCCACCATGGGTAACCCTACTGGTATTTGAAATACCAGTGGTATAGCTTCTAGTATCAGAGCAGCGTGTGACCCACACGGTATGACAAACTGACCGGCAAATAGTAGAAAAACCTTCTAGAAGTCCGCAAAACACAGGCGTTTCTAGATATACATATCACAAAATTGGGAACGGACAAAGATGTGCATCTTACACAAAGAACTCTCACAAATCAATAGGAGAAGAATGACTGACCCAATAGAGGAATGGCCAAACACTGTCAATGGGTAGTTCCAAGAAAAGGAAATACAAAATCCCAATAAATCCATGAAAAGATGATTC
Organism: Tenrec ecaudatus; assembly: GCF_050624435.1. Taxonomy (NCBI): domain Eukaryota; kingdom Metazoa; phylum Chordata; class Mammalia; order Afrosoricida; family Tenrecidae; genus Tenrec; species Tenrec ecaudatus. The sequence goes on along the minus strand of NC_134542.1, from coordinate 16,148,357 downwards.
ATTTCACACATAATTAAATCAAAGCAATGAGGTCCAGGTGTTTCTTATAAAATGACTTTTTTTGCATTTAATGAAAACTCAGTATGTCCAACTGTGGTGGGGAAAGAGGCTGTTTCATCAATTGTTTGAAAACATATACAACGGTCCAACATTCTGAAAGGCCAGTTTGGCAGTATCTATCACAATTTTAAATGTACGTGTGTACAGGAAATCCAGTGGCAATAAACTAGATATGATGTTACTGTGCATCCATAAATCATGCTATACCCATGTACGGGGCTACAGTCACACTTAGAGACTTAGATCGATATAAATGGCATTGGAATAACTTCCCAAAATTGGGAGGCCAGGGTGCTGAGGCACAAGAGATACATACTCTCGAACTTCCTTTTGTTGGGGGTGTGGGGAGGACATGTAAAAAAGAAACAATAGTTACAGGCGTAGACGATAGTGTTGGTGTTAGGTGCCATCGAGCCAGTTCTGACTCATAGCGATCCACGATCCCAGGTTCCACCTGGTCCTGAGTCACCCTCCCCATGAGACACAGCCATCACTGTATCTTCAATTGCATCTTCAATTGCGTTTGCATAAACCTTTTACGCGCTCCTTCCCCGGCCCCTGCATTTCCCCTTTGCATTTGGAAGCTATAAGGGAAGGCTTTCTTGCTTTCCAACTCAGTTCATCTGTCCCAGGAGCCACTGATAGTGGGCCGATGGCTAGGAGGTTCCCTCACCCCACTTTTTCCCTTCATGTGGTCTAGATGGAAGCCACCACAGCTTGCGTGGGTTGTCTTTCTGAGAGTCCTTTTCTGGGTCTCGTTTACATTATGACCAATCCGTTGTAGGCTACAGAGACCCCATACATCAGGCTGGCTCACTCAGCCTCAGCTCCTGTTTTGGTGGGGCCTCCAACGACGCGAGTCTGACAGCACAGCAGAGGTATCACCAACCACCCTAGCCATGATCTTGGTCAGAGGCTCAGACCCTCCGGAGATTATGATGCTAGAGGGCATTACTCTCTGGCACAAATCATTTTGAAATCCCAGCTTCTAAGAGCAGGGGCTAGAGGCAAACCGGAGAAGCCTCATTTCATGAACACGTCAAGGCTCCTTCAAGTCGTGCGAATCATCTCTTTGGTTCTAACTGGTCACTCATTTACCATTCTCTCAGTCCCTCCTCCTCCCTTTCTCCTCACCTCCTAATCCCTTCCGAACCTTGTCCGTCCGCGCTTCATTTCTTCCTTCCTCATCCCTCCCTTTCTTCTGGCTTTCCTTCCTTCCTTCCTTCCTTCCTTCCTTCCTTCCTTCCTTCCTTCCTTCCTTAACAAGAGTGGCCTTCCTTTATTTATATGAAGGGGTGAAGCCTCACCAATATGTGGATGAATTTAACAAATTTCCAAATACAGTGCTCTTTCCCTTGCTCTTGCATATTCTTTTTCTTAAAACAAGATTTCCATCCTACTGCAGTGCTCATTTCAACCCTAGATTCTGTGAATTTCTCGTTTCAGTGGTGTGGGAAAATAATGACTATTGTTAAGTGGATTTCAATCTGTTAAAACCTACAGACTTAAACCTATGTAAGCCCGGTAAAAATGCTAATAAGTAATGAATTCGCCGAGCTGGAATGGTGATGACGGAATCAGGTTGTGTTGGGGGTTTTCTGTCAGGCAGATTGTTTTCCAACGACTTTGCAGAGAAGCATTCCATAAGGGATTGGGGATTTTGCATAGCATTGGTTTCCTTGCACGGGTCTATTCTGGGTGCACATTGTCAACAGACCCCAGTGGCTGGCTGATTTCAGAAGCACAGCTAGCAATACTCCACATACTAGGATGGAATGCCAAGAGGCACCAAGGCCAAGTCCACCGCCTCAAGCCTTCATACACAGGACGGGAGCAGCAGGCCAATTAGCGGGCAGATGCAGCATGGAGTCCCAGGCTCTGGTCTCGATGTTGTCCGCGCTGCCAAGGAGACTTAGGAGCAACCACGTGAACACGTCAGGCCTCCCATGAACAACCAAGGACTAGGTGTCTCCCAGCTTTATGGAAGGTGGCATAGGATGTCCTTACTGGGAATCCACCTTTCCTGTGAGACCTTTTGTTTCAGAAAACAGCTAAATTCATATCAACTGAAAAACTGTGCGGGGGTGGGGTTAGCTATACATAGAGATGATCTGGCTCCTTGGTTAACTCAGGTATCTCTCATGCATTGCCTTCAAGTGGATTATAACTAATGGCAACCCTATAGGACAGGGTGGGGCTGCCCGTGGGTTTCTGAAGCTGTAACTCTTAATGGGAGCAGAAAGCTTCATCATTCTCCCATAGAGGGGTTGGGAGTTGCCAACTGCTGACCTTGAAGTTAGAAGCCCATTGTTTAAGCCACTATGACACCAGAGCTTCTCCTGTCTGGGATCGCAGGGTCTTCCAATTCCTCACCTGCCTGATTTCTTTAGTGGTTTTACACATGAACCTGGTTAATAAACCAAACAAGCCAATTTCACGAGCCCATTTGGAGTCACAGTGACTCTATAGAGGGTCTCTGAGCCTATAAACCTTTCTAAGAACAGACAGCCTCACCTTTCTTTGGTAGAGTAGCTGATGGGTTTGAACCACTGACCTGGTGGCTAGCAGCCCACTGTTCAGTCCACTGTGCCACCAGGGCTCCTTTACCTGATTGAGAAACGATTTCTGTTGTATCCCAATTCTGTAAGATTAATCTGATTCAGTGGTTTACATTCTCTCTTCATATGAAACCTCAGGCTCCTTTAGACTCCTTCTAGAAAGTTGTTCTCTTTCTCAAGCTGGACAGCTCTGGTGGTGCAGTGGATTACACATTGAGCTGCTAACCCTCAAGGTCCGGGGTTCAAACCCACCCGTTACTCCATGGGGAAAAGAGGACGCTGCTTGCTTCCACAACTATTACACATCTCTCAAACCCAAAGGGGAAGTTGTACTCTCTCCTAGGGGATCACTGGGAATCAGAACTGATTCTACTGGCAGCAGGTAGAGTCCCCAAGAGGAGACCTGCAGAATGGCTGGTCTGAAGTTCTCTCTGCAGCCATTGGCTTTTGGACTTTTCTGGTGACAGGCTGTCACACATTGCCCAGCCCATGGCCCCGGCCAATTCCCAAAGATGTTGTAGTCCAGGCACAGCTTGGCTTCCTGGCAGGCGCCAGAGCTCCACCCACCCACCCGTCACTTGGCTCGGTGTGTTCTCGCCCCAGGTGAACAGCACCCTGGGGGCTTCTGGAAGGCTACACACTGCCTCATCTCTGCATTGGGATATGGCTGCCATCACTCTGGGGCTCATCGAAAGTGCCTCCTACCACCAAGATTTCCACTTGCCCCATTTGTCTTGGGTTCTCTCTCTAAATAATTTTCTCAGTGGCTTAGTTGTGCTGGACAGAAATACCACAAATGGGAGGCTTTAATGAACGGAAGGGTTATGGTGCCATCGTGGTTATGTATTGGGCTGCAGTGCTCAAGGTTTGCAGTTCGAATCCACCTCCCATAAAGAGTTACAGTCTCAGAAGCTCACAGGAACAGTTCTACCCTGTACTAAACGGGTCACTGTGAGTCGCCATCAACCCAAAGACAGAGAGTTTGGCCTTCGTCTTTTTCGCTGCCCCTCTACTTTACAAGTATGATATCCTTCTCCAGAGACTGATCTCTCCTGACAACATGTCCAAAGTAAGTTAACACAAAGTCTCTTGCCATCCTTTCTCCAAAGAAGCACTCTGGCTGATAAGGCCTCATTAACATGACAAGGAAATTCTATTTCCAAGTGGGATTATGGCCACAAGTAAGCAAGCATTCCAGCGCCTGTTTTGAAGGGACACCATTCATTCCATGCCAGTAAATGAGTACATCCTAAGACCCCTCCCTTTGCAATTGAGCCCCATCTGAGAGCTTTGGGAGAAGAAGCAAGTATATTCGACTGAAACCTTCGAATCAGACTTACTCAATCTGCTTCCGTCTCGCGTCTCACTGTAACTCATAACGATCACAAGGGACAATCTTCAGGTTTTCCACGTCCTCTAAACCTTCGTTTCCTTCTCCTCTAGGTCAGCAGGCCCCATGGCCCAGGCATCCCAGACAGAAGAGTTGGCTGCAAGAACTCAGGAAGAAACTGGGTCCTGGGCTCTGGTCTCAACCTTCCTGGCTTGGTCTTACTACATGAATCAGAGCTAAAATAGTTTAGAAAATCCCTTCTCTCTGGACCCAGCTTGGATTCCAAGATGATTGGCTTGCTGAAAAATCCAATTTTTGTCTTTGTCTTTGCATTTCTGCGTAGCAACCTTAACCCTCCCCAAGGTAAAGAGACGGGCATGTCTGGCAGAACGGAGGAAGCTCAGAGAAGGGAAATGCAAAAGGAGAGGCACATTAACACATTCCATCAAATATTTTCCTTGTTGCAAAATGCAGTGTAAAAAGGGAGGCCAGAAGCAGAGGGAAAATAAGATTAGATGAAATCATGTAGCTTATTCCTGACGCAGTAGAATCCAGTCAACTCAACTTTACCCGACACATCTGGGGGAAATTCTCACCCCTCTGCCCCATTTTTCCTTTTCTTGTGGCCTGGCTATGAACTACCTACTAAAACACTAAATTGTGAGGGAAAAACAAACAAACATGCTAACTCGACATGGCTAAGTAACATCCATTCTCTTAAAAACAAGATCCAAGGGACCCTAGTAATTCAATGATGAGGTGTGTGGCCGCGTGCAGAAAAGGTGGCCGTTCTACTGCCGAAAGACTCGTCAATCTCCCCCTGCCAAGGTTAAGGACAGGCCAACCCTACAGGGCAGCGCTCCTAGTCTCTGGTCTTTAGGAGTCCGAAAAAACTTGATAGCCACCAGTTAACCACAACCACATGCCTATTACCACTTTGATCTCATTTTAGAGTTTGCATTGAAGCCCTGTTAGCATAGTGGTTATTCATTAGGCTTTTGATCTGCAAGGTCTGCAGTTCGAAACCACCAGGAAGAAAGGGACTGTTTTCTACTCCAATGAACAGTTATCGTCTCGACGACTCACAGGGGCATTTCTACCCTGTCCTGTGAGTCAGTATTTACTCGTTGGCAGTGAGTTTGGTCTGGTCATTAACTTGTTTTAATGTAGCCTATTGAGATATAGCATACCTCAAGGAAAGTGCCCATATCCTAAATGAACAAATCAAAAATTTTTCACAAAGTGGAAACCACTTGGTACCCAGCAAACAGATCAAGAAACCGTGCAGGACCAACACCCCACAAGCCTGCTCATGCCTTCGGTCATTCAACACATCCCCATCAAGCGTAACGTCTAGCCAGAAATTTGAACAACACCAACTGCCTTTGCCTGTTAATTTAGACTTCTGTGTCCCTGGCTTCTTTTGCCCAACATGATGAGATTCACCCACGTGGTGCATGCAATTGTAGTTCATTTATTCTCACTGCTGTAAATAATCCCACTCCAGGAAGGCATCTTCATGTACCATGTAGTCATTCACTGCACTGAAGAAGAACCTTTGGGATGTTTCCAGTTAGAGGCTATTATAACTCGTGCTGCTAGCAACCCTTTTGCATATGTATTTTGATAAATAGATGTTCCCCTTGCCCTTGTACCTAGGGATAGAATAGCTGGGAGATAAGGGGCATGCATTTAGTTTTTATAGATTCTACAAACAGCTTTCCAAAGTTACCATATCAATGTGCGCTCTCACCAGCAGTGCCTGAGAGCTCCAAGTTATTCATACGCTGGATCACACATGATAATGTTCTTTTCAGCTGTTGTAATATGTGTGGCAACATTGTGATTTTAATTTGTATTTTGGGGGGGTGGTAGGGAAGAAGGGGAGAGAGATAGAGATAGAGAGAGCACGCGTGCGAGAGAGCGCAAAACTGAATGAGTTCCCATTCCGGATCTGTCTCTTGCTGTGGACGGTGAGAGAGAGAAGGTGAACAATGTCTTCTTTATCTGTCAACTGAGACGATGTTGGGAAAGGACACTGTCTAACAACAGTTATCACTTTATTTGATGACAAGTGTCTAGGCACGTCAATGATGAGGTAGGTGGATGGACAGACAGATAGACAGACATATAAGGGTTGGGCAAGCGAGCAAGGAGAGATCACACACCCCTCTATTTCTACCCCATGCACCTGATCAGAGGCAGCCACACTCCAAGCCGACACATACGGGATCTCCTCAAAATCCGTAGTGCAGCTTAAGGCTCCCTCCTTCCTGAAATGCCAACTAACCATCCTCGTTGTCTCTTCAGCTTTTGCTCCAAGTTGAACCTCCAAGCTACAGAAGCCAGTGTAAGTAGTCACAGAAAAGCCCAGCTGGTGTGGTGGTTATACTTTTGGCTTCTGATCCCCAGATTGTCCATTCTAAACCACCATCTGCTTCACAGGAAGAAAAAGTAATGCTTCCTACTCCGGCAAAGAGTTAGTGTCTTGGAAACCCACAGGGGCAGTTCCATTCTGTCCTATAGAGTTTCCATGAGTCCGAGTCGACCCAGTGAAGGTGAGTGGGTCACAGAAGGAAGTTCAACTGGGACATGCTGGCTGAGGTGAGGCCTACATGACACAGGGCCTCACTGTGGAACACCCATCTGCTGAGGAAATCCAGAAAGCTGGGAGAGACAGGCTGAAAGGAATGGCCTAGACCCCTCCTGAGGAGCTACAATGGTCTGAAGCAGCGCATCTCATAGTAAGGTGCAAGGTCTTACCCAAGGCAACCACAGAGAAGTGAAAGGAAGGAGAATTGGAAGACAGTCTGCTCTAGTGGGTCTTAAAAACTGTTGAGAAACTAAAGCCCCTTTTGACCGTGAGGGAGGGAGCAGGTGTGCATTAATATATTGTATGAGTGTCTACAAGACTCAAAGCTGTTTGCAATTCTGGATGAGCCACATCAAAACTCAAGGGAATTTCCACAGTGCGTTTCAGGCGTTCAGGTTCTCAGGAGTTGTCTCCCATGTTGCTCGTTTCGCATCATTTGACTGAAGCCTTGACCCAGGATCGTGATTGCAACAAAGCCTGGAGTTTCTAGGCGAGGCCAGAAGGCAGGGCAGATCTCATAATTGGGGAAGATGAAGCCTTGCCTGAGAGAAACCTGTGTCGAAATGATTGTTGTCAGTCACTGTTGATTCCATCCAACTCATGGTGACTTGGCGTGGGCCGAGTAGAACTGCTTCGTAGGGTGTTCAAGTCTGGGACCTTTTTCAAAAGCAGATTTTCAGGGCTGTCTCTCAAGCTGATTCTGGTTGGGTTTGAACTAGTAACCTATCACTTAACCATCCGTACCACCCAGGGATTCCTCTTGCTAGAGAGGATGGGTTTTGTTTGTTTGCTTGTTTTAAGTACAAATATTTCAAACTTACGTTCACTCGTGCCCCACAACTTCCAGGAATGGGTTCGAAAGTTGGATTGGTCTTTTTCTTTTAAAGGTAAGAAGAGCCTTCTGGGTGCCCACCTATGCCTGAGGGCCAAGGAAGCTCCCAGGGAGTCTCCTGTATGGGTTTACTGGGTGGGGCACCCCATCATATTTACCCAATTTGTTTCCCAATCATTATCACATCCGATCTCCCTTTGCCTTGGCTCAGGAGTGAGTCAGTACACACCACTCAGACACAAACACTGAAAAGCAGCACGGTTTTGTAGCATGGACGACTTGTCACACCTGAAAATCCAGAATGCCCTGGAGCAGGAAAATCTATTTTCTGGGAAATGACTAATCTTTCTCCATGTGTCTGTTCCTTATTGTAGTACAATTTGCTTTGGATATGAACTAAATTTTGTTGGGGGTGGAGATGACTTGGTTCTTTAAACCAACCCATCCACAGTTTTCCCTGATTATGAGTGGGTGTTTCTTTCCATGGTTTAGAGCAAGTGCTTTGAAACCACACAGAATTAGGTAAGGAATCCATGTTACTCTGGGTGGACTAGAGAAACAGATGTGTATGAGAAAGAGCTTTATATATAAGAGCAATTGTATATGGAGAAACATCCCATCCCAGTCCAGATCAAGTCCAATATTAGCCCATGTGTCAGACACCAGTCTATAAATTCCTTTTCAGACTCAAACAACACATGCAATGATGCCAAATGCAGGAAGAACACAAGCCAGTGGGTGGAAAGTCTTGTGGGTCCAGTGGTGGTGGAAGCATCTCAGCGCCGGCAGGGGTCTCCACATGGCTCCTTCAGCTCCAGGGCTCTGACTTCATCTGCGTAGTTTCACGTGGCTTGTCAGCAGGAATGTGAAGCAGGGAGAGTATGTGTCCCACCTCCAGGGAGGAAGACAGGAGTTCCCAGAATCCTCAGGAGAAGGCCATGCCCATACAGAGGCCTCACTGGCTACGACCTGATTGTCAGGCTAGACTCCACCCGTTCCCTTAAGTTGACAAAAAATTATGTAACTGCCACAGATTCTGCCTCTAACATTTGCTAACTCTGAGACTAAAGACTAGTTACCTTACTCCTCTCAGCCTCCATTTTATCATCTATCAAGTGAGGGAAATGGGTTTGGTATGAGGTTTAAGTGAGATATTTCTGATAAGGAACTTACTAAGCACCCTCAATGCATGATATATTATTATTATTGCTATTTCAGTTCTACTACTCCCATCAAAACTGTAGTGTCCACTGTTCGACTCTATCCATAAAACTCCTTGACTTTTCTACCTCGATGTCCACAGCCATGATTTCCAACTGCCCAAAGCAGCTTTTCTGGCCACCAAAGTTTGCCTTGCCAAGCCATACAGAGGGTCAGGAATGAATGCTCTAGAAGTAGTTTACAACCAAAAAATGATGAGAGTTGGTTTTAAAATCTCCTAGCAATGTCACTTCTCAGAAAAGAAAACTCAGAGGTATGTGTTTCATCTATTTCTCAGAGCCAGAGCATCACGTTGAAACAGGCCCTCCCTTCGGGAGCCCACCTTCTCCTTTGACTCGTGGATCCCCTCCTATAGACAAGCCAAAAGCAAATCTCCATTCTCTTTTGTAAAAAAAGCCTTCTGTCCAATAAAGCCATTGATACTTTTTTGACCCCGAGAAAGAGGGAAGAAAGAAACTCTTTTTTTTTGGAGGGGGGGTTAGTCATGAACCAATAGCCCCAAATAAGAATTCGTTATTGTTCCATCAGATCGCCCTTCTCTGTGTCCATTGTTTTGGCTCATTTTACCATGCTCTGCTTCTTCCCTACTGGCGATGAGGGAGATGCTGATGTTTGCTGAAAAGAATAAGGTCATGGGAAACAAAGTGAACTGAAAAGCAGTTTGTATTTACTGAATTTATTGACTCAATTTATTTAGACTTGGAGTACCAGTCTAACAGTCTCTGGGTGTCTTAAGCAAATACAAATATCCCAGAAAGCACATGAATAATGCAAAAACATCAGGAGATTAGAAAACACGATGTAGAAAATGAATGAATAAAAAAGGAGATCTGAGACTTGGCCATTCAGTCCACAACAAAAGTCTTCCACCCAGAACTATCTGGTCCAGACAAGGCTCACTGATTTGACAGTGACTCCTTAGCTTCCCTGCATCTTGGAATTCTTCCTGCAGAATCAAAGTTCCCAAAGAACGATCTTAATGGACCAAACCATGGCCATGTGTCTTTGTTTGGTTGTGGAGTCACAGCAAAAGAGAATTCAATTCCTTCCAGCAAAAGTATCCTCTCCTAAACAGTGATTCCATGACATATTACAGTGGACAGACCTACTTCACAAAGCCTTTTAAAAATGCTAAAGAGTAAAGATGTCACTTGGACAACTAAGGTGCACCGACCCAAGTCATAGCATTTTCAATCACTTTGTATGATTGGATGACCCGAGAAAATTTGATCCATGTGAATTGTGGTGTTGGACAAATTATTGAATGTACAATGGAATGCCAGAAAAACATATGGAAGTACTGCCAGGATCCTTCTTAGAATGTGAAGGCGGCAAGACCTCACAGACGTGGACATATTACCAGGGGAGACTAGCCCAGACTTAAGTTTGGTAAAATAGAGCATCAAAGAAAAGTAGAAAGCGCCTCATTGAGGTGGCCTGACATTGGTTTCAACAATGGGCTCAAGCATAAGAACTATTGGGAGGATGGCGTGGCGGGACTGGAGTCGGAAGTGACTGAATAACATACAACAACAACAAATGGTGATTCCATACCAAGGATCATGAGGATGACACAGGAGTGGTCAATGTTTCATTTTTTTTATACATAAAGTTACTAGGAGTCAAAGCTGAGTAAATAACAAAAAACAACAAAATAATAATGATTTTTTTTAAAAGGCAATCTAAAAGAAGGGGTTAAATAATGGACAAATATCATTACTAACATTCACCAATTACTTCATCTTAGTCTCCTATTCATCATATGTAAATGAGGGAGTTGAAGATGGTAGTCGTTAAGATTTGTTCTATCGCCAAATGATTCTAATTCTATCACTCATGTCTCATGTCTTCCTCTGATAGCAGTTTTAAAAGTCAATATCACAGAGAGCTTACAGATGGGCAGTGAGGAGATGGCCTCCACTCAGAGCTTGTGAGACTGCTTAGGGAAGTTAGGAGAGAAAGGCTCAGGATACAGTTACTCAGTCAGGACAATCTCTTCTCTCCCATGCCTCTAGGGAGACCTCTCTATGGCCCTCGGCCTCTTGGCTGACCTTTCCCTCATTCAGGCAATGTTACAAAGTTCTTTTAGGGTTGCCAATAAATGCCCAAAGGCATGCCACTCCACCATTACTCAGCTTCAGCTCCATGGTCAGCATCTCCATCTCCCCTAATGAAGTGCCCAAAAGGACCCCACTCCTGCCCCCGAAACACTCAGTTTCAATTCCTCTGCAGGCTGGAGGTTCACGTCCTTGTGCTCTGGCTCCTGGTTCTGCTGCTGCTCCTCTGCCACTCCGCGGGTGTCACGGCTGTCCTCTGGATCGAGCAGGATCAGTGAGCAGGGCTCCTGGGATCCAAAGGAAGCACTCTACCCCTAGTTCTTTCCCTCATAGTGATATGTCTCATCCTACTTCCGAGATGGCTCACTTTATACCCATCAGGATGGCCATCACAATGAACCCTTGTAATAATCACGCACATAACCCAGTATCTTCCTCCTTCGGTTTACCCAGACTTATCAGGAAAATGAAGGTCATTTGGTGGGAATAAAAAAGGTTATAAGCCAGAAGAGTTATATTAAAAAATTCCCATCATTGCTGGCAGCATCTAACCAAAGATGTTGTTACTTGTGCTTTTGCTAATTCTCTTGGAGTTAATTCCAACTCATGATTATCCTATCTGTACAGAGTAGAGCTGCTTCATCGGGTTTTCGGGAGCTATAACATTTCCTTTCCAGATAATCATCAAGTGCTTAAGTGCTGCATCACTCAAGGACTCAAGGTTGAGTGGAACAAGCTTCCATAAGAGGAAACAGTTTGACATGCACTGACCTGTCCTGCCCTACTCAACCTCAATTCTCAAGGACCACCATAGACATTTTATTCAATCTCAAGGGAGGGAAAGTGCCCATTTCCTGCTTCACTTCTTTGCTGTCCTTTGGACCCAAATAATTTTTTTCTCTGAACTTGAGTAATTTTCCATTGCCTCATAGGCATGTGAAAGTCAGACTTTGACTAAAGAAGACTGAAGAAAATGCAATGCATTTGAATGGTGGGGTTGGAGAACACGGAAAGCACCGTGGACTTCCAAAAGGACAAGCAGCCCTGTCTTGGAAGAAGGACACCGGAGTGCTCCTGAAATGCAAGGACAGAGAGATTTCCTCTGACACGCTTTGGAGATATTGACAGCAGAGACCAATCCTGGAGAAGGACATTATGCTTGGTAAAATGGAAGGGGAGTCAAAAGAGGAGGCCCCTCAACAAGATAAATTGACACAGTGGCTGCAACAATAGGCTCAAACGTAAGAACAACTCAGAGAATAGCACAGCACCAGGCAGTGTTTCGTTCTTTTGTGCATAAGGTCGCTATGGGTTGATAACAGCAAGTAATCTTGAACTTTTCTTCATGTCCTCCACTTCACACTTTCTGCATTGGAATCTAACCAAATCTAAGAATCTCCTCATGTATCTATTACACTACAATGTAATTGTTCCCCGTTGCTCCCATACTTTACCTTACAAGAGCTAAATTGATTATTTAAGAAATCAATCATTTCCACTATTTGAGGGTTGCAGTCTCTCAAGCACATCATTGTATTTTGTTTGTTTTCATTCCTTTTTCATTCTGGAGAGAGATCGCATTCCCGCCCCCAACCACCACCAGAGACTAAATATAGCCAGTGTGGAATGTGTCTGTCCATTTCCTGAGCAAGAGCTGCCCATGATTCTCCGCAGTCCTTTCTCTCTGCACAGCCCACTGATGCCCTATCATTTCCATTTCGAAAGCAAGACAATCCCTCTGTCATGATTCTTTTCTCAGATCTTTACCGGCTTCCCTGGCCTTCGCCAGTGTGCTATCTGTGCTCTCTTTTCTTCTTTTGAAACCCCACATTCTTCTTTGTTCAGGACCCCCATCCTTTGTGCTTTAATTATGGAGTCTTAAGAGATTCTTCGGTGGCTTTCATGCCGGTGAATTTTATACTTCCTCTTATTGCACCTTATTCACCCGATTTCTTAATTCCTCAAAATTTGCTGTCTTGAAATCCAATACCTTTGTAAAGCTGCATTGTTTGAACCCACGTCTCAGTCTACCCAACGTGAGTCATCTGTGGACCCTAGAAACCCTTTGTCTGCCGTCTTCAAGGAACCCTGTTTCAGTTCCCCTCCCCACTGTTAAAAACATTGTACATGGGCTTTATTATGATCCTTCCATATCAGTAATTCAAAAATCGATCAAAGTCATCAAAATGTTCATGCAGCATTAAATCAAAATATTAAATAGAATTAAAACAACCTATAATTCTCAATAGAGACAGAAAGAGCAGGCCATAATTAGTTAGCAAAGAGTCAAACTTTCTTTTTTAAAATAATCACCAGGAATCAATTTCTTTATGAGACAAATCTAGTCTTGTTGTTGGATGTGGTCAAGTAGATTCATACTCCTGCCTGTAGGAAGAAGGGAATGTTGTCTATGGTTCAATATCTGAGTAATTTGAAAAGAAAAATTTAGGTACCAGATCTGTTGGAAATATGCATCAATGCACAAGCATCTACCTTTTGAAAAGGGCAAGTTACCGATAAATACAGAACTTGAACACAGAAGAATGCAGGCTGAAACCACTTCCTGGAACATGCTTAGTTCTTGGAATTATTTTGGCTCAATGCAGGGTTATTATCGTAAGAGCCGTCATGTGCTGCAACCCTGTGCAGACTTCAAAGTGGAATATCAACAAAGACAATCACTCTTAGACATGAGAAAGGCTATCTTGATGGAGGCAAGGCAAATAACACATGAATTCTGGTTGGTCTGAGTGGAAAGAGAACTAGTAATTGAGGAAAAGGGTTTAACCAGAAGGATTTGAGACCTTTTGATTAAAAGTATTTTTTTTAGTCTCACATAGGCATCCTTGAATATTAGCGTTTTTGAGGTTTATCCATCACTAGTCATTTTCCAATTAACTGTACATCCTAATACCCCCGATCCTAGTTCAATGGCTTCAGTGACTGATAATTTTGCTTCTTTGCAGAACAGATATTTAAAGATGAAGTCGTGAGACTGTGATTACGAGCATTTTGTGGGTTTGCATTTACAATCCCAATTCTTTAGAGACTGATCACTTCTTCCCTGGCATCATTTTGGCCTCCAGTAGCTCCCAGCAGGTGAGTTTGTGAGCGACTCTGTGCAGGGTCTTGTTGGGTTTTAGCAGGAACCTGTCAGTCAATCTCATAATGGCTCAGCTAATTTTTCTCTTCAGTAAAAGGCAGCTATACACGCAAATAGAAAATAGTCATGAACCGCTCGCTGCCCCTGCATCCACACGTTTAAAATGTTACACCCACCACGATGTCATGAAAAATGAAAGGATTACGAAAATAAAGCATGGATAAGTCTTAAGAAAGTCTTAGGCAACTACAAAGCTCAGCATGTGCTAGGGCAGGGAGCAGGGTGGCGTATTCATGGCAAAAGTCAGCATCATAGTTAATAATCAGAAGAAGAAAGGCTGAGGAGCTATACCCGATTAAAAGAAGCAAAAGAATCCCTGGTGGCAGATTGTTGAAGGGCCAAGCTGCTAACTTAAACGTCAACAGTTTGAACCCACCAGCCACTCTGTGAGAGAAAGACGAGGCAGTCTGCTTCCATAAAGCACTACAGCCTTGGAAACCCTAGGGGGAATTCTACTATGACCTGGAATCACCAACACATGACAATGAGAAAAGACGAGCGAGTGTCTGTAACAATGGACTCAAGCAAGGGAACAACTGTGAGATGGCACCACACCAGACAGTGCTTTGTTCTGCTGCACATAAGGTCACTATGGGTCAGAAGCAACTCGATGGCACCTAACAACAACAACAACAGCATAGCCACTGGAAGAGTTTTATTCTGACATTAGTAACTTTTTTAAAAAGTTGTGAAAATATTTGATCAAATTATTCTAAGGACAAAAATAATAGTAAAAATCATTGGCCTATGAAGCCTACTGCTGTCCTTGGGCACTTGGTGCTTGCTCTGCCATGTAAAAGAAGAATTCTGTGCAGCGTTTTCAGAATTTTGCAGATTGGGATGTACAAGACCTGTGACTAAAAGGGATGACTTAAGAAGCATGGCTAAGTGATAAGCCCGGAGCCTGTCCTATGGCACTGAACATAACAACAACGATGGAATTCCTTTCAACTCACCATGGTGCCCCGAGTTGCAAAATAGAACAGAGCTCGATAGGGCTTCTATGGGTGTGACCTTCTAAAACCAGATAGCCAGGCCTTTCCTCCAAGGCATCTGTCAGCGAGTTCGAACCACCAATTTTAGGCTGTCAAGCACATAACCATTTGGCCACTCCGAGACTCCTGGTCCTATTCCATTGCACGCACGATTTCATGGGGACTCAGTCCTGTGTCTCTAACAATGTGGGGTGTGCCTATCTAATGCTTATGATCCATGTATCACCCCCTTTATTTGTGCATCTCAAAACCACTTCTTCAGAAGAGGGCATGCCTCAGCGGGGGACAGTGTTTTATTTAGGGGAGAGGGACAGGACCAAATAGTTCCTGCCATATGGCATTGTCTCACAGTCACCTCAAAGAAGAGTCACCCCTATGATGGTGATCGGTGTCAATGGGAATTCATACGCAGAGGAGACAGTGATGTGTCTGTCTCTGAGAAGGTGATTTCACTTCCGTTGGTGGGTGAAAAAGGAGGGGCAACCTGCCTTTGGGGGAATGCTTTAACATTACTTATATACATATTTAAAAAAACAACCTCATTGACATCTAGTCGATACCAATTCATAGTGACCAGGTGCGGGTAGGGCTGGCCATGAGAGTTTCCTTTATGGGCCTTGTCTCTCTCCTGAGGAGCAGCTGGAGGTGGCCAATGGCTGACCTCACAATTCTCCGGCCAATCACCATGCCACCAAGGTTTCTGACACTAATTATGTAGACCCCCCAGGGGAGCATCCTCCCAGTAATAGCTTGCTAATGACGCATTGTTGATGAGGTTTCTCTGCAGCCCTCAGTGTCCCCGGCTGCGTGTCAGGTGACCTGGATTTTAGATTCTGTCTTTTTGAGATGTACAGCATTCGTCAAAGACCACATCCGAATGATGTGATCTGGAAACCCCGCTAGGGGAGCCGAACTTTGCCTTAAACACCCCTGTTGGCATATGAAAGGAACGGAAACATGCAGCTGAAACGTACAGTGTGAGAAGTAGAGGACTACCCGGCCGACGTTGTGGATTTGGAAATCTGTGGACTTTGGTTCAAAGCTCTTGCTTTTGAGGTTGCCCCAAATTGGAAAATTACACAACCATGTACTTATTGTTCTAGTACGTTCTTTGCTTTTTGTGGCATGCCTTTGTCCCGCAGCCATAGTTTTGATTTAGTGAATGAGCGTTATTGGCATTCTTGCCTGTGTCTAAGCCTCTTCGCTTGCTGAAACAATGTTGAGTTGATTAAGGTTTTAACCTGCACAAGTGAGCATCCTATGTATTTTACCCTAAAAACTTTCTTATGTACGTATATTTGCATTTTCTCAACAATACTTTAAACTCTATACTATCGGCTAGATTAATGATACTATTATTAGAATTACCAAATGTTTCATAGAGGTTACTTGAATTATTTCTCAATAAGCTGACAATGCTGCCTCTCAAATGGACCAGAGATATATAAACTTTTAATATAAGATGGATTTGGAGCTTCCCCTGAATCCTAAGTCCTAATCTAAAACAATTTAGCTTCACTAAAGATGTGGGTGCTATAGGAAAACATGGAGAAGAAATCAGATGTGCCCAGCTATCAGAAAGAACAGTATCTGGGGTCTTAGGCTTGTCTTAATATAAGAAACCATCTAAGTGAGGTGTCAGCTAAGTCCTCATGGGAGTTGCCCACCAGCCCAGGTGATCCAAGGATTGTAAATAATAAAATCCAAAGTCAGATGTAGGGAGGGTTGTATTAAAGCTTAAATTCTGAGCACGTGGTTTGCAGAAGTCTAGGGATGACAGTGAAAGCCCAAAATCCATTGGCAGAGTCCCCACGGGGATACAGCCTCCGCTGAACTCCCTCAGACCATTAACTCATGATGGTAGTGGCCTGGAAAGTAGACTACTGTAGATGTAAATTAGGTTAAAAATGACAAGTGTCATTTGTTTTGCCCCATTTTTAATTTGTCCTACTTTCTATTGTATTGCATTTTCTCTTGGGTTGAGGGTTTTTCTGTGTCTTACTTGTTGCCGTCTGGGGAATTTTATTGTCTGATTTTATGTATATGAAAGCCAGCATAGGCAACCCATGTGGACAGTAAATAGATTAAAAATCCCTTAGGGTTATGGCAGGGGAGGCTCTGGGATATTGGGAAGCCAATCTAATGGGTACAAAATTTAAGAAAATCTTCTGAAATTGATTATGGTGATGATGACACAATTCTTTGTAATATATTTAAACCATTAAAGGGTATGGTACATGAACTATATGTCACTAAAGTTGCTATAACGGAGGAGAGGATTCAATTCTCGGGTAACAATAAAACTCCTATGGAAGAAACTGACTGTCTCTGAAAAATGCTAGCTGACCAGCCCCGTATACAGAACTAACTGAAGAAAGGGTTCAAAAAACTAAGAGAGCATGCAGTTTGATTTGTGCCGATGCATATGGAAACCATGAAATTCATCTGTTCTGCCTTGGGTGGTGCTCCAATCCCTGAAATGCTCAGTAATGTATGGACACTAATTTTTTTAATTACACGAGTGGAGCAAACAGTTGGGTGACAGGTGTGTGTAGTGACTAGTTCTGGAAAGATCCCCTGCCTGAATTCAATGTAATAATTACAGTCTTTTCTTAAGATAGAATCCTCCCTCCGGGGAATGGTGATTTAACTGTTCTGGTCCTAAACATACCACCATGGGCACTCAAGCCAACGAGTAGAGAGCTGGTGAATAGCCAAGGCCATTCTGATTGGGTTGCTACTCTTAGTTTCCCTGAAATCAGCACTTAGGGCCCCAGAAAACAACACGTTTTTGTCTGGAATGGCCCTCTTTGGAACAACACTTAACAAAACCTTGAAAATCGACTGAGGAAAGCATCAAATCACATTTCTGTCTTATTCCTGGTATTTCCAACAGAGCAACCTCTGAGGAAGTTGATATGAAAAATATTTCCAATGCATGTGATTCCAAATTTCAAATGAGAGGGAAATAAAGGGGTCGGAGGAAGTTTGCAAGGTGGCAAGGTCATTTATCTGCTCTGGGTTGATCAGCTGGAGACCAGTACGTTCTTGCCAGCTCCTGGTCGCCTCATACTTGCAGAGTAGAAGTGTGCTCCACTGGTCTTCAAGGCTTTGACCTTCCATAGCAGAGTGCCAGGCCTTTCTTCCTAGGTGCCTCTGGGTGGGTTCCACCACCACCATTTCAGATCTCAGTCCAGGAAAAGGCAGTCTGCACCACCCAACAACTCCTTTGTTCGAATAAACTCAACACAATACCCATAGCAAAGTTCAGAACACATAGGGCCACAGCCTACCGCTTCCCTCAAGGAATTCAAGCCCAGAATATTTGCAGATACAGAGCTTCGGCCATGGTGTTGTCCTCCTGTAAACCCCATTCCTTTAATACTCGTTATTTGAAAAGCATTGGCTACGCCGTGAAGCTCGGTGAGTTTGGAAGGTTGTGTGAGACCAGATTGTTCCTTGATTATTACAAGTTCAATAAGTTAATTTACAACCTATGTGTGGAAGTATAAAGTAGCGTATATGATTTGGATCATGGGGAAGGTGTTGGTATAGTTCAATAGGAAGATCCAAAATGCGGATTAAGAAGGTTATCCTTCAAGAATAACAAGCCCCTCCTCCTACAAGAAATCTGACATGCAGCCGACCATCATCATCATCATGGCTGGAACGTTTGAATTCATTGTCGAAGAGTTGGTATCAATCCATCTCATTGAGAAACTCCCTCATTTTCGCTTACCCTCTACTGTACTGAGCATGATGTCCCTTTGGAGCAACTGGTCTTTCTTGCTGAAGTGTCCGAATGTGGCTCCCACCTGACACAGAGCTAGGAGCTTCAGAGGCCCAGATAGATACACCAGGCATCAAACTAAACGAACTGCCATCGAGTTGATTCCAATTCATAGCAATCCTATAAGACAGGGTAGAACTACCGCACCCCCACCCCGGGGGTTTCTGAGACTGTATTTCTTCATGGGAATAGAAAGCCCCCTCTTTCTCCTGGGGTGAAAGAGCCATCAAACCAGGTCCCCCTAAATATAGTCTCTGCATGGTGAGTGACTCCAACTACCACACGGCCATCAATCTGTCTTCCAGCTTCAGTGTTTTAAAGGGGCTCCAAGAGGGCACAGTACTTCAAAGAAGTCATGTATCCAAAGGCCATGTTTTGAGGGCAGCCCCATGGGATCACCATTCTAACTCCACACCTGACATTCTGCATTGCCATGGGAACTGGCTTAATCTCTCTGTGTCTCAGTTTTCCAATGGATAGAGTGACTCTATTAATAACCACATTATTCTCTCAGGGACCTTGAAAAGAAACACTAAAGATAGTTTTAAATCTTCTTATAGCAAGACGGGTTAGAGGGCCCATTGAGGCATCTTCTGCCTTGAATTATTTTTTTTTGTAAAATTATAAGCATATAATCCATTTATCAGCTAAAAATAAGAATAGCTACAATTGATTAAGCCCCTATTGGCATAGAGATTACGTGTCAGGGTGCTAACTGCAAAGTCAGCGGTTCAAAACCACCAAGCAGCTCCAGGGGAGAAAGTCTCCCATATGGCTTTGTTCTCTTGGAAACTCACAGGGGCAGTTCTGCCTTCTCCTAGAGGGCTGCTTTGAGTTGGCCTCGACTCAATGGCAGTGCGTTTGGTTTAGGTCTGTCTAGTTGAGTCTCCCTGGTGTTGTAGTGGGTGTGTTAGGTTGCTGACCAGTAGCTCAGCAGTTCCAAACTGCCAGCCACTCCAAGGGAGAAAGATGAAGCTTTCTATGACAGTCTCAGAAAGCCTCCAGGGCAGTTCTGCTCCGTCTTAGAAGGTCACCTATGAGTCAAAAAATCGACTTGATGGTAGGGAGAGATTGCTAGTAAATGGGGTACTTTTAAAGATTCTCACAACCACACAGTTACATTAGCTATTCTCGTTAGTTGCAGTCGAGTTGGCTCCGACTTGGCGATCTCGTGTCCAGCATACACACAAAACATCGCCTGGTCCTCTGCCAAATACCATGGCATTTTCTAGTAACTGGCCTCTTCTGATGGCATGCCCAAAGCAAGAGAGCCAGTGTCTCACTAGCCTCGCTTCTAAGGAGCATTCTATTCTGGTTCTATCGCTTTCAAGGCGGATTCCTTCCTTCTTTTAGCAGTCTTTGATATAGTTGATACTCTTTGCCAATAGCACACTTCAAATACATCGAGTCTTCTTATGTTTTCCTTTTATTGTCCATTTTTTGTAGATGAGGTAATAGAAAAGACCATGGTTTGGGTCAGACAATCACCTACTTTTTACATATCAGCAAACTGAAAGTCAAATGATGTCAAACGCACACAGCTTGTCATGGTGTGCACAGGGTCCCAACCCAGGTCTATAGATTTTGACTCTTAGTGACCCTGTGTGGTAGAGTAGAACTGTCCCACAGGGCTTACTAGGCTGTAATTTTGAGAAGCAGATCACTAGGGGTGACTTCTCCACATAGTCCCTGGGTGGATTCAAACTGCCAAACATTCAGCTAGCAGCTGAGTGTTGCCTGTTGCACCATCACAGTGCCTTTCCACAGGATCTAGTACAGCGGTTCTCAACCTGTGGGTCATGACCCCTTTGGTGGTCTAACGACCTTTTCACAGGGGTCGTCGATTCATAACAGTAGCAAAATGACTGTGATGAAGTAGCAACGAAAATAATTTTATGGTTGGGAGGTCACCACAGAATGAGGAACTATTAGGAAGGGTGAAAACCACTGATCTAGTAGATCACAAGTAGCTCGATCCTGATTGGTAGAACAGGCTCATCAAAGAAGTCCATTCCTTAGTCTGGGGCCAAGATTATTTCATCTCAATGCAACAATATCGATGATGTCATTCCAATCAGAAAGACTGACTGGGGACTGAATGTATCTTCGGTTAGTAACAATGTTTCAAAAAACAAAATTATTACTTAATATAAAATATATATGAGTCAGGATGTTTGTGTTAATTGCAGTATTGTAACGATACAAAAAGAACAGAAAAAGAAACTTGATGCTCATTAATAAAGCAATCAATTATAGCTTATGATAATAGACCATCACTGTTATTATCAGATGCTGAGTAATGCCTGCCGCATGGTGACCCCCATGCAAATAGGATTCAACTATAGAAAAGACCAGATGCACTTCAAGATACGTTATAGAGTGAAATAAGTCGTAGAACATCACATACTAATATCATAAAGATATTGTATGCCTATAGTTCAATTTAGGGTAAGGAGATGCAGAGTCAGCTCAGTACTGTTGAGTCAGTTCTGACTCATGGCAGCTCTGTAGGGCTGAGTCAGAATTTCAGAGCTGAATTCCTCAGACTGCTAATCTAACAAGATATGTAGTTCAAAATCACCAGCCAGCCACTCCATGGGGGAAAAGATGAGGCTTCTTGCTCCCATAAAGATTTACGGTCTTGGAAATCCAAAGGGGCCATTCTATTCTGTCCTAAAGGGTTGCTATAGGTCAGAATTGACTCACAAGCTGTGAAGGTTTTGTTTGTTTGTTTTGTTGAGTTATGTTTGGGTTTGTTGTTGTTTTTTTAACTTTCCAGGGTTTCCAAAGCTCTAAGTCTTCACAGAGTAGACTGCCTCAACTTTCTCTCCCCAAGCAGCTGATGGGTTACAAACTACCAACCTTTCTTTCAGTGGCCCAACACTTAAACCACTGCACCACCAGGGCTCCTTCTTCAAATGGTTAGACATATGCATATTCTCTGCATACCTTCAAAGTATATGAATGGAAATATAAATGGGGGATGACAACCCAAACTTCCAACAGTACGGACAGCCAAGACATGGGAAAGGATGGGGGCAGGTAAATGGGATTTCTCACCTTTCACCCTAAACTTTTGTCTGGTGTGAATTTAGACAGCGAACAGCCATGCTTTTGTATTTCCCTACCTCCCCTAACTAATGCAAGGGCGATTTGTATTTCCAAATTTTCCTTGGGCTCACTAAGCAAACAAAAAAGACAGAAGTCCTTGGTAGTGAAATCCATGTGACCTGCTTGTGTAGACTGGACCTTGTCCTGCCCGTACATAACACACACAGCTCGACCTGGGCCTGGTCCCGGTCTCGAAGCCTTCATAAAGAGAGCTCTGTTTCTCATTGCCAGAAATCCATGCCATGCAATGACTCTTCTGCAACCTCATAAGGCTGCAAGCTGGTAGCTAAACCATGCCCATAACTTGGGACGACCAAGATGAAGACCCTGCAGGAACCCTGGCACCTAGCTGACACTTGGATGTAGGCCCACTCCTAATTGGAAGCAGGTGCGCCTGAAAGTGGAGCTGCAGTGAGCTTGTCCAGTGAGGAACCCAACCAGCTCCAGCATTCCTTCCCAAGGAAACAGAGAGAGGCTTTGCTCCATCAATGTTGGCATGGTATCGCTCACTGCCTGCCCAATTCCACTGACTGGCAGAACAGCTCAGGCCATACTCTGAGCCCAGAAGCCCATCATGTGTGACTTGGTATGTCACACCCCAAGATCTCTGCTAACTGTTAACAATCCATCCTGCTACCAATGAGATGTGGTGTCCACAGGCCTTGTGCACAGTGCTTCTTGGGACAGGCCAGTGTGATTATCTCAGAAGGACTTCTGAGGGTGTAGTGGGTTTTGCATGGGACTACTAACACTAAGGTCAGTAGTTCAAACTGACCAGCTGTTCTTTGGGAGAAAGATGAGGCTTATCCTCCCATCCGGGTTTATGGCCTAGGAAATACTATCTAGGGTCACTATAAGTCAGGACGACTGATGGCAGTGGGTTGGTTTGGGGGAGTGTCTCTCCAAAAATCAAATGTTAGATTAGAGGCAAGATTTTTATGCCACATTTCTTGGTTTTTACTGAGAAATCTTTGCTGAATCAACCTCTCTCTCGATCTAAGTTTTGACAGGAACTAGATAAATGCAAATGTTAAGTTTTGAATAGAACTAGGCAAATTCAAATATTAATAGTAAGTAGGAAGGGATAAAAAACGTGGGAGGGTTTTGGGAGACAGAAAACTGAACGAAGCAGGAAGAAGTTGAAGGAAAGCTAGACAGTTTCGCTGAGACCCAGCTCTCCTTGTTGATGGGACGATGCTAGGAATGAGCTTCACTCTGAGCCTTTCTCCCTCTCTGACAAGACAAAGAGGAGGCGGCTAGAAGAAGTGGGTATCACAGGCATCCGATAAGTGTGTGGTAATCAAACCCAGACAAGCACACCAAGCTCATCCCCAAATGTAGAGTGACAGCAGGTGAAGCTCCAATGGGGCTCTTATTCAGCAAAAAGTAGAAAACTGAGAAACAGAAAACCTGCCCGACCAAACACACTAAAGGAAATTCTTAAAAGCCATACACATAAAGGTACGCCGGCTTCTTACTTGTTCTCAGGATGCGCCTTTTCAACAACTTCAATTTTAGAGTTTTTCTAAAAGCAGCTTTTTAAGAGAGTGCGGAAAAGGAGAAGGAGGAAGAGGAGGAGAAGGAAAAGAAACATCCTTTGGAGTTTTTCCTTGGTTGGTACCATAAGCAAGAGGCTGTCTACTCGGAACAGGAGGTGTGGCCAGTGGGGCTTGAATTGGTGAGGCTGGCTTCTCCAGGCAAGAGTCCATCTGTGATAGTTACATAATCAACTTGAAACAATGGATTAAAAGTGAAGGGGTGGAGTTTAGCCTGTCAATCAGGTCACAGCTTGATGACCTCATTTGTAGGCATGAAGGAGA
Organism: Tenrec ecaudatus; assembly: GCF_050624435.1. NCBI lineage: Eukaryota > Metazoa > Chordata > Mammalia > Afrosoricida > Tenrecidae > Tenrec > Tenrec ecaudatus. Next base: position 16,124,827 of record NC_134542.1, on the reverse strand, counting down.
TAAATAGCTCCTTGGAGGCCAGATACACTCTCTGTTTCCCCTTCCTGTTGACAAGCCACATGATGCTACATTGATGCAGCCAGGGCCCTGAAGCTGGAGGAGCCATGTAGAGACACACACCAGTTCTGAGATGCTTCCACCACCACTGGATCCATAAGACTTTCCACCCACTGGCCTTTGATCTTCCTTCATTCGACATCATTCCATATGATGTGTGAGTCTGAAGAGGAACTTATAGACTGGTATCGAACATGTGGGATATTATTGGACCTATAGACTTGATATAGACTAGGCTGAGATGTTTGCTTAATCAACAATCACTCTGATATAAAGCTCTTTCTTATACACAGATGAGTGTCTATGAATTTGTTTCTATCATCTACCCGGACTAACACACCATCAGCGCTCTCCTTCCTCAACCTATACCTTCCGTGGCTTCCAGCAGCATGTGCGTCCTACAAAGACTTTTCCCTGTCTCCATCTTTCCCCTCCCTGAAGACTTAGACTTGATTTCCCCAACAAACCCAAAGTGTGTTGCACAAAGTCTGCCAGCACTCATCCCCTGGAGCCACTCCTGCTCACACGGGCTTTCACTATAGATAGAGTTCCCGAGTGGTGCCCACTGATATGCTCTCACCTACTAACCATAAAGGTCGGCAGTTTGGTCTCCCAGAGGCACATCGGAAGGAAGGCCTGGAAATCTACTGCCAAAAGATCGGAGTCTATGTAGCACGATTCTACCTTGAGATGCATGAGGTCCTCCTGGGTTGCTGTCAGGCTGATGGCAATTGTCTTATTAATCTCTGTAGATGATGTCCAGTGTTCAACACCCGCTCTGAATGTTCACGTGCTAAAATCCTGGTCAACAGATGAAGCATGATGTAAACAAATTGTTGATGATGTTGAGTCGGTGGGAATGATTTAGTCCTGTCACTTGCTGTTTATGATCGATTATCTGACTCTTCCACTGGAAGGTAAGTTTTATGTATCCACAGAGGGTGCCTGGAACATCACCAGATGAGCTACTCCAAACTGGTATTCCCCAATGTACAGCATGAGATATGGTAAACTCTACTCCCAACCCTCTGTTTTGCTTTATTTTGTACATCTTATCATTAGTAGTAAGTACTACATAGAATGCTGCAATATATAATTTGCTGATGTTATCATTCTCAGATGCTTATATGTAATGTTTCCAATCCCCAAAGACAGATAGAGACTGGATTTATAACAAAAGGCGATCATAGTAAAAAAATAAATAATGCACTTTAAAAGAGATGTCAGACTTAGGTCAGAATCAATTTACAGTGGAGTCATCGGACTGGAATCTCATCATACCTGTAAATGACTCGCTCATCCATTGAGATGTGCTTTAAGTGCAAAATACACACATTCTCCAAAGGCTTCAGTTCTTTTAAAAAAAAGCAAACCAGACATTAATATTCTGATACTGGCTACATATTGAAGTAATAACATCTTGGATTATGTGTTAGGGTTCTCTAGAGAAACAAAGCCAGGACACAAATAATTACATATATATATTTATATAGGCAGATAACATAAGAAATAAACAGTTAACTAATCTATAAAGCAGTACAAATGGCTCAGTGCAACTCACTTCCATGAGACAGATAGTACACCGGCAGTCCTTCAGGTCTTAAGGGCCGTGGGGTTTTCCTCCGTGGAGCAATTCAGGCTATCCGGCCACAGGCAGAAAACAGCAAGCAGGTCACCAACAGTCAGCCAGATAACAGGGTCTGACAGCCCAGTTCAAGAGGTGAAACTTCCAGTAACTTGGCGAAGCAGGTCTTGAAGGAACCTCAAGTTACAGCAACACAGTCCGCGAGTCAGGTGTCCCACAGGTAGTGTAGCTTGCAAATGGAGGCACAGAACAAACAAGGCAGCCGCACACTGGTCCGATGATCAAAGAGAAGAGAGAAAGACGCGAGGCTCGCCAAGCCATTTATCTCCTGGCCCTTCAACCAATCTCACATGCGTTCATTGGCCATGTTGGCATAACAAACCTACCTATCACAGATAAGTAGGGTTAAACTGTTGTTAGTGGTGATTGAGTGGGCCCAGGCTCATGCTGCCTTTAGGTAGCACAGATGGAAACACTGCGGGGTCCTGCGCCACCTGCATGATGTTGGTATGGTTGAGGCCAGGGTGGTGGTTATTGTGTCACGCCATCTCATCGAGGTTTCCCTCTTTTTCTCTGACCTTCTACTTTACCAAACAGGATGCCCTTTGATTGGGCTTTGCTGGTCTTTGCTGATCATGAGGCTAAATAATTATTCAAATTAATTCATTCAGCCTACTTTTAATGTCGCTAATTTACATGTCTAATTACATCTGTGGCTCACATTCTATTTTGGTTGGATATCGTTGGCCTAGACCAGGAGTTGTCAAACTTTTGAAACGGAAGAAACCATCCTGTCCCTCACAACCTTTTAAAAATTATCTGAAAGCCAGAAATGTGTTTTTACAAACCAATGAAATCAGCATTATCTGAATAATATCCTTCAAGTGAAACTACGATAGTTTCATTTTCATTTTGAATTTTACTCCAGAGCCACGTGTGCGAACCAAAAGGGTCACACAGGGCTCAGGAGCAACAGTTTGCCAACCCAGACCTAGACCATCGATTCCCAAACTAATCCGGCCTGCCATGCCCGCTTCAGAAAAGAAAAAGAAATAAAATTCATTACCCCCCTGGCAATTAGAAACCTTTGTACCCAAGCCCACAATTCAAGGATAAAGTATGGGTATCCATTTTTCCAGCACCCCCACCCCACCCGGTGGATTGTTCCAGCACCTCTTAAGCGGTGGTATCACCTACTTTGAGAAACACTGGCTAGACTATTGGTTGAAGGCATCCAAAATTTATTGAATACATGCGTGGACTTTTAGAAGTGTATGGCGGGGGTGGGTGGAGTTAAAAGATAATAGAATCTTTCCATGAGCTTTTGAAGCCCCCCTGAGCAACTAGGCTTTCCACTCCCACATACAAGTACAGTCTGAGAATCCCAGAAGAGGTGGCTCTGACTCCGCGTTGACTCCATGGCGGTGAGTGGATCTGGGGAGACGGTGGCTTCCTGGGTCTACGGTTCAAACTTGCTCGGCCCCTTTTATGCCCGTACTCACAGCACACACAGCAAATGTCGCTTTTTATTTTTACTTGGTAAAGAAATGATTTTAAAATATCTATCCCGCAGGACTGGGGAAGAATAACTGTACTGCCCAGACTTATCAAACCACCCAAAGAAAAGTTATTTTCATGTAAAGTCTGTCCCTACTTGAAGATGGAGAGACGCAGTGTAATTGAATAATCCCCTAATTATGAAGACAGTCCTATTATCAGAACATGTAAACACAGAACAACGACTGTGAAAAGTGATTAGATTAATGCTCCCAAGCTACAACCATTATCAATCTTTCACAGCCAGACGGCAGAAAAGGAAGGGTCTGCCAACATTTTGATGGGAAATAGATTTCTTTGACAGCTGCGAGAAAACCCGGTCACCTGATGGTTTTGCGTTACAATTCTGGCTTTTCTGAAGTGTTTCTCCTTTGTGGCAATTAACCATTTACTAGGAGACAGTATATATTTTTTTTCCGTGTCAAGGAGACATTGAGTTCAAATGGGAAATAATATAAATCAAAAGAAGGTCCAATCCGTTCAATAAGTCCCAAGCCAGCAAGCAGGAAAACCATGGCCTTTGCTGGCCAATGACTTCCTGAAGGCCTGCCTACAATCACCATGTCCCCAACTCTCGCTGCCACCCGTACAGCCAAAGCGCCTAAACTTGGTGAACCAAAATCCACGATTTTCCTCTCTACCAAAGAACAATGTGTTTAACTATAAACCAGAAGGTATATAAAAAGTTATCTAATTTGAAATTCGATGAAAACTTCATAGAGGTAAAGGAAATGAGGCTATCAAATCCGTTTTGTGCCCCAAATTGAACCGAAGGAAATCCATTCTTAAGCAGGGATGCATTCAAGTATCCTTCAAATGTGCCTTGTAGATGACAGCATAGGTTTTTGATGGGAGACTTCACTTTTCCCCCCGACAAAAACAAATGCCAGCAATTATTAAATGTTTGTATGAAGCAGCGGTTCTAACTGGGAGGACGGTTGCCCCTCCGAGACATAGGACAATGTCTGGAGACCTTTTTTTTAATCCTGTGGGAGTGGAAAACTACTGGTGTCTAGAGAGTCAACGTCAGAGATGCTGCCCAACATCCCACAAGGCACGGGGCAGCCTGCCCACAGCAGAGGACCAGTTGGCCCAAAATACCACCAATGCCGCTGTTGAGAAATAACGTGCTCAAAGAACAGATGTCCACAAAATGCGTCAGGAATTTTCGAAGTGCTCTGAGCTTCATTTGAAGATCAAAGGAAGTTGGACACAGTCTTGATGGAGCACCGTAGCCACTACTGGGTTCTTGTGGGGTACCGCTGAGTCAAAGCCAACTAAGAATGCTGCTATCTTAAGAGCGTAAGACGGTAGAAATGCTGCCCGCGCAGTGAGTGGGGCAACTCGTTATAAAAATAGGTAGAAATAAACTGTAAAAGAAGTTGACAAGTATAGACCAAAGGAAAGAGTAATTCTAACAAAGAGGTCACTATAACTGAGACAGTTAATAAAGGCGAACAACGGTCCCTGGTGAACTTTGCTCCACCTCTGTTGACTGACTGCGTGCCTGATATCTACGAGGTTTGCACTAGCTACTCAGAGGATATAAAGGAAGAAAAGCCTGTTACTGTCATCAGTAAGTTTACCCTGGAGCTGAAATGAGGATAGCCCTACAAGAAACGTCTTCTTTCAAGAAAATCTGGGAGGCACTGCACCATAGAAAATAAGAATCTAGGCTTTAGACTCATCAAAGGACAACCCAGGATTTGAGTCAAGACATACCCGGGGGCAAGCCTCTTAATCCCTCTGAGCCTCAGATTTCTCGTCTATAAAATGGGGCTAATAACACCCACCCGGTGGGGTGGCTGTGAGGATTATGTGCGATTCTGTACGTAAATTGTGGAGGATGGTACCTGTGGCACAGCTGTTACTCAATAAATGCCAGGTGCCTTGCTTCTTCATTCCCCTAATGTAGTTCTCTTCTGAACGGCCCCTAGCTGGCCATTGTTAGAGGAGGTTTCTTAAGAGATGGTTTGGAAATCTTTGTTTTCTCAGAGATAGCTAATTCACAACAAACAAGCAAGCAGCAAAATACCTTATGTCCAAAAAAATGATTCGAAAGGAAAGCAGAAGCAGAGGAAGTTGGAAGTCTGGTTTCAACAATACTGATGACAAACCTTGGAAGACAGAAGTCTGTTGATGTTGGAACCTTCCCAGGCGAATAGGACATTACTCAAGAACACAATATAATTTATTTCAACAGAATTAGACACGTCCTGGAATTTGAGAAAGAACTTGATATCTATAGCTAAGTGGAAATCAAGAACTGGCTGCAGATGTTCTCAGCTCAAAATTTATTTGTAAAACTCATATAGGGTCTAGTTTATGGCTCCCAAATGCTGAAAGGGTTTGCATCATTTGATGATGGTGGGTTTTAAAAAATATCTTTGTTTCTGTACATTTTAATTTGTTATCATCCTATGAAATAAATATGAGGGGACTTCAAAATATTTAAGAAAAAAATGGATTAAAAAGGTGTCAGAATTCCTCCACAGACGTTTTAAAGTCCTCTTGTAAGGCAGGTGTTAGTGTTTCCATTCTGTTGATGAGTAAATGGAAATTATGAAGTTAAAAATATTTTGCAAGGGCTTTACCATGGACTGGTGGTGAAATTGGCCCTTAGGCCCTGAGTCTTCTCTCTTCAACCTTTTTTTCCACAATATACCTTTGCACTCTTATTTTCCCCCTACATAATTCAACTTAATGAGTATTTTTAAACATCAAGTCAACAATGGTAAGTGTTCTAATCTTTGCCTCAAAGACCTATAATATATATACACTGATGATTATATATAATATCCCTAATGATATATATCTCATTGTATACAGTATATACATAATTATAGCATGTTATACAACAATATGACATAAGAAAAGTACAAAAATAATGTGCTCTGGGAATGAAAAGGAGGGAGAGATCCTACCAGGGAGAAGAATCAGGAAAGACTGGAGGTGGCTTTGGAAAATGAACACTGATGAGTGAACGCATTTCGACAAAAGGGGACTCAGAGAAAGAGAAATACAGGGTGGGGGGGGTGAGAGAATAAAATACGTGATGGTATTTTCAGAGACTCAAAACGAAAAAAGTAATAAATAAACAATTCAGTGCCATCAGGTAGATTCCAACTCATGGCAAGCCTCCCAGCTGGCGCCAGGCGCCCCTCTGGGTCACTGGGGTTGCTAGAGCAGAACTGCTGATGGTTTCACACACCCCAACATAGAGCCCACTTTGCCCCCAGCACTCCCTTTACGGTCACAGCGGGGGGGGGGAAGCCAACAGAAGTATAGAGTCCAGGATATCCAGCAGTTGAAGGCTAACTGGCAAAGGCAGATTCCTGCCAGATTGTAGAAGCACTGGGACGCCAAAATGAGGAGTTTCAACTTAATTTTGCCAACAATGTGGAGACTTTGCAAAGTGGGATGAGATCAATTTGAATTTCTAACAAGAATCTTACCAGTAAATCAGCCTTGCCTTCATTCGCTCTTAAAATCTGCATGTAGCTCTCTTAGGTATTGTTCACCCTTGCCAGTCACTAAACCTCTCGAGCATAGAAATCACATCTTCTGCAGGTTTATCTTTCGCTGGCAAGATGACGCTGACTCCCAAGCAGTTTGTCTGAAAGCAGTCACGCTCGCCATCAAGATGTATCAATAGTCATTGGAGACCGGGATGCAGAGGTTGGAAACATTTAGGAACAACATATGACCTTGGTGGTAGAAATAAAGCTAGAGATCACTTGATGGAATTTTGTAAGACCAATGACTCGCTCATTGAAATGCCCCTTTCAACTATAGAAATGGCCATTGTACACACGAGCCTCAGTCAATGGAGCACACAGATGACGTGGATTTCATCTGTGGGAAGAGACGGTGAAGAAGCTCATGATCAGCAGCAAAAACAAAGCAAAAGACTATCTGTGGAACAGACCATCAATCGCCCATATTTAAGTTGAAGTAGAAGTTGAATAAAATGAAAACAAGTCTACAAGAGTCTACACACAGCATTTAGTCTCTCCCACCTGTATTTCAAGAGCAGATTTGATGCACATTAATCAGAGAAGACCTGATGAGCTGTGGGATGACATCACTGACATCCTACATGAGATGAAGCAGGCAGGGTGCAGGGTAGCAACGATGAAACATATAACTTTCCTCTAGTTCTTGAATGCTTCCTCCCCCACACTATCATGATCCCAATACTACCTTGCAAATCTGGCTAGACCAGAGGATGTACATTGGTACAGATAGCAACTGGAAACACAGGGAATCCAGGACAGATGACTCCTCCAGAACCAGTGATGAGAGTGGTGATGCCTGGGGGGTGGAGAGAATGTGGGATAGAAAGGGGGAACTGATTACAGGAATCTACGTATAGCCTCCTCCCTGGGGGAGGGAAAGCAGAGAAGAAGGCAGGGGGAGATGTCAGACAGTGTAATATATGACAAAATAATAATAATATATGAATGATGAAGGGTTCGTGGGGTGGGGGAGAGTGGCTAGGGAGGGGGGAAATGAGCAGCCGATATTAAGGGCTCAAGTAAAAGGCAAATGTTTTGAGAATGATGATGGCAACAAATGTACATATGTTCTTGACATAATGGATGTGTGTATGGATTGTGATAAGAATTGTATGAGCCCCCAATAAAATGATTATTTTAAAAACAAAACCAAAAAAAAGCCAAAAGAGAGAGAGAGAGGGAGAAGGAGGAGGAGGAGGAGGAAAACGATGCCAGGAAAGACTGTGAAACTTGCTTTTGAATGTAGAGGAGCTCACGTAAAAGGAAAAACGATGAAGTCAAACAGCTAAACAGAAAACTTCAAAGGGCAGTGCAAAAAGTTAAAATAAAGTGTTATAATGAAATGGGTAAAAGCCTGGAGTTTTTGTTTAAAAAAAAAAGGAAAAACATGCTCAGCATAATTCAAACTGAAATAACTGAAGAAAAATTCAAGTCTCATGTTCCAATATTGAAGAACACTACGGGCAAACGATTAAACAATATGAGAAACATCAAAAGAAGATGGAGGTAATACAGAGTCACTGCGCCAAAGAGAACTGACTGGCAAACAACCACTGAAGATGGAGCATGTGATCGAAAGCCAGTAACAGCGAAGGAAGAAGTTCAGTCTTCACTGAAGGCATTAGCAAGAAACAAGGTTTCCAAAATCTGAAGACCGATTGGAAGGGCCCATTCATCTGTGCAAAGCAATTGAGAAGACAGCTACCTGGCCAGTCAACTGGAAGAGATCCTTAATTATAGCTGTTCCAAGAAAGGTGATCCAACAGAATGCAGGAATTATAAAGCAACATCATTAATATCACACACAAGTCAAGTTGTGTTTATGTTAATTCAAAAACTACTGCAGCAGTACATCCACAGGAAGCTGACAGAAATTCAAGCATAATTCAGAAGACAAGGCAGAAGGGATATTATTGTTGATGTCAGATGGATCTTGGTCAAAAGCAGAGAACACCAGAAAGAAGTTCACTTTAGTTTTATTGACTCTGCGGGGACTATAACACACAATGGGTGGCATTTCAAAGAATGAGAACTCTGGAACATTTCATTGCACTCATGTGGAACCTCTCCATGGACCAAGAGGCAGTCAGTTGTTCAAACAGATCCAGGGAATACTGAGTGGTTTAAGATCAAGAAAGATGGACATCAGGGTTTTATCCTTCACCACATCTACTTAACCTGTATCCTAAGCAAATCATCAGAGAAGCTGGATTATATGAAGAAGAACTCAGCATCAGGATTGGAGGAAGACTTGGGATATGCAGATAACACAATCTTGCTTCGTATAGTCAAGGAGACATGAAAAAGAGGAAGACCTGTGGGAAACAGAAAGATTTCTCCCAAGTCGTCTCCCCCAAATATACTTTAGACTTAGGACACTGCTTGTAACTAATGGTAAATGATTATCAAGTTATCTCCCTGAAGACTCCAGCCATCCAGAGCAAGCAGACACCATTGTCCCTCCCACAATAGGTAGGGCTCACTCCCTGCTGTTAAGGACAATGGGCTACTTCTCCCTAAAAGCTTGAAGCCATCAGTCTGGTCCCTGTAGGTGGGGTTTACACCCTAGTGATAATGGTTCCTACAGAGAGCCAGAGAACAGGTCAAACCTGCTCAGTGACATCCAAAGTTCGGCTGCCATCCTGAATCTAGGATCCGCCCATCTTGTCACATGTGTGCCCCCAATCCCTCCCCTTCCTATTGTGTGTATATCCCTAGATTGTCCCCCTCTCTTTGCTGTATAACCTATAGTGCAACCACTTCCTGTGACCTATGTCTTTACCTGTAATTAGTGGGCTTGCACGCCCCACCCCAGATATATAAGCCTTGGTTAGTAATAAAGAGCTCTCCAGGCTCTTCCTATCCGGTTCCCCCACCCCACCCCCCACTCCCGTCCTTGCTCCCCTCTTCTCTTTCCCCTTATTCTCCTTCCCTTCCCCCTCTCCTGCCCTCCCATCTCCCATCTCCACGTGGACTACCAAGTGGGCCCAAGGCGAGGATGCTATGAAATGTGTCTGACTCCATTATTTCAATCTCCTCTATCTCTCATGCTCTGTATGACTTTATTATAATCTCTCTATATAGAGAGAGAGACATATAGATTTAATATATATTTATTTGTTTACATATTTAATATATAATTATATAGTTTATAATTATATATTTAATATAGATTTATATCAATATATAGATATATTTAATATAATATATATTTAAACCATACAATTGCACCTACCGAACCCATGATTAGTTGTGGGGTCTGGCCTTTCCCCCACAAATGCCCTCAATGAGATGGATTGACATAACGGGTGAAACAATGGGCTCAAGCTTAGGAACAATTGTGAGGCTGGTGCAGGACCCGGCAGTGTTTCATTCTGTTGTGCAGAGGGTTGCTGCTCTAGGTCAGAACAGACTCGAAGGCACCTAACAACACCACCACCAACATGAAGCACTTGCTGATGAAGATCAAGAACTGCCGTCTTCAGTACAGATGACTATTCAATGTAAAGAAAACCAAAATTCTCACCAGCGGACCAAGAGATATCACGCTGAACAGAGAAAAGATGTAAACTGTTCTCACCATGCTTAGACCCACAGTCGAGCTCATGGAGGGTGCAGGCAAGAAATAAAATAGCACTGCCTTTGGACAGCCCGCTGCCCAAGACCTCTTGAAGGTGTTGACCAGCGAGGATGTCATGTTGAAGAGTAAGATGCGCCTAAGCCACAGTACTATCAGTCTTCTCATACGCATGTGAAAACTATACAATGAATAAGCAAAACTGTGGTCGAATTCATATATTTTAATTATGGTTTCGGTAAAGAACATTAAAAATACCATGAACTGTCACAGAACAAACAAATCTGTCGTGGAGCAAGTACTGCCAGACAGTACCTTAGAAGTGAGGATGTATGACAAAATAATAATAGTTTCTAAATTATCAAGGGTTCATGGAGGAATGGGGAACAGGAAGAGAGGGGAAAAATGAAGATCAAACACTAGGGGCTCAAGTAGAAAGCAAATGTTTTGAGAATGATGAGGGAAACAAATTACAAAAGTGCTTGACACAATGAATGTATGTGTGGATTGCGATAAGAGTTGTACAAGCCCCCAATAAAATGATTTAATTTTTTTTTTAAGTGAGGATGGTGAGACTTCATCTCTGGATACGTTATCAGGAGAGATCAGTCTCTAGAAAAGGACATTGTGCCTGATTGAGTAGGTCAGTGAAAGAGAGGAAGGCCCTCAATGAGATGAATTGACACAATGGTGGCAATAATGGGCTCAAACATACAATTGGGAGGACAGCACGGGACCGGGCAGTGCTTGGTTCTATTAAGCATCGGGTCTGCGGGAGTCAGAACCAATTTGGTGGTACAACAACTCACACAGTAGGCACGCATTGAAAGCTTTTGGAATGAATTATTTCAAAAATGAGTTGAAATAATGAAGGAGCAAATGAGCCACCGAGTGACCGTGGGAATTAAGTGAATGCATATAGGAATAATATGGAAGGAAACCGGGTGTGTTTGACCTAGACTGATGGAACAGGAAGCAATGGAGGGGGGGAAGGTCTTTGAGGTGTTGCTTCAGGTAACTTAGAAAATGACAAGGATGGGAAAAACGGGAAACCGAGAAGCAGCTGAGTTGGGGTAGGTGAGAATGAGAGTGGCATGTATGAACAGTGTCTCACATAGAGTCAGAGGGGAAGGCCATCGGTCCTTTGACATTTTTCTGCAGCTATCACCGCCTGTGGAAGAGGTTTCGGCAGAAACACGGAAGGATTAGTGTGTGTACCCACGTATTCGGTCAATGAAGGTCAAGCATGGTTGTCTACAAGGTGTAGTTCAATGCAAAGTGGAGGTTTTAAAACTTATGATAATTAATTAATTACCTGTGCCAATAATGAAACCTGGAGAACACTCAATAGTAGGTTACAAACTCAGGAAATCGGTGTCACTCTGTACAATCCCAGTTCTTTGAAGAGCTCGGAGGCGAGCAGCTTTGAGAATGATGAGGGCAACGAATGTGCAGATGTGCTTTACACAATTGATGCATGTATGGATTGTGATAGGAGTTGTACGAGCCCCTAAAAAATGTTAAAAAATAAAAAAAAGAATGGTCTGCGAATGACAGAATTTGTAACTTGGAATAATTACATGTCAAATGGTCAAAGTGATGTAACCATGCTGATCAACGTAACAGCATTGGAACCAATCTCAATAAAACCCACCTGAGGGGTAAAACTTGTTTGGTCACATTGAAATGTCCTTAAATCACGATACCTTGAAGACGGTGATTTATCACGTGGAAACAAGGTAAGTCAACAAATATCTGGCCAACAAATACTACTGAGGCGCCTCTTCTGTGGCCAACGCCACAGATCCCTTCCTGGTCTGTGGTTGTTGCTCTTAGACTGTGGCTGACCCATGGCCATGCCGTGCACAGCAGACTAGAACCTGGTCCGGTTCACCATCGTTGGTATAGCAAAGTCTACCAGCGTTTAGTGTTTGGTGTTTTAGTACCTGCTGACCTAGACGGCTCACCTTCTTTTGTAATTCATAGGGTTTTCATTAGCTAATTTTCCCAAGTAGATCAACAGGCTGCAGTACTGCCCATATTGTCTGTTGAAAAATGCCTATCCTACTTCTCAATGGTTATTTGACCTAAGACGGGCTCTTTGTCCCAATAAAGAGGCTGATCATCATCACCATTTATTCCTTAACACTTAGAACTTTCATGAAAGGTCTAATCAAGGAGACACCAGATGTCATAGCTTCCTAATTGCTGTAGATAATCATCGTGTGCTTGGAGGCAGGGGACGTGCATGTGAAACATTTGCCGGGGGCCTGGTTCCCAGGCAAGAGCAGGAGAACAGCTGTCTCACTTGACTTTAAGCTCTTATGGTTAAGAGGATATGCTATTACCAAATCAGATTAGATGAATTACCTTTTAAAATAAAAGTTGTTCTTCTGTAGTTACACAAAGCAAATGCTTAGTTTTAATCAAGCCAAGTGCTGGGGACAGAAAGAACCTCTCTCAATTTGAAATGTGTGTGTGAAAGGGATGGGGAGAGAGGAGAAATGTATGTGTGTCTGCAGTAGAAAAGAGGAAAAACAAAAGTCTCACACCCAAACAGTACTTTTTTTAAAAATCATTTTATTGGGGGCTCGTACAACTCCTATCACAATCCATACATACATCAATTGTGTAAAGCACATTTGTATATTCATTGCCCTCATCATTCTCAAAACTTTTGCTTTCCACCCAAGCCCCTGGCATCAGGTCCTCATTTTTCCCCTCCCTCCCCACTTCCCCCTCCCTCATGAACCCTTGATAATTTATAAATTATTATTTTGTCATATCTTGCTCTGTCCCATGTCTCCCTTTCCCCACTTTTCTGTTGTATGTCCCCCAGGGAGGAGGTCACATGCAGATCCTTGAAAAGGGTTCCCCCTTCCCCTTTCCAGCCCACCTTCCCTCCACCCTCCCAGTATCACCACTCACACCACTGGTCCTGATGGGATCATCTGCCCTGACTTCCCTTTGTTTCCAGTTCCCATCTGTACCAGTGTACATCCTCTGGTCTAGTCAGACTTGCAGGGTAGAATTCGGATCATGACAGTGGGAGGGGGGGAAGCATTTAGGAACTAGAGGAAAGTTGTATTTTTCATCGTTGCTACATCGCACCCTGACTGTCTTGTCTCCTCAGGATGTCCAGGGGCCTACAAATGGGGTTTGGGTCTCCACTCCGCACTCCCCCGCTCATTCACTATGGTAAGATTTTTTGTTCTGATGATGCCTGATACCTGATCCCTTGACACCTTGTGATCGCACAGGCTGGTGTGCTTCTTCCATGTGGGCTTTGCTGCTTCTGAGCTAGATGGCCACTTGTTTACCTTCAAGACTTTAAGACCCCAGACGCGATATATTTTGATAGCTGGGCACCATCAGCTTTCTTCGCCACATTTGCTTATGTACCTATTTGTCTTCAGCAGTCGTATCAGGGCCCAATCAGTACTTTTAAGACTTTTTTCCCCCTTATCACTGGTTTTAAGCAATTTGATTTTTATATGCTTTGGATTTATTTTCTTAATTTTATGCTATGGTGTTATGCATTTTTTACCTGTGAATTTATAGTTTTATCATATTTCCAAACTGTCATCTCTTCCAAATATATTTTCTGTTCCCATCACATATCCACTCCTATGAGCACTATACATACATGAATATTTGTCAACTTTACCTTGCCCCAACTCAGTGTTGTAATTACTATTTTTCTCCATCTTTTAGATTTTTTCCATTGCTATGTCTTCAAATGTATTAGCCTTTTCTCCTGCAATGTCTACTCCACCAGGGTAAATGAAAACTACTATTGAGGTTCCAGTTCATATGAATGAAACTCGCTGTCATCAACTCCTTTCCAATTCATAGCAACCCTGTAGGACAGGGTGGAACTGCCCCTGTGCGTGTTGGAGACTGTCACTCTTTACAGGAGGAGAAAGCCTCATTTTTCTCCCTTAGAGCAGCTGGCGGCTTTGAACTGATACTCTTTCGGTGAGTAACCTCATGCATTACCGCTACACGATCAGGACTCCTCACACCCAAGCATAGATTCCCCCTCCCCCAAACAATTCGTGTTTAAACATATCTCCAATATCCGTGAATGGCTGCTGAAAAGTTCTATCAGTAATACACTTGTCTCAGTCTCGCTGGCATGCCTTCCCAAAAAAGGTCTGATCAAAATCATTGTTTCTAAGATTCTCTGCTGGTTAAATTCAAGGCAGAGCGGTCAGCTCATAAGGTTATGCCCATTGTTGAGGGGAACTCCAAAGGGGTCCTCGCTGGCAGACACAGGACAAGCCCCGGGGCTTGTTATATAGAAGCATTAGCGAAGTTGAAAACTGCCGCAATGGGGGAAGAGTCCGAGGATTTTTTTTTTTTCCCATCCAGACAATGTACCTGCTCCACCTTCAAGGGAAGCAAGGGCCTCCTACAAGAAGTTCACTGGGAAACCGTCCCCCATCCATGCTGCAGGCTTCCTCGTGCTACCCCGCCCCCTCAGATTCCTTTTTGTGGCCCAAACAAAACAAAAAAAAACACTGCACAGAAGCACAGGTTGAGCCCCTGAAGGGTGCCCAGACTGTCATTTTGATGTCGTGTAAATTGGAGAGTAGAGAATTCTTTGGGGGGTTAGGGTTACAGAACTGAAATCACCACATGGAGAAATGTAGAGCCCTAGATGGAGAATATCTCCAGAAATAATAACCTCACATGTTCATACTTCCGCTTCATAACGGCTTCTGTGATTTTGTAGCACTCTTTTTTTCTTCTTCTTGTTTTTCTGCCTACAGTCAGAATAGCTGCTTTAGTGTCCTTGTCTGCTATCACCTGTGTCCTTTCTGGGTCAGTTTGAGTTTTGCTCAGCAATCAGAGGGCCATTTCCTGGGGCTGGGGTGAGTGGGCAAATCCCTCCTAGCAATCAGCTTAACCCAATCATAGCAATCCCATGCCCTTCTCAGTGATTGGCTTATAAAGGGGCCCATCGGGTATCTCAAGATGAAAGGGAAGCCTTGCTATGGGACTTTCTGTGTGAGAACAAAACTTTGTTGTTGTTGTTTTGGAAATGTATAATACTTTACTGTCTTATTAATTTCTTTTATACTATGTATTGAGCAATCGAGTTAATAGATGAATTGATTTGTACAATTCCTTTCCAGTCTATATAAAAACAGAATTTACAGGGGGAAGGTTACCAGAGATTCAGTTTGAGTATACATACAGCCATGAGAATTAATATGAATCAGTTTCTTGGGCAAAAGAAGATGTCCGAGGTGCTGTGCAGTCAGCAAAGGCTCTGGCCAGTCATCCAAGAGGTTCGCCATTCTTCAGTGAAAATGATGATACTTTTTTGTTTCTGCTCTTTAAGTCTCTCCAAAGCTGACATACGGCAAGACAGTTTATCCTAGATTTGTGGCTGAAATTAACACTGACGGCTGTCATATTGAAGTATAAAAGTTTAGTGCTCCATTATCCAATCTGTGCAATAGCTATTCGCTGTAAACTCAAGGCGTAGGCATGAACGGAATCCCACCGCAGATGCAAGGAATTGCAATTTAGGCAACAGCAAGTTGAAATGTCAGAGAACCTGGGGTATGAGGGTGTGGGTGAATTACGCTCCTCTGTAGAACTTCATTAGCTTCCCACTGCAGCAGAGTCTAACTCAGGACAATGCTCTTGAAGATGCTCAGGCACTTTGACAAGCCTGAGGCTAAAAGCAACATAATGAAAAAAGTCATGCAGAAAAGATAAGCAGTAGCCGTATCTCTGAAGAAATGATTAAACCCTGAAGTCTCCCTAGCTCAAGCTTCCCTATTCTTTATAAGCTATTCTGACTTAGAGCTTCCTGCTACCTGCCGCTGAGAGCATTCCTACTGGTGTGAAACCTGTGGGAGGGGAAACTCAACAGGACTCCTTCGTTTTCCAAGTCTCTACATTTTCCACCCGGGAAAAGTTTCAGTCTTCCAACATTTTTATCACTCTCACTGGACTGGTACCTGCAAGAGCATTAGCTCAAAACCACCAAGCCCTACTCAGAAGAGAAATGGAGATATGTGCTCCCTTGAACATGTGGACACTTGGAAACCCTGTGTAGGGTTCGCTATGAATCAGAATCTGTTTGATGCCAGTGGATTTGGGCTGTAAGTGGAGAAATATTTGAGTTTTTCTTCTCTGACAGATTCCTTCTTACACAGGTTCCAGTTTTCTTAGATCTGACTGGAAAATACTATTGTGCTGACCTGATGATTTCATTGCGTTATCTCACTTAATTTTCATTAGAAATTCAATGACATGGATACTCTTGTTGCTGTTTTGCAGAAGCTGAAAAACATTTCATAACGTGTGTCAGTTCCTAACACTGGGAGTACCAGAGGGAGGATTGAAATCCAGCGATGCCTTACCCCAGAGCCCAAACATGTCAATGGTAATTCGGCAGAAGATGATGTCTCAGTCACATTGGATGGCTAAAGTCATTTGAGACCACCATCAATGTCTTTTCCTTTTTTTGTCCAAATCCCAGACAGAGGGTAAAATTCTTGCCTCGGGGCACTCAGTCACCCATTTTATCCAACAGATTTGCTCGGAGTTAAGGGAGGACACATGTCCTTCCTCTAAGGAAATGCTTCCTAGCAATAAGATGCTTACCAACAAATGAATGACCTGCCTCAGGAAGACCTCACTTCCCTGAATAGGGGTGTTAATGGAGATGCTGATCGACCAGGTAGTGAAGATGTTGCATATGTCCAGCCAGCTGCTGGGGGACCTGATCCATTCTTTATCTGAAATGTAAGATTTCATGAAACGGACAAGTCCTCGATGAATAATTTATCTCTACCCATTCTGTTTGTCATCTCACCTCTTTATTTCTCGGTTTGTCCAGAGAATGAAAAGATGGATGAGGGAAAGGCCTAAATAACTTCCAACTTGTCTAGGGAAAGGTTCTCAAAAAGCACTGTGTAAAGATTCCTATTTTACAGGCTATTTCTTCCAGTCTGCAAATACTGAGTATCTGCTTCCCACATCCTACCTCTTAGCTCAGCATTTCCGAAATAGGGGGGCGGGGGAGGGACCATGTGCATACACTTTCCCTCCTGTAAATATCTGGCAATAACCTTCTTGATCGCTTGCACCAGATGATGAATATAAAAAGTTAATTAATCTAGGAAGCAGCTTCAAAACTTTTTTGGTAGAGGGAATTAAAAGATGAGTCTTCCCACAACATCTGAAGGCCCCTCATATAAGAGAAATCAACCCGCACTGTGGTTGTCAGTTGTGGTTGGGTGCCCTTGAGTCAGCTCCAACCCATCGGGACCTGATCCACATCAACACAAAGTACTGTCCAAGCTTGCAGCTTGCTCACAAGGGCTGCTCATTGTTGTAGCCACTGTGTCGGTCCATCTCATCTAGGGTCTGCCTTTGCTCCACTGCACCTCCCCTCTAACAAGCATGAGCCCCTCTCCAGGTACAGCCCTGAGGGTGATGTGGGGTGAGCGTTGGACTGCTAACTGCATCGGCAGTTCAAAGCTACCAGCTGCTCCTGGGGAGAAAGATGAGACTGTCCTTATTATAGTCTCAGAAACCCTAAATAGGTGGCTATGGGTTGGAATCAACTTGACAGCAGTGGGATATCTGTCTTGATAACATATTTTTTTCCAAATAAGTGAGACAAAATTTGCCATCCTCACTTCTAAGGAATATTCCGGCTTCACTTCTTCCAGGATAGACTTGTTTGTTCTTCAGGCCGTCCATAGGAACCCTGGTGGATAGTGGTTATGAGTTGGGCTGCAATCCAAAAGGCTGGCAGTTCAAAGCCACCAGCCACTCTGAGGGAGAAAGATGGGGCTTTCTATTCCTGCAAAGAGCTCCAGGTTCAGACACTGACAGGACCAGTTCTACTCTCTCCAACACAGTCTCTATGAGTCAGTATTGACTCGATGGCAGTGAGTGAGGTTTTTGGTTTTCTGGCCGTCCACGCCATGATACTTTTGATATTCTTCCCAACCCATTACTACAAATGCATCAGTTCTTCAGTTTCATTGTCCAACTTTCATGTGCACATGAGGCTACGTGAGGCTATGATTGAGGGCAAATATACAGTAGACTTTAGTAGATCTGAGGCCTTAAAAGGGAGCAATATCTTTCTTTTGATAATCGCAAAGAAGTTTCTTCAAGCCAAACAAACAATTTGCTAATTGTTGGCAGGTTCTTTTCCTCTTTGGGGTAAGCACCCATGTGGTAGATGCTCCTTGGATGATCAAAAGTATTAGGCAAAGCCTTGATCAAAGTCAATCATGCAGAACAGCATATTAGCGGTCATGTCCTTACATTTTGCATTCAGAGCACTGCTTCCTAACCAAGGGTTCCCAGATTCCCCCAAAGACCTTGGATCAGAGAGGGGTATATGACACTGGATGAAAAGAAATATCTTTGAGCGCTAATGAAATGTGGAATCCCTGGGTGGTATAAATGGGTAATGCACTTGGCTGCTCACTGACAAGTTGGACGCTCAATTCCAATCAGATGTGCCTCCGAAGAAAAACATGGTGATCTACTTATGAAAAGAGAGAGAGAGAGGACCCAATGGAGCGCATGTGTACTCTGACACTCATGGGGTTGCTATGAGTTAGAATGGGCTCCGCAGAACTGGTGAATGGCAATGCACCTTTCCTTCAATGAGCCACAGTCATATGACATTGCTACCAAGAAAAATCACACATCTTTTCATCAAACGTTATCATTTTGCAGGCATCTCAGTGTATCATTTATGCATGTCTCTACTTCATAATGGCTGTTGTTTTAAAATCTGCTGGGACCTTTTTTAAAATTTATTTAATGCATGAATAAAGACCCACGGATTTCTAATCTGAGACTTGAAAAGTCATCATTCTATTTCTAGACTTTCTTTCCTTTGCAATCATATGGATTTTGCTTTGTGCGTCTAGAAGCGTGATTCTGAGACAGACCCTTGAGGCTGCCAAACTGCCAACGGGTCTAATAGCGTGAAAATCATCAGAAGTCTTGGTGCACACACCCTCACCTTCAACTTTGATTCCAGCGGCTGCTCTGTGCTGAGTAGCAGAGGCCTACGCTTCTGTGTGCATCTCACACTTGACTTTTGGATTTTCATCATTAAAAGCTTGGGTGACTAAAAGGAGATCCTTAGTGCGAAATGAACAAAATGTTCATTATTCTCATGTTTTTAATTTGTCTCTCCCATCTACTTTGGCCTTTTGATTCCCACTCGCTAAGTGAAAGTAAATGAGTGTCAAGTCCCATGAGCTAAGTGTCCAGATAGAATGCATGAACTCATCAAGTCTTGGATCTGGAACGTATTTTATGGATTTCAGGAGTTTCTGCCCTGAAATGAACTTCTTCCTGCCATAAGGAAAGGTATAATCCCCCTTTTCTTTCCTTTTTACCTTAAATTCCCTGAGCACCATTTAACCTCAATGAACTCAGTTGTTAGATGCTTGCTCTTTGAAGCGACTGTATTTCTTTTAAACACAAAACAAGTAAATTCCCATCATATAAACACTCTTTTTCACGGATGTGTCAAACTTCCTCATCAAGGCACACAAATTAGATTTTATTTCTTTAAGATGACTCTATGTCCTCCGAAATTAAATGTGAGATGCATGTATTTCAAATAAATCAACTTTTCAGAAGATAGCCCTTGGCCTTTGAAACTCAGATGGCCGATTTCTTGGACTCTCATTGTGATGTCACCTCGTGTTGAGGTTAAGACTCAGTAGAAATTGAACGTAAGCTAGAGTGTGGCAAGGAGATGGCACATTAATCCAGCAGTTGTCACGAATACAGCACATGACTGCAAGATGCTAATAATATAGGAAACCATGGGAGGAGTGGGGGTGGATGAGAACTGTGGACTTCCTGCTCAATTTTTTTGTAAACCTAAAATGATTCTTTAAAAATACAAAGTTTCTTCATTTTAATTGTTTTTAAAAGGGTCCTGTTATTCTGCTTTGTTTTATGTGTGTATTTGAGAAACGTTCTTCAGGATGACACATACAAAAAGAATTTTGTATGTGTGGAGTGTTTTAAATTTATGAATTTCTTAAAATTCTCCCATTACAAATAGCCTCCAGGCCTATGTCCGCACTGAAGAAAGAAAAACAAGTAACTGGTCATGAACAGCAGCCCCATAGGAAGTCATGGTCCAACCATGACATTTTAGGCCTGAGCTTTGGTCTAGAGACTGCTAATTCCCATGGAATTCCAAGGACGAATTTAACCATTTCTGCATATGTGATTCACCCTTCTAGCCACTGAAAACATGGTTGTAATTTTGGGGCTCGTTTTTGTGTCCCCCACCCCCAGAATATTTTACTCCCCTCATTGAGGTTTTCTTTCTTTCTTAGCAAGATTGGACATTGAACTTTTTAAATAATGTCCTTTTTATTGTGGCAAAAATATAGATGGCACAACACTGGACATTGCAACTTTTCCCAGATACACAATTCTGTGAGACCAATTCCATCGATCTTGGTGTGCAACCGTCACCAACAAGGGCTTTCGCATTTTAGCTTCCCATAACAAAATCCAGTGCTACCTAAAGAGTGACTCTCTGCCCCCAACTCTCCCCCTTCTTCCCCCCACCAGTCATGGTAGCCACGATTAAACTCTGATCTCTGGAAGAACAAGGAAGATGGGGATATGCCAACAAAACTCATCTGTGTCTGTCTTCCTTCTCATGTGATAAGTCACATGAATCTTAGCATTCAGTGCTATTTCAAGTGCTTAACTCTTTCAATCGAATGAGGATGTTTGAAGCCTCAGGGGGTTTCAAAGATCTCTTCCTGAAATGGCTAGCTGCTTCAGTGAAACGCCTTTGAACCATTCACACAGTTCCATGTCTATGAGGATGCATGATTTCTCTTCCTGCAAGCCTCCTTGGGCCTCACCTGGACCGTTTTTAGGATCACATGTCCAGAATGAAATTATGACAAGTCGGACAACTCAGACTCTCAAAATATGCTGATGACATCAACCGACTCGGGAATCTCCTCTACATTTGCACAAGCCCCAGCTACCTTCCCTTTTAAAACCTTGTAGACCGTACTATAGGGCGATTACAGAGCTGCTTTTATGCTTTGGTGTTCCATTTGGAAAAAGGGAAGAAGACCAGGGTTGCACTTGAACTCCCCTAGGCCTTGATAGTGGTGTGTCTCCCCACTGAGTTAAGGAAGATTGCAATATGCTAATGACACACAGACAATAATGGAAGGTGCGACTGAGTGGAGCACAGGGGCTGCAGTAATTCATGCAGACTTAACTTATCTGGTATGTGACCATGGTGATTACCATGAAATTCTCCGAGGATGAGTAATTTCCACACTGTCACTCTTAAAGCTTAGGCATGATTTCACATTTTGAGGAGGTGGGGCAGGGCAGAGAAAAAAACTGAAGAGTCCTCTTTTTAAAAATAAGAACTGAGCTACTAGGCTGAGGAAAACTGGAATAGAAGGCAGACTTTTGAATAAGAGAGAGAAAAACATTATTTTCAGGAGAGACTTGTAACACTAAAAATGATCCTCTCTGTTTAAAATGTTCCTATTGATGCAAGCTCATGCTCAAAAACGGAAAAAGAAATAAAGTTCACACTTGGATTTGGAATACACAATTCAATGAGTTTAATAAAGATATCTCCAGAGAAAATGCTATACCGTGTCCTGCTGAACACCATTTGTTGTCCAGATTTGTGACTGTTCCCTTCCAGGATGGTGGCCTCAACATTTGATTCACATATTAAATTAAGGTGAAAGTTTTGTTTTCTCACCTGAAGATACCAACTACCTAGCCAAGACTAATTCTGAATTATTTCTTACAAAGAATTAACTGACCTGTTTTCAAAGAGGTATACGAAACGTAAGAGAACATATCAGGTCAAATGTAATCTCAGTGGCCTGTGTCAAGTATATGCAGCCCGGCACAAAGGCAGAAAAAATCTTACAGGGTCCCTCAAAACAATCAATCCGAGAAGAACAATGTTGTTAGAGAAGCATGCCTTCTCAAGACAATAAGAAAATCTTCCTGAGTCGCCCTCCACCACCACTTTTCAAGTCTCACTGCAGTCCAATACAGTAGTCCGCACAATAGAAGCACAGCCTTTGGAAAGAGCTGGGTGAGCATTTAAGTCCCAGAGCTCCAACTGAATCTCAGGGTGACACTGAGCACGGCTCCTTTTCACTGTGAATGTCACATGGGAAGAATAGTGCCCATGCTACAGAAGCACATCAGAGTTAAACAAGCAAGTCTTTGAAGCACTTAGCAGGATTCTTAGCACTTGATAGCCCATTGTGTAGGTCATTACACAGACTCTTATCTACACACTAAACCTACAAAGAATTTCCAAAGCTTTTCAATGGTCACCTCCGAAAAGAACATCTGTAGTGTTACCAGTTCAGTTTTTACCAACTTCTGCTGTCTGAAACTGATCAAACATGTGAAAAAGGTGAACTAATAATTACCAGTGATTGGAATGTCAAAGAAGAAAGGTTGGAAATTGAAAAAGTGTGGTTTGGAGCCTAGAAATGGCGCAAAAGATCCCCTGGTAGAAGCTTCTAAGACCAATTGTTTATTGGAAATGCCTATTTGCAGCAACATGAATGGTAACTGTACATGTAGATATCACACGACGGACAGCACAGGGACCAAATAGGCTAAATCTGTGGGAAGAGACAATGGAGAAGTTAGTCAATATCGTCAGTCAGACAAGGGTAGGGTCCAACTGTGGAACAGACCATCATCTGTTCTTATCCAAGTGCAAGGTGAAGTTGCAGAAAATGAAACCAAGTCCACAAGACCTTGAGTATGACCTGAGTGGTGCTTATCACCTGAATTTCAAAGCCATGTCAAGGATAGATTTTACTTATTCAACACGAATGACCAGAGCAATTGTGGGAGGACGCCAATGAAATCATGCATGGAGAAACCAAAAGGTCATCCATTCTCTCTCTCTCTCTCTCTCTCTCTCTCTCACACACACACACACACACAGAAATAAAGACCAAAATGGATGTCTGAAAGGACTCTGAAACTTGCTCTTTAACACAGAGCAGCAAAAGTAAATGAAAGAAAGTATAAGGTAAAAGAGCGGAACTGAAGATTTCAAGGGTGGCCCATTAAGACAAAGTTTCCTAATAAAATATGAAAAGACCTGGACTTAGAAAACTAAAGGGGAAGAACACACTTGCCATCTAACACACTGAAAGAAATGAAGAAAAAACTCAAACTCTGAGCTGAAATATTGAAGGAGTGTATGGGAAACTATTGAATGGCACAGGGAACCTCAAGTGAAGATGGAAGGACTACAGAGTCACTGTATCAAAAAGAATTGGTTGACATTCAACCATTTCAGAGGGTAATATATGATCAAAGGTCAATGCAATTGAAGGAAGACATCCACACTGTGCTGAAAATGTTGACAAAAACAACAGAGTTCCAAAAATTGACAGAGTACCAATCGAGATGTTTCAAAAGTGGATGTAAAACCGTAAGCCCTCTCTCTGTGCAAGGCATCTGGAAGAAAGCTCCCTGTCTTACAAGCTAGGAGAGTTCCATGCTTCTGTCCATTTCAAAGAAAGATGGCCAA
The DNA here is from genome assembly GCF_050624435.1 of Tenrec ecaudatus. Taxonomy (NCBI): domain Eukaryota; kingdom Metazoa; phylum Chordata; class Mammalia; order Afrosoricida; family Tenrecidae; genus Tenrec; species Tenrec ecaudatus. The sequence continues at coordinate 16,100,939 of NC_134542.1, read as the reverse complement.
GAGGATGTGGAAATGGTTGAACAATCGCATTAAGATCACATATAAGGAACACATTGCTGAAGATCACTCAAAACAGTTGCTTCAGCAAATCAACAGGGAACTGTGAGAAATTCAAGCCACATTCAGCAAAGGTAGAGCTGAGTGGTGATGTCAGATGGATCTTAGCTGAAAGCAGAAACACCAGACGGTGTCTGCCTGGTTTTATTGACTACGCAAATGCATTTGGCAAGGTTGACCAAGAAATTATAAAAACATTGTGAAGAATTAAAATTCCTGAAAATTTAATTGTGCTCATGCTCAACCGGCAAATAGACTAAGAGCCCGTCTCTCAAAAAAAAAAAAAAAACAAACCTGAGGGACTATTATGTAGTTTAATCTCAGAAAAATTATGTGTCAGGTTGTGTCCTTTCACCATCTTCATTTAATAGTGAGCAAATAAGCCAAGGAGCTGTAGCATATGAAAAAGAATGGGACATCAGTAACAACTTTTGTTATGTAGATGACACAACCTTTCACTCAAAGAACTTACGGAGGAAGATCAAAGACTGTAGCCTACACTTCAACATACAGAAAGAAAAATCCCATAACTAGACCAATAAGCAACCCTGTGATACATGGAGAAAAGATTGCGTTTACCAAGGATTTCCTTTTACTTAGATCCACAATCAACACCCAGGAACGCAGCAATAAAGAAACAAACAACATCTTCTATTGGGCAAATCGCTCCAAAAGACCTCTTTCAAATTATTAAAAAACTGAAGATTTTTGACTTTGAAGATTAAGGTGGGCCTGTCTTGGTGGTGTCCTGGTTATGAGTTAGGCTGCAGTTCACATGGTCGGCAGTTCAAGGCCACCAGCAGCTCCTCGGGAGAAAGAGTGGACATTCTACTTCAGTGAACAGGTACAGTCTGGGAAACACAGGGGGTCGCTATGAGTCAGCATAGACTCGAAGGCAGTGCATGAGTTCCAAGCTGTGGTATCTTAACTACCTTAATTGCCTGTGGAAGCTGAACAATCAATCAGGGAGGGATGATGAAGAGTTGGTGGCTTTGAATGATCATATCTGCACTGAAGGAACTGCCAGGAGGACAAATAAATCTACCTTGGAACAAGCACAACCACAATGCTCCTCTGAGTGCGAAAGGTGAGACTTCATCTCACATACTTTGAACTTGTTAGCAGGAGAGACTAGTCCTTGGAGAAGGACATCATTTTTAACAAAGTAGAGGCTCATCATAGAAGAGGAAGACCCTCGACGATATGAATGGACGTCGTGGCTGCAACAAGGGGCTCGGGCATAGGAATATTGTGGGCAGCATTTCCTTCCATCGTACATAGGATCAACTCAACAGCCCCTATCAACATCTTGCTACTATTTTGGCCAAAGCAACTTATAATTATACATAAAATACCACAGGATAAAAATAAATAAACAAGGAAATCAGTGTTAGGGATTTTACTCATTCAACACACAATTAATGAATGCCTCCGTGAACATGATGTGTGACCCCCACCTTCATGGAACCTAACCCATTGTCCAACTCATCATAACCCAATAGGATAGAGCAGACCTGCTCGATAGGATTTTCCAAGACTGTAAATCTTTGTGGGATCAGACTGACACATTGTTCTCCTGCGGTTTGCCACCTTTTTCTGTGATGACTAAAGCTCTCAGCTTTACCTAGAAAATTCATCGAGCTTTATCAAACTGTCCATCTATATCTATATCTATCTATATCTATATCTATCCATCTATATCTATAGTTAAATTTCATCTGACCCTTCAAAGTAAAAGTGATCATTTAACAATAGCTGAGAATGTTCATTCTTAGAGAGTCATTCAAGCTGTACATTTCAAGTACTTGAAAACACATGTTTAGAAATAGTTTCATCACTTGACCTGTCAAAGAAGGAAAACATAGGTCAAAATTGTATCTGTGCAGTGAAACCTAGAAGAGCCTAAATACAACCTTGAGTCTCTCCCACGTGAAGTTCAAGAATAGTAAGACGGGATTTTCTAAGTGGCTTTGAAATCTGGAGAAGAAGATATTTTAGGGAGTCTTCTAGCCATTGGTCAAAAAGTTTTTAAATTGGACATGGTGTTCACTGTTCTGGGGACAGGGAACACTTATTGATATTGGACAATATAGACACTCACTAGCCAAATACCAACAGAATATGTTGCATGACTGATGGGTGAGAGTTTAAAAGGAATGTATGATGTGCAGCCATGGACACATATATTTCATTTAAATCTATGCCTCTTTAAAAGGTGTTTTTTCAGCTATAAAATCCACCATAGCCAAGAATCAAAATAAACCACTTAAAGACCAACCCTCAAAGAACTGTTTTGTAATATACTATATGTACTTGATTATAAGCCGACCCGAATATCTGCCAAGGCACTTAATTTCACCGCAAAAACTTCATTAAAAATGTGCCGGAAAAACTCGGCTTATCCTCGAGTGTATACGGTACTTTAACCTACATTATCAGAACAACGGAGCTCTTGGGACAATACCCTTCACAGTAAACAAGGTATTTTAAGAAGATCTGAACAGCAGCAAAACAGCTTAAGGGATGAAGAGGAGCATCCAGGTTGAACATTTCTAAAACAGTATGCTTCTACCTGAGGGCCTGCTAACACATGTGACTTCCCTTCTTCCATGGGTTCTAAAGTGTACTGGACAGGTGTGTGTATAGTATTAGTAAATATATGGTGTACTTACACAAATACATATTTATTTACAACTCATATACAATAGATCTAATTCAGTCACGTATATTGCCTACAAATAAGTTTAGAAAAGTATCAAAGTGCATGTTTACACATCATAAGCACATTGGCTTACCTGGGAGCATAGACATGTGAACAAATAAATATTGATATGCTCATACACTTGCATTTCTAAATATGTAAACATATGCCAATGTTTTTTAATGGAGGTTTCAGGTAGAAAACATAACTGTGAGGTTAACACTCTCCAGAGGGCTGTTTCTTAGAATGCACTCTATAAACCACCTACTTCTGGGTCAACTAGAGTGCCCGTTAAAATGAAAAGTCCTGGCTTTAACCCCAGAGTAGGGATGCCAACAATGTGGAGATGTGGCCCAGGGTTCTGCCGTTTTATCAAGCACTCTAGGTGATTCTTAGATGCCGTGCAGTTTGCACATCGGGTCTCTAGCCAAGAAGCTCATGCCTGCCTGAGTCACCTGAGACGCCCCTCCTGCTCCTGGATCTCAAAGGCTGCCCTTGGTTGATAAAGTCAGCAGTCCACTGGCCCGTGCTCAACTCCTTACACAAAGACTTGTTGGGGAAATAACCAGGAGAGAGAGAGAGAGAGAGAGAGAGAGAGAGAACAAGCCATTGTTCACTCCCGCCTGTAAGAGGGAAGAATTTGCTTTAATAGGGAGAATTCAACCTTCCTAGGACTCTTCCTCCCTAGAGCGCACGGTCATTTATGGATATTAACTTCTTAAAGCACACAAATCCCTCTGGGATGGTCAGAAGGCCAGACTATGAAATTCTGCATGTAAAACGAAGTATCTAAAGACTAATGAAGTTTTTAAATGTACAGATTGCAATATGGACTGCAGAAATAAGGACTAGTCTGTCATGTCAAGTGTTCCGAGAACTTGCAAATACATGCGCTTCCCTGCCCCCTTTTAGAAGAGAAATGGGATTTAACTTCAATAATACAGAACCAAGCATAGCAATTCAGCTGCTTCCTGAGCCCCTCGCTGCTCTTCTGACCACAAAGTCATATGCTCCTTGGATCTTACCTTCCAATTTCAAGGAGCATCTCAGCTTTCCCAGGCGAGCCAAAGCTTTTTTACATTTTCTTGGTCCTGCTCTGTGTCATCTGCCTGTCAAGAAAGCAGTTGCTTGTTTGATTGTTAATTGCCCTTGTTTTTTATTATAGAACACATTCAAATTTTTGTAAGTAACATGTTCTTCTTTGTAATTAGATATAGTAGTTAAAGTATCTTTCCATTCACCCTGCCATTTGCCTTTAATCAGTACATCAGCCCGGGTTTAAGATGATGATGATGGAGTCATATCTGCATTTTTACCACAGCAGTTCTGCTCAGAGAAAATTGTGTGGCCCCTGCGTTTTGAAATTGGAAGGAAATTCAAAGGTAGGGAGGGGTGCTTTTTTTTTTTTTTTGCAGGCCTTTAAATGTGTAAACGAAATTAAAGTAGAATGTGGATTTTCCGATCATTTCTATCGCCCAGAATCAAAGATTTTCTATGGGTGTTAGGACATCCATGGCTACAGTTGCCATGTATAGAGTGCTTGTTAGAACAAGAATGTTTTAAACAAGGTCTCACTAAATCTTCTACAGGGAGTTGAAGTGGGCAGGGAGCGTGGGGAGGGCATTGTTCGGTTTGGTCTTCTTTTGTTTTTTGGGTTTGTTTTTTTACTCCTTTTTACAGATAAGGAAATCAAGGATTAAAGAGGTTAAGTGATTTGCTCAAGGTCAACCAGGAAATAAGCAGGTCAGGCACAAGCCTCCGGACTCCAAAGTTCGAGTTCTTTCCACAGGGGCAGTCCACTTCCTGTGTGACTTCTCTCCCGCTGTTGAAACCTGACTCGGCCTTCCCTTCCTCCTGGGTTTAATTCCTGGAGAACTCACCTCACTTTTCCTTGTGACCAGCTCACGCAGGAGTGAAGAAGCAAGCCAGTGGCGATCCCAAACTTGGTGGTCTTCGATAAGATTCGGGGATTTAACCATGTTCTTCTGGAGTCAGACTCCTGAAGTTCAAACACTACTTTTGCCATTGACGATCTGTTATCTTGGGCAAGCGGCGTACTCTTTCTAGTATTAGATGCTGCACGCACACACACACACACACACACACACACACACACACAAAGCCCCCAAGCACAAGAGAATGAAATGCTGCCTGTCCAGTGCCATCTTCACAACGGTTGCTATGTTCCAGCCCTTGAGTGTCCATCTGTATAATGGGAGGTCATCCTCTGTTTTGCTTATTCTCTACTTCGCCAAGCATGATGCCTTTCTCCGGGGACTAGTATGTCCTGATAGCACGTCCAACATAAGCGAGACAAAGCTCACATCGTTTTCACTTCTAAGGAACTTCCTTACTGGGCTTCCTTCAAGGCAGAGTACTCCCTTCTCGCAGCAGTTCAGGGGGTATTCACTATCTTCTCCCAACACCAGCATTCAAAGGTGTCCCTTCTTAAGCTCTTCCTCAGTCTTGTGCACCTTTTACATGCATAGGAGTGGATGCCTTGAATTGGCGGGGGCAGCTGGATCCTCAAAGTGACATCTTTGCTTTTGAACACTTCCAAGAGACTTTTTGCAGCGGCTATGCAATCTATTGCTTGATTTCTCCACAACTACAACCATGGGCGATGATTGTAGATCCAAGTAAAATTAAGTCCTTGACAAATTTGATTTTGTTTTCTCTGTTTATCATGATGTTGCTTCTTGGTCCAAGTATAAGGATTTCAGTTTTCTTTCTGCTGAGGTGTAATCTGTTGAAGGCTCTATTTTATATCTTCCTCGGTAAATGCTTCAAGTCTTCTGTCCTTTCAGTAAGTAAGGTTATGTCAGTTGTATATTGTTGTTAATGAGTCTTCCTCCAATCCTGATACCCCATTCTACTTCATACAGTCCATTTTACATTGTATTTGCTCAACATAGAGATTAAATAATTATAGGGAAAGAATACAACCCTCACACACACTGTTTATAATGGTAGCCAGTCAACATCTCCTTGCTCTGCTCAAGAATATCTCTTGGTCTGTGCACAGAATCCTCAGGAGCCCAAGTAGGTATTTCGAAGTGCCCGTTCTTCATATTTCTACCTATATATTTTTATGAGCCACACAGTCAGTTGAATGCCTTTGCATAGTCAATAAAACAAAGTAAACATTTTTCTGATGCCTCTGCTTTCAGCTAAGATCCATTTTACATCAACAATTATAACCCTTGTTTCACTCCCTCTTTTGAATCGAGATGAGTTTTCTAGCAGTTAACCGTTGATATGCTGCTGCAATTGCTTTTGAATTATTTAAAACACAATTTTACTTCGTTGTGCTATTAAAAATATCATTAGATAATTTCCACATTCTGTTGTACCATCTTTGGGGTGGGGGTGGGAATGGGAACAAATATTGATCTCTTTCAGTCAGTTGACCACACTAGATTTCTTGGCATACAATATGAGTACTCTCACCTTTGCATCTATTTACTGGGATTCTGCCAATTCCTGGGGTTCTGTTTTACTAATGCTTTCAGCACATCTTGAACTTCTTCAAAATCATTGACTTTTTATTAAATGCTACTTCCTGAAATAATTGAATGTCGATCAATTCCTTTCAATACAGTGACTGTGTATTCGTTTCATTGCCTTTTGATCCTCCCTGCATAGTTCAATATCTTGCCCATGGAATCCTCCAATACTTCAGCCCTAGGTTTGAATTTTATCTTCAGTTCTTTAAGCTTGAGAAATGCCAAGCATATTCTTCCTTCTTAGTTTTATAGTTCCAGATCTTGGCACATTTTTTATGATACTTGACTCAAGCCACCCTTTGAAATCTTCTGCTCAAATCTTTTAATTCATCATAATTTTTTTCCTTTTATGTTAGCCACTCTCCATTCAGGAGCAAATTTTAGAATCTCTTCTGACATTCACTTGAGTCTTTTTTCCCTCTATTTTTTAATGATAAAAAGATTTATTAAAGAATTAACAAGCTGTCATGCAGGTGAGCAATGTTCAGGGTTGAGCTGTTTATCAGGACGTGTTACGAAGTTCCATCAAATCTGTTAATAAATGCCCAGAGGGCATATCACTTTTCTTTTCTTTTCTTTATTTAATCATTTCATTGGGTCTCATACAGCTCTTATCACAATCCATACATACATCAATTGTGTAAAGCACATGGTTTCTTTCTTTATGCATGCTTTCTTGTTCTTCACTCATTGGAGTCCAATATTTCAAATCTATTCTTGTAGTCTCTAAATTCGGGTGGCTATATCCAAGGTCAAACTTTGGCATGTATAAACTTGTTTTCATTTTCTTCAGCTTCTACTTGGACTTGGAATTGATAGTCTGTTCCATAGTGATCCTCTAACCTTGTTCTCACTGAAGACATTGGACTTTTCCTTCATCTCTTCCCACAGATGCAGTCAGTGTGATTGCTGTGTATACCATCTGACGAGATCCACATGGAGAGTCCTCATTTATGTTGTTGCAAAAAGATATTACTAAGGAAATAAAAGAAAGAACTGGGAGGCAAAAGACATTTATAGAGGTCTAGATACAGGCAAGTATATATATATATAAATATATTTACATATAATGGTAGGGAAATAGATCTACGTACATATATTTATATGTTAAGTATTAAAGTCAGGTGGACATTGGGCTTGTACTCAAGTACTCCCTCAATGCAAGAACACTTTGTTCTAATAACCTGGCATTCTGTGATGCTCACCTTCCCAACACGACCACTGAAGACACAATGGATGCATAAGCAAATGTGGTGATGAAAGTTGATGGTGCCTGGCTACCCAAGCAGCCATGTAGCTGAGAAGCAACAAAGCCCACATGGAAGAAGCACACCAGTCTGTGTGATCATGAGGTGTCGATGGGCATCAAAGACCCCAGAACAAAAAATCATACCAATGTGAATGAGGGGGAGCGCAGAGTGGAGACCAAAGCCCACATGTAAACAATTGGACATCCCCTCAGTGAAGGATCACAAGGAAGAGACGAGCCAGTCAGGATGCAGCATAGCACTGACGAAATATACAACTTTCTTCTAATTCTTTAATGCTTCCTTCCCACCTCCCTCACGCCAACTATCATGACCCCAATTCTACCTTACAAATCCAGCCACACCAGAGCATGTACACTGGTACAGATAAGAGCTCACAACACAGGGAGTCCAGGACAGATAAACCCCTCAGGACCGAGAGCAATGATACCAGGAGGGTAGGGGAAAGGCAGGGGGAGATAGGGGGAACCAATCACAATGATCGGCATATAACATGCCCCCACGAGGACAAACAACCTAAAAGTGGGTGAAGGGAGACAGAGGTCAGCGTAAGACATGAAAAAAATAATAATTTATAAATTGTTAAGGTTTCATGAGGGAGAGAGGGGAGGGGAGGGAGGGGGGAAATGAGGAGCTGATACCAAGGGCTTAAGTAGAAAGAAAATGATGATGGTAACATATGTACAAATGTGCTTGACACAATGAATGGATGGATGGATGGATGGATGGATGGATGGTGATAAGAGCTGTAAGAGCTCCCAACAAAATGATTTTTAAAAAGAAGAAAACAGGTGTTTTGAAAATAAAAAAAGATATTACCAATGAATAAGTCACCAGCCTTCCAAAATTCTATCATGTGCTCTCTGGTATCATTTGTATCACCAAGGCCCTCTTGTCCAACTAATAGTCCTTTTTTCAATTGCACCGATGCTTCCTCAGTCTTCCTTTTTCACTCTCCAACTTTCACATGTACATGAGGCCACTAAAAACACCGTGGCGTGGGTCAGTGACACTTTAGTCCTCAAAGTCACATTGATCTGTCTTGGAAGTACAGCCAGAGTGCTCCTTAGAGAAAATCATAGCAAGGCTTCATCTCACATACGTTTGACATGTCAGGAGAGACCAGTCCCTGGAGAAGGGCATCGTGTTTGGTAAAGTGGAAGGGCAGCATAAAAGAGGAAGGTCCTCAGCATGCTGGATGGACACAGTTGCTGTAACCATGGGCTCAGGTAACAACTGTGAGGAACGTGCAGGACCAGGCAGGGTTTCCTTCAGTTGTCTCAGGGTCACTATGGGCTGGAACCTACTCAATGGCACCTACCACCACCACCACCAATCCTTTGTTCAAAACTTTTGCATTTCAATCACCAGTCATTATCAAGGCCTCTTGACTGCATGTTTTATCAATTTCAGGCTACTTAAGTTGGTTAAAAACTTTGATTTCTTCATCTTTGACATTAGTGGTTACTGCCTAAATTTGAATGATCTTATTGAACTGGTCTTCCTTGTAAGCATATAGATATTATCCTATCAATGACTGTCATGTTCCAGGATAGATCTTGAAATGTTGTCTTTCACAGTGAATGCAATGCTGGTGCTCGATAATTTGTCATTCCCAGCAGAGTAGGCCAGATTCGAATGGGCAACACCAGTCCATTTGAGCTCACAAATGCCAGGATATTGATCTTCAAGTTGTCCATTTCACGTGGAACAACTACCAGTTTTCTTTCAGTCATACTGTGTCCATTCGAAGTTCTGATGACTTATGGATATTTGCAGCTATTTTTCTCATTTTGAGTCATGCCACATCAGCAAATAAAGGTCCCCAAAGTTTTGGTGGAATCTACTCTAAGGAGGCGCCTCTTCTCTGGTTCTCTGGTGATGTTTTGAGTCCATTCAAATTAAGAGGTTCATCTCCAAGCACTATGTCAAAAAATGTTCTCATGTTAGGCAAAAGATAATCATTAGTGTATAGTATATATATATATGTCATCAGGTGCTTCTTCCTAGTCTGTCTTAGTCTGGAAGCTCCATTGAAATGTGTGGAAGCCCCAATAAAATGATTTAAAAAAAATAAATGTGTGGATAATTTTGCTAGTATTTTAAATACTGGTTGCAACAACCCACAAGTCACCACCATATAACAAACTGACAGATGGGTGATATGTTTGTAATCTTTCAACAACTGAAAAAACATTATCTAAGAGCCCGGATGCTGGAGCTCCAACTGCCTGTGTTTGAATCCCAGGTCTATCAGCTGAACAACTCTGGTCAAAATCTTTGGCCCTCAATTTTCACATGTCTTAGATGAGATTATTCTAGTACCGATCACATTAGAATTGGGGTTCAATGATACAATTCATGCAAAATACTTAGCCCTGAATCTTGCTTGTGATAAGTGCACAATTATCATTAACTATTACTCTAAAATGTGTCCTAGAAGTTACTGGGTGGGACAAACTATCAGTTACGTGCTGAACGACTAACTGAAAGTTTGCAGGTTCAAAGCATCCAGAGGCACCTTGGAAGGCAGACCTGGTGGTCTCCTTTTGAAAGATTACAGCCATGAACCCTATGGAGCAGTTCTACTGTGCCCACTTGAGGTCACCAGGAGCACGTATCCACTTGACGGCAACTCACAAGGACATCTGTAAAACTGAGAATACACATGGAGCTTGAAGGAGCACAGAACTGGATATGGGAATGAGAATGGAGTGCTGAGCCCAGGGCATTACCGCATGTTAAGTAGTCTGCTTAAATATGAGCAAGCTCATGTGGCGGGAGCCTGACTCCCTCCCTCCCATTGTGTCCCCAGCACCGGCCATGCAGGAGACACATCATGCGCTGAGCGTGGCTGTGTTATCTAGAAGGGCTCACCCTTGCAAAAAGGCAGGCGAGGATTAATCCACTCACTAAACGCTAGAGTGCTTTGTTGTGAGCAGATGCAGAAAGCTCCATGTTTTCTAAATTAATATTTTATTTGGAAATAAATTGCCACGGATTTTTCTTGTATCCATAGTTGGCGGTGGAGGTGGGGGAGGTGGTGTTTGGTTGCTTGTGTGTGTTTTATGGTTTTTTACTTAGGCTACTCCTCCTTAGATAGCAGAAATGATCCAGCCACAATGCCCAGAGAAGGGTGCCCAAGATGGATTTTCATAGCACCGTGACCATCCTGACGGACCATCCTGAGGGACCATGAAGGACTATAGCGTTCCTTGTTGTAGGTGACCCACCAGTTAAGGATGGTTTTAAATGGAAGATGCCATTGATGTGGAGATCTGGGACACTAATCTTGAACTCCAATTAGGCTCAACCTTGTCTCCAAAATTATATATATTTCATTTTTATTAGTAGATCCATTTGGAAAAAGTTATACTTTATTATTATTACTTTTTAATAAAAATATTTATGGAAGCATTTCTCTTCCTTGGCATAAGACCAGGACCATTTTGGTTTGTTCAGCATAAGGTCACCATGAGTCGGAAAAGACAATGTCACTTCTTCTCCATGTTGCCTCTTGGTCTACAAGCCTAAAATCTTTACTCTCTGGCCCTTTACGGAAAGAGCCCACCACCGCTTATCTTAACAGAACCTCTGCACCAGCGCTGAGGACTACAGACTCTTCAGTGGTCCAAACACTGGCTTTGAGGAGGGCTGGAGCACTGAGTCTCCGAGGACCTGGAGAACGTCATGAGAAAATACACTGGGAAAATGACTTGCAGACACCCGAGTTCTGCACCTTCGCAGCTTTGCACTAGGGAAGCTGCGCCCACTCAATTCCAGTCCCACGCACTCGTCCTTGAGAGAGATGTCTAAAGCCACGTGACCAGCAGCATCGCTTAGCGTTTCATAGTGTGGGAAACAGGATCGTCTTCGGGCCTAAATGGATCTATTATTTGGAAGGACATTATTTCATATCTCATGATTTAAAAAAAAGAAAAAAGATTAACTTCTAGAAACCACCGTGAAGGTTCTAGAGGCGATGTGCTTGCTCGTCATCTGTTTCACTATCCTTTTCCCACGACTCCTGAACACACACACACACACACACACACACACACACACACACCCTACCTCAGTGTCCCGCTAGATGAAGACATTCTTGGCTTGGACATCTCTTCCATGATGACAGCTAGGTTCAAACGTTCAGAATCTAGTAACAGTTCCTGCCCGACAGCCAGCAAATTAAAACTCTGAAGCCACAAAGCCTGAAGGGAGGGGACGGCAGAGAAAATGTTACATATTGAGATCCTTGCGGGCCTAGCAAAGTTCCCTCTGGAAATGAACAAATCAAGATCTGGGTCAAAAAGCACAAAATTAAATATACCACCAAAGTCGGTCAGCGATTTCTAGACGTTTCCGGTGAAGGGGGTACATGTGGTACATGGTCTGATGAACAAAGCATCCCACGGCCTGAGAAAGAGCCAGCCAAATGGGGGGAAAGATGGAGGGGGTGGCTATAGATCTTGTTGGTGGGGTGTTATCTCAAGAAGTGTGGTAGGAGAAGAGGATGGGAAGCCAGTGTGGCACCCTGCCTGTCAGACAGACAGACAATGAGGAAACATCCACAGGGGCTGCAAACACTGCTCTCTCAAAATAGTAGTCCATCACTGCGAGGAGCCGCAGGTCAGTGACCTCTCCTGGTTGGGCCTCAGCACATATTACCCCCTGCCCTCTGCCTGCGGGGCCCATGAGGGGAAAGAGAACAAAGGGGGTTTGACAATTAATTCTTCAGAAGTAGAAAAGGAGAGAAGTCATGCCTTTCTGTTTAGTCTGTCCGCTCATCTGGATAGGGGCCAGTGGGTTCTAGCCGCTGCAAGGGGCTGGTCTCAAACAGCTTGAGACTGGGGGCTTAGCAAGCATGGGCACCACATGCCTTGAAAAGGCAAAGGTCTGTCTCTTCTCTCCCTCCAGAGTGCAAATGCGTGTGTCAGCTAAACAAGGCAAATGATCCAAAGGCCTGCAACAGTGCTTTTTTGAGAACGCGTCGACGTGCCTACAGGTCCCAGAAGAAGGCCTGTGTACCTCCCGTGCCCGGTTCTGTAACAGACTTGACGATATGGAGAAAACAATGAAGAGAACCCACCGAACCACAAATCTGCAAGATGAAATTGACCTTGAGAAATGATTTAGCCGGTCACTCGGCTTCTCCACACTTACTCCCCAACCACAAGCCTGAAAATACTTTTAATGTCAAGCTTCAAAATAGCGAAGTGCCACCAGCTTCCAAAACAGGCAAACTCCTGAGAAGGGAGCATTGGACCTAGCCGCACAGTAGCAGATGAACAGCTCTTGGGAGCCCATGGGTGGTAGGAGCAAGTAAAGCACTCAACTGAGAACCAAGAGAGTGGTGGTCTGAGTCCACGAACACGTACTTCCCAGGAAAGGTCTGGTGATCTCTGTCCTGAAACTCAGCCATTGAGCACCCTAGAGAATCCAGTCTGAGTCCAACATGCCTGGGTCACCAAGAATCACGTAGGGCTGGTGCGCTCTAACGATGGTATTTCCTCATGTGGCGCCATGAGCGGGTCTCAATGGTGGGATAAAGGGCTGTCAGAGATCTTTGACACCTTGGCAATACTAGCAAGTGGCATCAGCGAGCCACCCACCTTCCATTCTGCCATCTTGGGGTGGCTTATGATGCGTTGCTATGGTGTTAGGAACTCTGCCAGCACTATTTCAAATATGAGCAAAGTTCAGCAGAGCTTCCAGACTGGGACACACCGGGAAGACAGACCCAGCAATCGACTTCTGAGAATGAGCCGACGAAAACTGGCCATTGGACCGAATCGTGTTCAATGTAGCGCTGGAAGGGCTCAAAAGACACAGGGGCTACCATGATGGCCCTGTGTGTGCCAGTGTTCAAGGGGAATGCACAGACCTGGGCATGTTTCCTGGCTCCATGGTCTGGGGCTGCTATGATGGAGTGGACTCAGGACAATGTGTCAGTGCGAATGCTGCTTGCCGTAAGCGACAGATCCAATTCAACCCGGTTTCAGGAAAATGAAATGTGCTGTGTCACACACCTGGAGGAAGTCCAAAGTGGAATAAAACTTTGGGGTTGGATAACCCAACAAGCCCCTGGTGCCAGGAGCACCCCTCTCCTGCCTGCTGCCCACATGCCAGATGTCACTTAGCGTGGAACGCGAGATGTCCAAATGAGCAGCAAACACCACGCAGTGAAGCAGCGACGTCAGGAAGAGGTGAAAGGCCCTCTTCTTTTGGCTTTCCCTTGGAATTGAACATATCCCAGAAATCGGCTGGGACATGCCCTCTCATAGGTCACGTGATCTTTGTAAACCACCACAGACAAGACTATGATTTTGCTTAGACTCATGCCACTCACACGGGGCCCGCCGTTCAAGTGCTCCTAAAAAACACACAGCTACATGCAGTGAGCTACGTAGGTGAATAGGCTCCATGTTCTATGTGGAAGGGAGGAGGGAATGGATGCTGGGGAGACCTTTGAAAACGTCGCTAAGAGAATAACCAGCAATGCCCAGCCCTCTGTAGAATCATGCATCTAAGGACGCTGTTTCCCAGCGGCCTCGGTCACCAGCTCAAAGGCCACATCCACAGCTGACCACAGGCCTTGGGAGTTTTCTTACATAGAGAAATGAGGTGTCGAGAGAGAAGCAGAAGATACAAAAACAGCGTAGTAACTATGAGTCTTGCCTTTTTATTTGTTTCCATTACACTAATAATGTGGTAGAGTGTCAAACATAGCAGATAGGTTGAAAAAGAAGAACAACAATAAAATTAATGCGCTGTAAATTTCCTGAAAGATCCCTGCCCATATCACAACTGGGTGCCCCCATCCCTTATCCCATCACTCTGATTTCCACCTCTACGTATATCACTTCCTCCTCACACATGGGAACATAGTAAATGGGGCGGGGGGCTGTTGAAGGATTATAACTAGACAGCCCAACTTGATTGTTCATCTGTCTTTCTTTGAGTCCACCACAAGCTTCACATCTCCATAAGGCATAAGAAGCAAGGCCTAAGACCCTGTAACTACGGTTAGAAGCATGAATCCCCGAGTGACTGAAATGGTTAACCGCTGGAGGACTAGGTGAATGCTAAGTGGCTTGAACTCACACAGTCGCACTGCAGAGCACAGTGGCGAGCTGGTCCCCAAAGAGCACAGCTTGGAACTAGAGAGAAATGCTGCTCTGTCCACAGATGGTGGCTATGAGTCAGAATCCACTTGACGATAACCAACAACAAAAACACAGACGTGGGACTCAAACAGACTAACCCTTTTCCTTCATCGGTGTGAATTTGAACGTGTTGCCTAACCTCTCTTTACTTTGGTACAATTTGAGCTGTAAAAACTCTGAACGTTCTAGAACCATGGTGACCACTAAATTAAACAATGTGAGTGGCGTGCTTGCCATAGTGCCTGGCTCAGAGGTAGCCTGAGATGGAATGAGTTAGCATCATGGCCGTGTCCCAGGAATTTGACCTGGGTTAATCAAAGCATCATGCTGTGATTCCAAAGAGTGTCCACCTCCCCCATAGTGTCCTAGCTGAAGTTCTGTTGTGTGGGATCTTTGTTTTGTTTTGTAATCTGAATTAATAATCCTTTGATAAGTTTCTGGTGAACTCTCCTCGCACATTTGCACTTTTTCTTCATTACTCCTTACCCTGGTTTCATTCATCCATTTTATTTCTCTTGCCCTTGAGTGAATTCTCTCCATCAGGAAAAAAAATTCTATTACAACTAACAGTCCAGACAATCCTAGCTTCCTGCCCTAAAAGAAGACCTCCCTATTTCAGGTCCAAAATTCAGGTGCTCGCCATTCACGTGCCTGACCTCACGCTGTTCTAGACAAGGCTGGGTGTCAACTCATGCGCATAACCGAGAACTGTGCTTGCAACTCTCAGCCAGCGCATAATTCACACAGCTCCACAAGCAGGCCTTAGCCCAAGCCACCTCCCTTTCTCACTTGGGCCATCTCAGTAGCTCCCTGCTGGGTCTCCACAGCTCCACTCATTTCTTCCTCCAGTCTAGTCTTCACAGCGGAGCCATCCTTCAAAATCAGAAACCAGAGTGTCACTCCAAACCCTCCCGTGCTTTTACATGATACTTAGAATCAAACCCGCTGTTCTTCCTGTGGTGAGCAAGGCCAAGTGTCACCTCGACGGCCCCCATCCCACCCCGGCCTTGCAGATTCTCTCCCCCTCCTCTCTCCTCCTTCCTTTAATTTTCCTCCAGCAGGCCAAGTTCTTGCTTCTCTATTTCCTACCCACTTCCTGATCCCTCTGCCTAGAATCTTCTTTCCAGATTTGTCCCATAGCTAATTCTTTCTGGCTATTCACGGCTGCTCAAATGTCCCCTACTGAGACGCATCGTGACAAGCCAGCCTACCCAAAACAGTACTTACTCCCAATCCTAACTTCTCGTCTTGCTTTCTTTGTCTCTCCCTGCCATGGCAGCTTGGCCTGGTGTTACTGTTATGTGTTGTCAAGCGGATTTTCGACTGAGAAAGACACTACATAGCAGCGTAGAATTACCCCTCAGGGTCTCCAAAGTGGTAAATCCTTCCTGGAGCGCATCACCAGGTCTTTCTCGGCCACCGGTGGGTTCCAACTGCCTACCTTTGGGTTACCAAAACCCGGCTGGCACAGTCGGGTCAACGATGGACTGCTAACCAAGTCAATGGTCCAAATCCACCAACTTCTCTTCCCTTGGGAGAAAGATGAGGCTGTCTGCTCCCTTAAAGATTTACTGTCTTGGAAAACCTATACAGAGTCTCTATGAGTTGGAATGCCTCAATGGCAGCAGCAGTGGGTTTGTGTTTTAGGAATCCTGATGGTACGGCGAGTTTGGTTTATAGTGGGCTTACATTAGTTCAAACCCACCAACTGGCGTGTGTGTGTGTGTGTGTGTGTGTGTGTGTGTGTGTGTGTGTGTGTGTGTGTGTTGGGAGGGGAGGAACCAGGCTATCTGCTCCAGTAAAGCTTTAGGCCCCAGAGAGCATTTCTACTCTGTCATGGAGATAGGTGCCCAAGAGTAGAAATCAAAACCATCCATGGCAGTGGGATTTTCGTGAACATTGACTCTAGCCCAGTCATTGTGGATACCATCTTATTTATTTAAAAACAATGCCTGCAGAGCATATTTTGTTGATATTGACGGTGTTATCATTCTGATACACCCTTTAAAATGCCACCAAATATCTGATATTCAAATCAAACTGAAAGAGTCTCTAAGTAGCGCTCCATGCCAAAGAACTCATTAGCCAAACAGGCCCCCGTCGGATACCCTGGCAGCCGGCCTGCACAGGCCATGCCTTTGCAGGAACTTAATCAGCATCAAAACAGATAGCCCTTGGACATCTCTAACCTATGGAATTAAATCACGGTTAACGGTCCCCAATGGAAATCAGAGAAAAGCTCATGTTATAGGATTTCTGAATGCTTCCAAGTGGCAGAAAGAAGAAAAAAAAATGCAGCTTTCAACTCACAGTTTTCCACTAGAAGGATATAAACCAGCGCTGTAATTATGTGCTGCAGATGTTGTGCTAATATTTTTGGCGTTGCATATGAATTTAATCACGTGGGGGTGGCACAGAGGGAATTGCTATATTTCCATATTCAGTAGTATTAGTTCATAAAGAAGGTTAAAACATGTTCGGCTATACCGCAGATACTCCCGGAGTTAATTCCCAAAGAAAGCACAAGCCAGGGTCCCTGTAGCCAGATGATATCATAAGTGACAAATTCCTTCAAACTACCCACCATTCTTGCTTCAGACTCCTCTTGATCCGCCTTCTCTTTCTGCCCACAATTTGCCAGAGCACAAGCCGAGAAGTTGCATGACTGATGTTCCGTGATACATTAGTGACATGTTAACTCGAGCTTTCTTCGACTCACAGAATAAAGTCATTTTCAGTTAGGCTTTTGGAAAGTTCTCTTGCCAATAGATCGCTTTTGTTCTGCTTTGGCTGGAGCCGGTCTTTCGTCGTCTTCTTTGACTTCAGACATCACCTGCCTTCAGGGGATCGTTTTGTCTTCCAGGTTGGACTTAGCTGACTCAGGTGCCCCCGCCCCATTTGAGACAGCTTCCTTCCTCGCTGTGTCCTGGTTGACTACTCAAAGGACACGTCTGTCTTCGAACGCTCGTAGTTCTCTGCCGAGGGCAGGGCAGATGCTTGAGCCCGCGCTCACTCTCACTGAACTCCTGGAAAAGATCTTCCTTTGAAATGGCTCTCTTGGAACAACTCTAACCCAAAAAGACAGTTAACGGCAGGGAAAAATAAAGCAACATGACAAAGAAAATGAAGAAATGCGGCATTGTCATATGGTTTGGATTTGGGTGGGGTGTTTTTTCCCTCCTCTCTAGCATTTTTTTTACTTTGCTTTCCAGCTTTTCTTCCCAGTAGTTGGAAAATAGCAAGAGAGGGGCGACTCCCCCTCCCTTGACCCCAGCTGCAGCCTTTCTCAAGACTGCAAAAACGAGGCCATCAGGCTGAGGTCCGTTAGCCACCTGCTCATTTCCTCCTTCCCAGGGACAGCTCTTTCAGGCTGGTTGAGTTCCAGCTACTTGCTCATGAGCACAGGCAGTCCCTGGTTTACAAATGCAATCCATTCCTAAGTGTGTCTTTACGTCGAATCTGTAGGTAAGTCAGAACAGGTGAGTTCAGGTCTTACTTTGCTTGGCCTAAGTGCAAAAAAGGGCTGGAAGCCTTTTCAGTGATGTCGAAGCTGACTTATTGTGAGGTGGGGGTTGGCTCAGTGCTTTCAAACAGAGGGTAGTTTCATATAACATTAAAAAACCAGGTTTGAGTTGTCCCTATCAGTGCCCTGAAGTGTGTGTGTGTGTGTGTGTGTGTGTGTGTGTGCGCGCGCGCGCGCGTGTGTGGTGTTAATTCTAAAACTGAGTCTAAAATACATTTGCAGACCAAATGCAAACATAAATAGGTTTGAATATTTGCATTGCCATGAAGACTTGACCTTTATTTTTCCAGGAGAAATAAAACGAAGCTGAGCAGAGCAGAAGTGGGTTTTGTTGCTTGGTTTGTTTGTTTGTTCTTTCAGACAAAAACTTGAACCATGCCTCTGATTTCGTGGGCTTGGCCATCGAAACAAAATAAAAGACAGGAAAAGTATCCTCTACACACTTTAGAATAATCTCAAAAGTTCGCATCTTCATTTCAGTTCCTCAACACAAACAGCCATGTTCTTCTAACATGTATGTCAGGAAAGGAAAGCGCGCCCATGAATGTCCCAGAACATGAAAGCCTCGGTTTTCCTGGACATGCCGGGGGCAGGAAACGGTCAGACGTCTTTTATGTGCCTTTTGTCTGAGACCCATCCTCCTTAGTGCCCTGGGCTCCGAGGACCCTGCCTTTCTCTTGTGTTTTACCAGCAAAGTCATTCTAAAGTCAACTATAGCTTTACCCAGCGGTGAAACCCAACCTCAGCAACAAACAGGCATCAGCACACACAAAGGGCCCCAGTCCCGGGCCAACGACAATCGCAGCTGTGTCTGCCTGTGATCTGAGTTCTAGTGCCCAAGCATGCCCTCTTTGAAGTGGACGGCACCTCTGCGGACCTGCATTTGGCTCACTTTGCACTGTTTCTCTAAGCCTGACCCCTGAACTGATTGTCTGATGACTAATTCACATGCTAAGAGGGCGGTGTATCAGTATCACTGACCTGCCTGCGTTTGTCATTAAGGGTCCCTAGGAAAAAGCAAGATGAAAGAGGAACGTGTAATGTTAGCCCTGTCGCCAAACATCGTCCGAGCGCATTTTGAAAATGTGACTTGGAAGAGAAATCGGCAACGCATTGTAAATAAGCTTTCCAAGGAATGGGAGGCGGCCTATATGGTTTTTATGTTTAACGTCCTATACTTGAATTCCTTTCTTCCTAAGCTAATGGGCACTGTGAAAATTTGCTTTCTGCGTGAGCAAGATGACTGCTAGGTGGGTGTCAAAGCTGTGTACAAAGAGGAAGAGCCATTCTTCAATGGGCAGAATACGGATGTCGAGTTTAATGCGTCTGCCTCTGAAGTGAATCGGTCCCTCTGCTTCCATCACCCTCAGCAAAAACATCTATAAAATAAAATTAAGGTGCGTTTGGGTGGGTGCTTCTGTCTGAGAAGGCTAGATGGCTCATTGAATCCATTGCCAATGTTACTGAGTTAAGATAACCTTGTGTGTTTCCCGCACATGCAGAAGATGGGAAGTCTCCCTGTTTTTAACTTCTCCTCTCAAGAAAGGCATTCTAGTGGAGTTCATCCACAATCATTTTGCCCACAAGATTGATGTTCTATTAATACTGTGAAAGATAGTCTGTTGGAACATCTTGGCAAATGCTGCCATGAGATTCTTTAAAGGAAATGGTGGGGCCTCTAAATGCGGATAATGCCTCTTTGAACAGCCTCTAAAGGCCCATTTCCATAGGCTGGTCCAATTCTTTTAAAGAAATCCATAAGAAGTCAACTAAATGGGGTGGGACAAAATGAGAAGATTAAAAAGAGAGTAAAAGATTAAAAGAGGGAACGAATATAAGGGAAATTCCAAGGGGGCGGGGGGAGATCAAAAAGGGGATTAACCATGTGAGTTGTTGTCTTTCAGAAATTAAAAAAGTATGGAGGATAAGGAATTTGTTTCCTTTTGGCCCAAGAAAAACGCCAATTATGGTAGCTAAACTGCTCAGATCACATATCAGCCTGCTTTGGAAATGTGAGAAATGGATGGAAATATAAACACAGAGCAATAGCTTACAGTTATGTTATGAATTAAGCCAGAAAAATATCGAGATTTAGTCACTGAATAAGCTGCCAGGGTTAATTTTCCCTGATGAACTTGAGCAAGATCAGAATGGAAGCGATAGCCCTGCAGTAGGACCCGAGTCTCTGCAATCAGATCCATCTCTCTTGGGAAAGCCCTCAGCCGAAGAGAACCTAGCGAGCAAAGAGTGAAGATAGGCTGTTGGCCTTTCTCTGATTGCTGTCCCAGCTTCTGGGCTCCGGCCTCCGAGAGTGTAAAGCCAGGTAGTCACCACCAAGGAACAGTGCTCGCAGTGCTCTCGTCACTCCTTTTTATTTTTTATTTTTAATAATACTTTTGGGGGATCAAGGATTAGTCCGTTTGAATCTACTTTTTTTAAA